>NC_061090.1:27555480-27562980 GCF_015104395.2 Macrobrachium nipponense | reverse complement strand
AGCAAAATCATAACAATGTTACTACATATCAATGACAATCTTCCAAGCCAATATTTCTAAAGGAGGAAGGTACTTATAATTTCATAAAACTTTCAAAAGTTATAAGTGGATCAACTTCTAACATCCCAAGTCCTCTAAATACCCATCATGTGGGTATGGCCATGGGGCGAGTGAACGCATCGTCCCCCCCAACCCCCCCAAGAGAAAATCTCTCAACAGACTCTAAAAGCTCAGTTTAAGGCTTAAAGCCGCCCCCCACCCCCAAAAAACACTATACAACAAGCAAAGATATTTTAGATAAAGCTGGCCATATGACAGCACGGGCTCTTGCTCATAAGAGCAGCCCGTAGGAATAGGAAAGCAACTAGTTCAAATTTCTCAAATGCAAGGCGATACTTCACCTTTGTGTGTGTGTGTGTGTGTGTGTGTGTGTGTGTGTGTAAAGCCCAGATCCTATACAAATGGCCTCCTTCGCCTGAGCGGGACGATCGTGTGAGGCGATAACAACAGGTGTGGCTATAAAATCTGGCAGACAGTCACTTTCATCGCGCAAAGATGAAAGGTTAAATTACGGAGGATTCAAAGGTCAATCCTGAGCGCGGCGACGGCGACGGTGACCTTACGATGCTGGGAAACCGGCCGAGTGGAGCCGAGATTTGAGGAACAGCAAAACGAAGAAGAAAAAAGCGTAAATTGGTAATGTCATAGCAGAGCGATTGTTTTTAATGTTGGAAGGGAAAGTGGGAGAAGAAAGCGCAAGAGAAAACGACACCAATAATAATAACAACAACAACAGGTGTTTATTAATGGAAAATTTAAGAGTAAATTTGTTATAATTTTTGTAAACCATAGAGAGAGAGAGAGAGAGAGAGAGAGAGAGAGAGAGAGAGAGAGAGAGAGAGCGTTCGGTACATAATGTTCTAAATTAAGAGTAAATTTGTTAGAAGCATTATTTATCATGAAAAGAGAGAGAGAGAGAGAGAGAGAGAGAGAGAGAGAGAGAGAGAGAGAGAGAGAGTTCGGTGCATAATGTTTCTAAATTTAAGAGTAAATTCGTTAAAGTATATAAATCTGGAGAGAGAGAAGAGAGAGAGAGAGGAGACGAGAGAAGAGGATAAACTTAAGAGGAGTTAGTAGTTGGTCTAATCTAAACAAGAGAGAGAGAGAGAGAGAGAGAGAGAGAGAGAGAGAGAGAGAGTTCGGTGCATAATGTTCTAAATTTAAGAGTAAATTCGTTAAAGTATTCTAAATCTGAAGAGAGAGAGAGACCTTACCTTACAGACCTTACAGTTCGTTCGGGTTGCCCCAGTCCCTCAGTGTGAGGCACCTCTAATGTCTACCAGAGAGTTGCTAGTACATCTTCCGGTATATTTTGCATCTTCCAATCTTGGATGGTCTGGGATGCAGTTTAGATATTTGTCGAGCTTATTCTTAAACACATCTACGCTCACTCCTGATATATTCCTCAGATGAGCAGGCAACGCATTGAATAGACGCTGCATTATCGATGCTGGTGCGTAGTGGATTAATGTCCTGTGTGCTTTCCTTATTTTTCCTGGTATTGTTTTGGGCACTATTAATCTACCTCTGCTTGCTCTTTCTGATATTTTTAGTTCCATGATATTTTCTGTTATTCCTTCTATCTGTTTCCATGCCTGAATTATCATGTAGCGTTCTCTTCTCTCCTTTCTAGACTATATAATTTTAATGATTGTAGTCTTTCCCAGTAGTCAAGGTCCTTAACTTCTTCTATTCTAGCTGTAAAGGACCTTTGTACACTCTCTATTTGTGCAATATCCTTTTGATAGTGTGGGTACCATATCATATTGCAATATTCAAGTGGACTACGAACATATGTTTTATAAAGCATAATCATGTGTTCAGCTTTTCTTGTTTTGAAGTGCCGTAACAACATTCCCATTTTTGCTTTACATTTTGCCAGAAGAATTGCTATTTGATATTTGCATAACATGTTCCTATTCATCATCACACCAAGGTCTTTAACTGCTTCCTTATTTGTGATTGTCTCATTATTAGGTCCCCTATATGCATATAGCTTTCCTTCTCTGTCTCCATAATTTATTTATTGATTCAAATTTAACAGAGTTTAAATACCATCCTATTTTCCTCTGCCCAATCATATACTTTGTTAAGGTCTCTTTGTAGAGCGTTCCTATCTTCATCACAAGTAATTTCTCTACTTATTCTTGTGTCATCAGCGAAACTACTCACTACCGAATCCTTAACATTACTGTCTATGTCTTCAATCATAATAACAAACAGTATTGCAGCTAACACCGTACCTTGTGGCACACCGGATATTACCTTGGTTTCATCCGATTTCTCATCGTTTGCAATAACTATGTTTTCTGTTGTGTAAAAATTCTTTTAACCATCTTCCTATTTTATCTACGATATTGTGTTTTCTAATTTTCTTTGCTAATATATTATGGTCTACTTTGTCAAAAGCTTTGCAAAGTCTAGATAAACCACATCTGTTTCATTTCCGCTTTTCATATTTTTGAATATGTTCTCACGGTGGACTAACAGTTGGGTTTGCGTACTTTTTCCGGGTACGAAACGTGTTGTCCTATATTAAACAAATTATTTTTATTAAATGTTTCATAATATTTTTCTTCATTACCCTTTCATACACTTTCATAATATGTGATGTTAGACTCACAGGCCTATAATTACTTGCCTCAAGTCTTGATCCACTTTTGAAAGTAGGGGTGATATATGCTAATTGTGCTGCATCATAAATCTTGCCTGTATCTACACTTTGTCTTAATAATATTGCAAGTGGCTTTGCGATAGAATGAACTACTTTCTTTAACAAAATAGCAGGGATTCCATCAGGCCCTGCAGCAGCTCCATTTTTTAATTTCATTAATTGCCTGAACAATATCAGCTTCATTAATTTCTATGTCAGCTAGATATTCACTATTTTCGTCCCTTACTTCTATATCATTATCTTCATTATCTATTCTAGGGGTGAATTCTCTCTTATATCGTTCTGCCAGTATGTTTGCTAAATTTTCCTTTTTTTCATTCGTTAATCTCCCCTTCAATTCTCAGAGGGCCTATTTCTATTCTTCTTTTATTCATCTTCTTCGCATATGAGTATAATAGTTTGGGGTTTTGCTTGATATTTAATAGGGTTTTTTCTTCCAATTCCCGTTTTTCATTTTCTTTTGATTGTATAATCTTTTGTTCTGCATTTTCTATCTTACTTTTTAGTTCTATAACTTTCCATGCATTTTTTTCTTTTGCAAGACCTTTTTTCCACTTTCTGATTTTCTGGAACAAGATCCTTCTGTCTCTTGGTATGCATGACTGATGTTTTACTTTTCTTCTTCGGTATATATTTATCGACTATTTTCTCTAATATTTTATATAATATCTCCGTATTTACCCTTATGTCATCGCTTACGAAAATGTTATCCCAATCTTTGTTTAATTCTTCATTTATTTCTGACCATTTTATATTTTTACTGTAGAAGTTGTATTTTCCATATCCTTCCCACTTTTTCATTTCTTGCTTATCTCTGTTTTCACTTGCTTTGGAATGAACTGTTAATTCTATGACATTATGATCTGAAATACTCGCATTATAAACTATTATTTCTTTAACATAATTCATCTCGTTCACAAATACTAGGTCTAAAGTATTTTCCTTCTTGTTGGCAGGTGATTTATTTGTTGAATGTTGTATTCTAGTAGCATATCTAATAGCTTTTCAAATTGCCTCTTATCTTCTGCACTACTATTACTCTCTTTTTTATATGTATAAGTACATCCACAATCTCCTATTCGTTCTTTCCATTCTACGAAAGGAAAGTTGAAGTCACCAGATAGGAGAATAGTCCAGTCCTTGTGATTTCTACATATATCATCCAATTTTTCAATTATTAAGTCAAACTCTTTAGTATTAGGAGGTCTATATATTACTATGTTCATTAATTTTTCAGATTCAAATTCTACCGCTATTAGTTCACATTCTGAGTTACTATATTTCTCATATATTTTTCCTTGTTTTTTGTCTTTCCCATATATTGCGGTTCCCCCTTGATTCCTATTTTTTCTATCTGATCTATAAGAGAGAGAGAGAGAGAGAGAACATGACTTGCCTTTCGAAACTGAGTGGGAGGCCTGTAACAACGTATATTCCTTATCACTGACTTATTGTTGTTGTTCTTTTGGCATTGTGTTCACACCAGCAGAGATTCTCGTACAAAGATATGAGAAAAGAAGTCATTTATGTAAAAAAAAAAAAAAAAAAATCGCAACTGCTAACAACTTGATGGGATGATTACAGCCTTCTCTCTCTATCGTGCCAATAAAGCTGGAACAAATTTAGCAAGCTGACGGAATGCAAAAAGATTTGTTTTTCGCTGGCATTTTTTTATATCTTATTTTTTCACTTCTATTTTTCAATTTTTCGATTTAAAGTAACTTTTCTCTAATTCTGGGTTCCTCTTTTATTATAACTGCTAAGCAATTGCCAGTTGTTGTTTTACGAATCCTTGCTACCCACTTCATATAATTGATTTATGTTATCAAAAAGCTCACAAAAAGTTTTATATTTTGCTAGTAATGAAAAAGAAATGCCTAAAAATGTACTTAGCTTGCCTTACTTTCGTGGATTTGAAACCATAAAATCAATATTTAAATCGTTTAATGTTAATGTAGTGTTCTCTTATAACAATACCATTAAAGATATGCTAATTAAGAATAGTCCCGTAACAAATAACAAAATCATTTACAAAATTCCTTGTAAGGATTGCCCATCTTTTTACGTTGGACAGTCAAGTAAAAATTTGTGTGTACGTACTAAGCAGCATATGTATTCAGTTAAATAAATGAACTACTAATTAATTAGTCCCACATGTATATAGTTATTATTTCTCTCTCTCTCTCTCTCTCTCTTGCTCGATATATTTATATTGTTTTTTTTTGTCTTTTCATTAATAATTTTTTTGGGAACATTTTTGTAAATTTCATGATAATAAGTTGTATATGCCTCCTTGTTTTTTAAAAATGTATTGTTTTCTGGATGAATCATCTGTTGAACACGTGCGTGATCCTCCAAGGTGTGGCTGCCTAAAAATTCGATTATCCTGTCTTCAGGCGTTTTCTCGCATCTGTAGAGTGAAATCGACCTTATTGCTAATCTTGTAATGTCAGTTTGGGTATTAAGCCTATTTTGACTATGTTTTTCCTCTGTACCATCAGTTGTGCCTGAG
The DNA here is from genome assembly GCF_015104395.2 of Macrobrachium nipponense. Lineage (NCBI taxonomy): Eukaryota > Metazoa > Arthropoda > Malacostraca > Decapoda > Palaemonidae > Macrobrachium > Macrobrachium nipponense. The sequence goes on along the minus strand of NC_061090.1, from coordinate 27,557,734 downwards.
TAAAGGGTCGCACTAGACCGAAAGTGCTTAGCTATCTCGCTTTTCATTTTTCCTTCGTGGCAAAAACCTTTATTTATACATAGCAACACGTTTTATACACTTCGTGATCAAGTTATTCATATATATATATATATATATATATATATATATATATACTATAATAATATATAAACATGTATATTTATATTCATGCTAATCCGAGAGAACTGTAATATATATATATATATATATATATATATATATATATATATATATATATATATATATATCTACACATGGTAGGTGTGTGCATTTGTGACATACTGTACCGATTATATATATATATATATATATATATATATATATATATATATATATATATATATATATATATATATATATGTGTGTGTGTGTGTGTGTGTTTATGTATGTAAGTATGTATACAAATAATCACGCTAATCCCAAGAAAACTGTAAAATGCATTGTGAAATGAGAAAGACATAATATAAAAACTGTAAACACATTATAATATATATATATATATATATATATATATATATATATATATATATATAGATATAACACACTAGGTGTGTATTAAGTTACGTACTGTACTGATCAATTTAACAGACTAATTAATTTGGATGATTAACTGGCTTCACAAGAGGATATATTTAATATGAACATACACGCACAAACGTTTGTTCAGGCCAAGGAGTTTGAAACCGTCAGCCTAAACATAAATGCATGGACACTTGCAACGAACCTTAAGAGGGTTTTAGGTATGGCCCACAACAATTCCGAATATTGGGTCGCAGTGAGGTCAAAGGACACACCAACGTGAGTGAAGACTTTTTTTTTTTTTTTTTGCCACATGTATAGGATTATTATTTCTTTGTGGCTGGCGACCGTGAGAAACCTTTTTTATTTAACCACCTCCGTGAAAGTAAGGTTCTTGATACGATCGAGGTTTATCATCTTCCGACTCCTAGAGTGTGCACGAGTTTGTGTCCTAGCTGTTCTTTTGTTTGGTTGCTGTAGGACAAGTGATTTGTGTGTGCATGTATGTGTGTGTCTGTGTATATATATATATATATACATACATACACACATAATTAAGTAAGCGCTTAGCCACATTGCATACCTATTAATTGTCACTACATTTTCTAGTTATGAGTACGCTAGGTATTAAAAAAAATTCTCGAAAAGAAAAGCTCGATTTCGAACGCATGTTCCTTAGCGGACATATCTTTTGAATGAAACCTGCCTGCCTATACAAAACACTGAGACGAAACGTCCGGTAGCAACTGAAATACTAAAGCAGATTTGGGCACTCGGAATATTAAACAAATTAATAATGACAATTTTACATTCTCCGCTGGCGCTTTTGTTTACGCATTGTTCAATTATGCTTATTCATTTATTCATATTCATCTCCATCTGCATAACTCAAATTTGGTTTATTTAGTTATTATTAATATATCATATATAATAATATATATATATATATATATATATATACACACACACATACAAAAACAAATATACGTGTACACACGCACAAATATATATGTATATACATACCTAATAAAAGGAGCCAATAAAAAACGCCAAAGTATAGAGAGCAAGTACCATATTTCAGAGACTGCTCTCTCTATTCAGGTAAGTAGCCTAACGAATGAGAAAAGTTACAGAAAAGGCGGTATTTATACCAGGAGATCCATCCACAGGTAGCACGTTTTCTACGTCACTTCTTTTATTAGATGCTATATATATATATATATATATATATATATATATATATATATATATATATATATGTGTGTGTGTGTGTGTGTGTGTGTGTGTGTGTGTGTGCAAACAAATTCTTCTATCAAAACACTTTGGTTTAAAGGTAAGAACTTAACTTTAAACCAGACTGTTTTAATGGGCCTTTTATACTGCATATTATATATATATATATATATATATATATATATATATATATATATATATATATATATATATGCATTCCATTCTCAGCCAGCTATCACACACGCACACACACACACACACTTGCTCCATAAGAACGTATTACGCTCCTGTTGAGAAAACCAATAGCAATAAACCTCCCAGCCAAACACCAGTACAAACAAGCACATCACCTAATTAACATTAGTATACTACTCGTTCAACCGAAGCGCCGAACTTTTTTTTAAACAAAACAAACGCAGCGGATATTAAAAGGCTTGAACGAAGGTGTTCCATTAACGTCATCATTATCGTCTTTAGTGTC
>NC_061090.1:27530480-27550480 GCF_015104395.2 Macrobrachium nipponense | reverse complement strand
TCTCGAGTTGTGACATCACCAACCCTGACTTCGCCGATGAACTTTGATGATTAGTACTGGAAACTCTGCGAGAGGTTGAATCCGCCCTTGGAGGATGCCGCCCCTCTTGGCTCATTCAACTATCTCTTAATGGGTTTTCTGCCTAGGACGAGACACTAGACGGGGTACGTGTTGTACACACACACACATACTTGTCTCTTCGCTACTGTCTCCTGTTTTCCTTAATTAGACTGGACTTCTTCAGGTCAGGGTAATTGGCGAGGAATAATTATTATTATCAACTGATAAATGGGGAAGACTGAGAATAGTGTTAACACACAAGGTCACAAACCCTGATAAATGGGGAAGACTGAGAATGGTGTTAACACCTTGTCAGAAGATACCAGACGTTTTTACATGTTGTATTTTATATTTTACTTCAAGTAGCAGAGGGAGACAGCAAGTAACACTAGGTCATAACGAAGTCCACAACACGGAAGGAGCAAGCAAATACTATTATCAATACTAATATTAATAATAATAATAATAATAATAATAATAATAATAATAATATTATTATTATTATTATTATTATTATTATTAATGTTGTTGTTATTATAAAATGGAGTATATATTCTTTTGGAACATTCCACAAGAAGGCCGTTACGATTTACTAAAATTAAAACAATGGGAATTAAACTGCATGCCTAAGCAAGTTTCTTTTATATCTCGTGCCTCGAAAATAGTGAAGTCTGTTTAGAAAAACTAATAACAATTTCGATTTACATTAATTAACATATCATTTAATCAACAGGTGGTAATATTTGCAACCTTTATCGTTTTAAAGAATAAAGACGAATTAACACAAACATCAAAATATATAAAATGAAGTGTGTGTTAATTAACTATGAATATATTTATCGATACTAAAACAGGAACCGGTTCGGTGACGAAGTCGGATAAACACAAAACAAAATAGATGAAAATAATTCTGTTTACGATAATCTGATATTGTGACATTCGAGAATATCGTAACACTCACCAATACAACATAAATGCTGGTCATTGTGAGTAATCTGATTACAAAATAAAAACACTGGGTAATGACGCAACTTGAGATGAATTACACTAACCACACCGTAATTAACTTACTACTGAAGTTTGACACGATAGTTTGAGTGCCTTTCTTCTTCAAATTAAAATAAATAAATACATATATGAACGGAGAGAAAAATAAAATAGGTGATCAATTTAACGCAGTAGTTCCTGAACCGTTGGCAATACACTGTAATTTAGTAATCTGCCACAGTAACTGGAGTACAATGCATAACGCGTAAATAAATTACAGAAGCGTAAGACCTTAAAATCAGAGAAGAACAGAAGCATAACCAAGGAGAAAAGGAAAAGAACAAGAAATCCTTTGTATTCGGTATCGCCAAAATGAAAAGGCAGAATCTCCCTCTTAACAACAGCGATAACTCGAGCGCTAATCCTGTGCGAGGAGGAGGAGGAGGAGGAGGAGGAGGAGGGAATTTTATCGCGGGCAATAAAGTACAAAATGATTCAACTGTGCTTCCTTCCCCAAGCACAATAAACCGGGGAACATTAACGCAAGAGATACGGCCGTTTGCCCCACACAAAGATCATCTATTAATTATAATTTATCTAGCGTCTGATTGCATACCCCGCCGAGAGAGAGAGACTCCGCCATCTACGCCAAGATCTTTATTAAGTCTTCTCTCTCGTCGGTTTGAGAGCGAATTTATTCGCCTTTCCTCTTGATCTATCTAAGCTTTCTTTTTTATACATATCTCTATTCGTACACCGTCTAACGGGGTTGCGAAGGAAGATTATTACTAGATACTCAGCAAACAATAGATTGGAACTGGTATATCAAATTAGGCCACGGGTTAAGCCTTGGGACCTATGAGGCCACTCAGCGACGAAAATAATGCTGAAACAATTGTCGCGAGAGGGGAAGAAGTAACATGGAGGAAAGAGAATACATGCAAGGAGGTACAGCAAAAAGAATGAAAGATGTTGCAGCCAGGGGCCGAAGGGACGTGGTAAAGAACCTTGAGTAAATGCCTCTGTGCACCGTGTGAGAGGGGCACTGATGGCACTAACCACCGCCCCCTCCCCCCCCACCACCCGCCCCCGGAGGAGTAGGCATTAAGAGGCCGGGGCAAGTTTCTGGACATCAACTCAAGCGCATGCGTAGCTCGATCTACTTTTTCTGCTCCCTCATGTTTCGTTCTTATAAGGTGTGGTAATAGCAACGTATTGTTTCTTCTTTCTCGTTCCCTATTTCTTGCTCCCTTCGCCTTCTCTCTCTTTGCAGGGCTCCGTGTTGCAATAAGAATGCAATCCCGACCGCAGGTCGCGTGATCTCAATGAAGTCGATTAAAATGCGATTTTATCTAATCTGATTGACGATCAACTTCGGTGGCATTGTTATGATTTATGAACTTTACCTTGGCTATTTTTATTTATTAGACTGTATATTTAACTGCACTGCAGTGCCATAATTACTCATTTCACTGTTCTTAAACAAGATTATTTACATTTATTATAACTATTATCATATTCTTATTATTCTTAAATTATTATAAATACAAAATACTAACATCCTCCTTAAACATCCATAAACAGTCAGCACCTCTTAAAAATGCAGAGAGAGAGAGAGAGAGAGAGAGAGAGAGAGAGAGAGAGAGAGAGAGAGAGAGAGAGTCTCATTTTCAAGTTTTATCCGTGAAATTTTTCTCAAGCTGAAACAACAAAAGAAAAGAGAGAGAGAGAGAGAGAGAGAGAGAGAGAGAGAGAGAGATGAGCAATATGGCAGAGCAAAGGTGAATATACAAGTTTTTCTTCAGGATAATTTCCCACAGCCAGTTAATATGATTACTGGTGCATAGAATTCATGCAGTGGCCCAAATAAGTCTTCCGCCCTCTAAAAAGCAGTTGTCCCTGTGGAGGCAGCGACGTCTAGCAGCAACAACAATCACTCCGCAGAGAGAGAGAGAGAGAGAGAGAGAGAGAGAGACGAACGGAGAGAGAGGACGAAGAGAGAGAGAGAGAGAGAGAGAGAGAGAGAACGGAAACAATCTTTGCTGAGAGAGAGAGAGAGTCACTCACGAAATACCTTTACAGAGAGAGAGAGAGAGAGAGACCTTACCTTACAGACCTTACATCTTGTTCGGGTTGCCCCAGGTCCCTCAGTGTGAGGCACCTCTAATGTCTACCAGAGAGTTGCTAGTACATCTTCCGGTATATTTTGCATCTTCCAATCTTGGATGGTCTGGGATGCAGTTTAGATATTTGTCGAGCTTATTCTTAAACACATCTACGCTCACTCCTGATATATTCCTCAGATGAGCTGGCAACGCATTGAATAGACGCTGCATTATCGATGCTGGTGCGTAGTGGATTAATGTCCTTTGTGCTTTCCTTATTTTTCCTGGTATAGTTTTGGGCACTATTAATCTACCTCTGCTTGCTCTTTCTGATATTTTTAGTTCCATGATATTTTCTGCTATTCCTTCTATCTGGTTTCCATGCCTGAATTATCATGTAGCGTTCTCTTCTCCTTTATGACTATATAATTTTAAGAATGTAGTCTTTCCCAGTAGTCTAGGTCCTTAACTTCTTCTATTCTAGCTGTAAAGGACCTTTGTACACTCTCTATTTGTGCAATATCCTTTTGATAGTGTGGGTACCATATCATATTGCAATATTCAAGTGGACTACGAACATATGTTTTATAAAGCATAATCATAGTGTTCAGCTTTTTCTTGTTTTTGAAGTGCCGTAACAACATTCCCATTTTTGCTTTACATTTTGCCAACAGAGTTGCTATTTGATCATTGCATAACATGTTCCTATTCATCATCACACCAAGGTCTTTAACTGCTTCCTTATTTGTGATGGTCTCATTATTAGGTCCCTTATATGCATATAGCTTTCTTCTCTGTCTCCATAATTATTGATTCAAATTTATCAGAGTTAAATACCATCCTATTTACCTCTGCCCAATCATATACTTTGTTAAGGTCTCTTTGTAGAGCGTTCCTATCTTCATCACAAGTAATTTCTCTACTTATTCTTGTGTCATCTGCGAAACTACTCACTACGAATCCTTAACATTATTGTCTATGTCTTCAATCATAATAACAAACAGTATTGCAGCTAACACCGTACCTTGCGGCACACCGGATATTACCTTGGCTTCATCGATTTCTCGTCGTTTGCAATAACTATCTGTTTTCTGTTGTGTAAAAATTCTTTTAACCATCTTCCTACTTTATCCACGATATTGTGTTTTCTAATTTTCTTTCGCTAATATATTATGGTCTACTTTATCAAAAGCTTTTGCAAAGTCTAAATAAACCACATCTGTTTCATTTCCCGCTTTTCATATTTTTGAATATGTTCTCACGGTGGACCAACAGTTGGGTTTGTGTACTTTTTCCGGGTACGAAACCATGTTGTCCTTTATTAAACAAATTATTTTTATTAATGTTTCATAATATTTTTCTTCATTAGCCTCCCTTTCATACACTTTCATAATATGTGATGTTAGACTCACAGGCCTATAATTACTTGCCTCTAGTCTTGTATCCACTTTTGAAAAGTAGGGGTAATATATGCTAATTTGTGCTCATCATAAATCTTGCCTGTATCTACACTTTGTCTTAATAATATTGCAAGTGGCTTTGCGATAGAATGAACTACTTTCTTTAACAAAATAGCAGGAATTCCATCAGGCCCTGCAGCAGCTCCATTTTTAATTTCATTAATAGCCTGCACAATATCAGCTTCATTAATATCTATGTCAGCTAAATATTCACTATTTTCATCCCTTACTTCTATATCATTATCTTCATTATCTATTCTAGGGGTGAATTCTCTCTTATATCGTTCTGCCAGTATGTTGCAAATTTCCTTTTTTTTCATTCGTTAATCTCCCTTCAATTCTCAGAGGGCCTATTTCTATTCTTCTTTTATTCATCTTCTTCGCATATGAGTATAATAGTTTGGGTTTTGCTTGATATTTAATAGGGTTTTTTCTTCCAAGTCCCGTTTTTCATTTTCTTTTGATTGTATAGAAATCTGTTTGTTCTTGGCATTTTCTATCTTACTTTTTAGTTCTATAAACTTTCCATGCATTTTTTTCTTTTGCAAGACCTTTTTTCCACTTTCTGATTTTCTGGAACAAGATCCTTCTGTCTCTTGGTATGCATGAATGATGTTTTACTTTTCTTCTTCGGTATATATTTTTCCACTATTTTCTCCAATATTTTATATAATATCTCCGTATTTACCCTTATGTCATCACTTACGAAAATGTTATCCCAATCTTTGTTTAATTCTTCATTAATTTCTGACCAATTTTATATTTTTACTGTAGAAGTTGTAGTTTTCCATATCCTTCCCACTTTTTCATTTCTTCGCTTATCTCTATTTTTCACTTGCTTTGGAATGAACTGTTAATTCTATGACATTATGGTCTGAAATACTCGCATTATAAACTATTATTTCTTTAACATAATTCATCTCGTTCACAAATACTAGGTCTAAAGTATTTTCCTTCTTGTTGGCAGGTGATTTATTTGTTGAATGTTGTATTCTAGTAGCATATCTAATAGCTTTTCAAATTGCCTCTTATCTTCTGCACTACTATTACTCTCTTTTTTATATGTATAAGTACAACCACAATCTCCTATTCGTTCTTTCCATTCTACGAAAGGAAAGTTGAAGTCACCAGAGTTAGGAGAATAGTTCCAGTCCTTGTGATTTCTACATATATCATCCAATTTTTCAATTATTAAGTCAAACTCTTTATTATTAGGAGGTCTATATATTACTATGTTCATCAATTTTTCAGATTCAAATTCTACCGCTATTAGTTCACATTCTGAGTTACTATATTTCTCATATATTTTTCCTTGTTTTTTGTCTTTCCCATATTGCGGTTCCCCTTGATTCCTATTTTTTCTATCTGATCTATAAGTTTGGAACCCTTTTATTTGATCATCATTCCCAGTCTCTTGGGAATACCAGGTTTCACTTATATTCATTATATCTATTTTTTTTTCATTTTGGGTTAGTTCTTCTAAGTACTCTATTTTTCTTTTGAGTTACTCGTAACTAAACCCTGCGCATTCATCACTATGATGGTTTGCGTGTTTTCTCCTTCATTTAATACTGGTAGTAATAAGGATTTTCCCATGTCTCTTTCCTGTTCTGGTATGTTTTGTTCTTTTGTTTTTTTCATTTCCAGAAATTTTGACATTAAAAAATCCAACTTTTCCCCAATATTTGATCTTCCTTCATCATAATTATTCATTTTGTGTCTGAATCTGCAATTTCCTTTTCTCCGTTTCTGCATATCCTCTTGCATAATAAATACATTTATTATCTCTTGAGTAGAATTTCGGAGCTGATGCTTTGAAATTTTTTGCTGACACCTCTGCATATCTCATTGGTGGTTTGCTTTTCTCTTTTACCTGATATTCTTGATTTCTCTCTTTATTTGTTTCTTTCTTATTTTGGATTTTATTACTTGGTTGGTTATTTATTTGATTATGATTTCATGGCTACAGGGTGCATATATTTGCATTTTTTGTCGAACTTACATCCTTTTCCTTTTCCTTCTTTAGGTTTTTACATATTTTTGGATGCAGATCTCTGCAATCATCCCCATATCCATCTAAGTATGCCCACATTTACATATATTTCATAGTTTTGACTATCTTAGGATGTTTGTAGTAACATCTTTCTCCAAATCTGCAATTCCCTCTTTTCAAAAGGTTGCAGATTTTGTCTTTCTTGTCTATTTTTTCCTCTTTCCCGTCATTGTATAGATCTGGGTAGAGCCTCTTCGGGATTTGCTTTTCTGTTGTCATATCGTAATTATTTCTTCGTAGGTATGCTGCTTTATTGCCTCATATGTAGTATCAATGAGTATCTCTGCATCCATACTTTTATCTTGTTCGTTTGTTTTCCTTATTTTTTTTTCTGTCATTTCATTTTGTTTACTTCTCTTACGTTTTCCCTTTCCTTCTTCTTCTCTTCCGTTTTCCTCTTCTTCTTTTTTCTTTTTCTCTTCTTCTTCCTGCTTCCTCTTCTTCTTCATCCTCAACTATTTGTACATTTCAATCTTGATTTAATAACATTGTCTATCCATGATAGACATGTTGAACAAAAAATTCTTGTATCTTTTCTCAAATCTTGTATTACCTCAGCACACTGTGGATGGGTCGGAATGTTGCATGCAGCACATTTTCTGATTAGGTTTTGTGGATTGACTATGCTATACCAAACCTTACACAGTTTGCATGCTTTTGGCATCTTTTTCCTAATGCATCAATTAGGATATTCACAAGATTCACCTTATTCATTTTCTTTGTCGGAATATGTTGGTTTATGTATATTTTTCTTTATGAGTCTCTTGACCACTTGGATTTTATTTGGAACTTCTTCAATTATTTCAAGATGTTTTCATTAGATTTGTTCCAGTTTGAAGGATTATATCCTTCTAATATCTATGAATGCTTTTGTATCTTTTTGGTTAGGACTGTTGCTGATTTCATAGATGAGAAATGCCAGTTCCCTTCCTGCTACCTCATCGTATTGCGAATCTGCTAAACACGCCAAAATTACGCCACCTCTTCCCGCAGTTGGAACTTACTGCCATCTTGTTCTGATTTATAGTATTACACTTGATAAACTAACTTAGAAGACGCTATCCTACTATTTTCACACTAATCTTATCACCGTAGTTCACGAACACTTCTAGATATTTCTCAAATTCTAGTCGTATGTTTAAACTTGTGATATCTGTTGATTAATCTGACTTCACGCGGGTACGTCTCACCAAGCAAGATGGCTACTACGAGAGAGAGAGAGAGAGAGATGAGAGAGAGAGAGAGGAAGAGAGAGAGAGAGAGGGGGGGGGGTCATCGTGAGGGAAAAAGAAATGCCTTTTACAGAGAGAGAGAGAGAGAGAGAGAGAGAGAGAGAGAGAGAGAGAGAGAGAGAGACATGTAAAACTGTAATTTTCATTACCTTTGAAAAGTATAAATTTCACATTTGACTAAGTTGATTAAAAGAGCTTCTGGTCCGGAGAGAGAGAGAGAGCCGAGAGAGGGAAGAGAGATGACGGAGACTGAAGATGAGAGAGAGAGAGAGAGAGAGAGACCTAAGACTAGATCAGTGATGCAATGATCAAGTCCAGAAATGTTTTACCCACCTTGTCAAACCAGGCCACCCACTTATTATTATCATAGGTATCAGGGCATCACCCTGGGGGTTACGGTGACGTCATCATTACATTCAGAATTTGCTACTGGGACTTGATTAGGCTATGCGATTCGCCTCGCTTACATTTTAACCTCACTGTGACTCGTTGCCGTTCACGGCACTTCTGAAATATATTGCCATTTTCTGAGCATTCATTCTTGGTTGAGGCCAACATTCTTTATAATTGATTTGATTTGATTTAGTATATGGATTTTTGGCATTATGCCAAACACTGGGGCAACTAAGGCCATTCAGCGCTGAAACGGAAAGTGACAGTAAAAAGTTTGAAAGGTGTTGCAGGAGGAAAACCTCAAAGCATTTGCACTATGAAACAATTGTTAGGAGAGGGTGGACAGTAACATGGAAGGAAAACAATGTGAACGGAGGTACAGTAAAAGGAATAAAAGTAGTTGCAGCTAGGGGCCGAAGGGACGCTGCAAAGAACCTTTAATAATGCCTACATTGCAGCAAATGAGGTGCACTGACGGCACTAGTACCTCCGCTACGGGTAACATTCTTTACAATGGAAATGTTCTAGTACACTTTCCTTTTTATATTATTTTATCCCCGATTAATTTTTTTCTTTTATTTTAGGCTGCCTTTGCGATTCATAGGCTGATGATTTATGAATTCCTTTGTGGGAAAAAATCGTCATTCGTATTAAAAATGTTTAGTGGAAGTAAATATTTATAATTTTGGTTTTTTGTTAATTTTTCCGCAAATATTGAGTTATTCTATAGGCACATTTATAATAACTTTTGTTGAAATCCATTCTATGGGCGCATCTATAATAACTTTTGTTAAAAAGTATAACAGGGTATTCTGAGAAAAATTGGTAGGAAATATCGTGCTAAATTAATTTTCATCGGAATAGGAAATTGATCGAAACGCAAATCAAAGTAAATGCAAATATAATAATGAATGACTTGAGGCAAGTATGTAATTAATGAGAATTCTCTATAATTATCTTTGGAGAGGTTAAAGGGTTGTGATAAGAATGACCGCACCTGACTTTCTTACAAAATCAAAGACTAGTAAAAAGCTTTAAAATGTATGCAAAATGTATGCACCGTATGCAAACTGCATTATTAAATAATTCCGTTAAGATTTCATTTTGTTAATATTGTTCGACAAAGCATAACGTACTTATTCTAACCAAAAGGTTGAATCATTATAAACGCTGCCTATTCCTGATCGCCTTGCTTGCATGTATGTATACATACATATAACATACACACTATACACACATATATATACATATATAAGAGACATATATATGCATATATATATATATATACATACATACATACATACACACACACACATATATATATATATATATATATATATATATATATATATATATATATATATTATATATATATCCCCGAAAAGAAGTAATGAACTTCACACTTCCGACGTTGGCGCTGGTCAATGCTTGGAGTGGTGACAAAGACAGAAGAGCCAATGACAATCTGTGGGGCCTTGGACACTGAGTTCCCTCATCAAAAAATACCAGTACACAAAAACTGGCGATTCTGGAATGGGTGACAATGAGGCTCGAGAGGCGACCCAGAGAGAGAGAGAGAGAGAGAGAAGGAGGAAGTTTCACCTGACTATGCAGGACTAAACGCAGGCGATGCATTCTTATGGCCAAGGTGACGTCCAAATCTGCATTCATGAGAGCGTATGAGAGATACAGGAAGAAGTATATATTATTAGTTTTTATTTTCTTTTTTATCGCACAATTATCCGTAGTATTACTGGCAGCAAAGAGTTATTATCATCGTTAGCAGTCACAGGAGGTAGAATTATTATCAATTATAAGAGAACCGGGAAGAAATGTTACAGGAAAAATAGTTTGCTATTATTGTTACTATAATTATCATTAGATGATAGTAACAATAGAAGAGATTTACTATTGTCAATAGCAGTAAACGGAGTAGAAAATGTATTATTATTATCATTATTATTATCCTTGAGAATGTACCATACTACATGTATGCACGAACCCATTACCTAGCCAAGAAGGCACACGAAGAATATAAATTAATAAGAAAAAAGAAGAAAGGAAAAAAACTACAGTATAATTTAACTCTACGACTTGAGAGTAAATAACCCAACAGGCATCAATATTCCTAAATGAATTCACGATATGACAATGGAAAAATTTCGAACATTGGAATAAAAATGTTCGCATATCATCCGATTAGCCTTAACATCACGATACTCGATTGCCCGTTTCTAATAACTAACCCGTTGTTTTAATTCAAAAAGTTCTATACGTCCCACCCTACCGGCGCTTTCTCTAGGATGCTGTTATCCTACTCAAGCTGATCCTGAGCTCAAGGTTACAGGGTTAAATATCCTGTTCAGTGTATCAAACAGCACTGAAGATGGAGCCGAGTTTAATATTCATAGGATGAATGAGGAAGAGGAAGACTGATACTCCTTTATTCGGAATTCAGGGGCCCGAATCTGAAATCTTTATTCCAAGGGTTGGAGGGTTTATCTTTCAACATGAACGGATGAAGGTCCCAGCCTTTAATTTTAAGAACCAAGTGACCTTTGATTCCAAGGATTGTCAAGTTACAGCCTCTGATCAGAAGAGCCTTAGTTTCCGAGTTTTCTAGCCTTGGATTTGAGGGTCGAGACTTCAACCTTGTTATTTCAAAGGCTGAATTTTCGACCTTTGATTTCAAGGACTGTCAAGTTACAGCCCCTGATCAGAAGAGCCTTAGTTCCCGAGTTTTTTCTAGCCTTGGATTTGAGGGTCGAGACTCCAACCTTGTGATTTCAAAGGCTGAATTTTCGACCTTTGATTTCAAGGCCTCCAGGGTTTAACATAATTTCTTGGGGATAAGAATAATGCATACAATCGCGGTAAGACTATCCTATGAGTTACATCACTTAGATAGGCTGGACTAGACGCAATTAAATAATAGTTTAATTACAATTCCCACCTTCACTTCACTGTTCTCGCCTAGCATCTTAATCAACACCCCAACCCCTCCCTCCACCCACCCAGAGGCTTTGGGTAACATCCATCTGCACGGAACGACGAGCAAGGAAGCAAATGTGAAAAAATAAACTCCCGTAAACAGCATTGCCTTCGGAAGTGGGTGCTGTGCATTTGAGGAAAACAACCTCAGACGGTCCAACAGGTCGAGTCATTAAATCCGAGTCAATAAATCGGGGAAGATTATTGGCATCATGCCCATTGCCCGCAAGCGTGTTGCACGATGCTGAAGCATGCAACCCAGGCACATTCCGCAAATACCTCGAGATGGGGGATATATCAAACAAGCGTCAGACAGGACACAAAATTAATCATTCTCAGTTCTCGCCTTTTGTAAGTGAAAATGGCGAATTGATAAATGAGCGGAAACGAAGACTTTGAATAAATGACTGTTGAATATTCATACACTACAGACAGCTAATTGGAAATTAAGAAACGCTGGGTTTGGCGAGTATACGTCGTCGGGTGGCCACTAATGAGAGGATAAGCAGTAACGTATTTTCCAGGTATTTTCTACACCTATAACCTATAAATCAATTATAATAAAAAGAGATTGGTCGATGCAACAATTACATGAGCGAACATCAGCAACAGATGACCTTTATACTCATAGACACAGAAACTTGCAGAAGGCTTCTTCAGGAGCCAGGTGTCACTGGCAACTGGGAACTGGTCACAATGGGGCCCGAGAAACTAGGGTAATGGCAACACACTCATACAACTAACTTGCAAGGCCACTGAGTCTTCATTCTCTGCAGCAAATAGGCGAGCCCACGCCTCATGAATAAATGTATTTTTGTTTGAGATAACAATGAGCGGCCGGGCTGACTTGGCAAAGGGGTTAAGAGTAATGCCGCGTAGCGAACAGTCAATCTTCATTTAGATAAAGGTGGCAATCCTCCATCCCTCCCTCCATCTCTCTCTCTCTCCCTTTCTCTCTACAGATGAACGGATTAATTTATTTCTGGTGATAGAAATTCATTCATCGATATAATGTGGTTCGGATCCCACAATAAGCTGTAGGTCCCGTTGCTAGGTGACTCATTGGTTCCTAGCCACGTAAAAATATCTAATCCTTCGGGTCAGCCCTAGGAGAGCTGTTAATCAGCTCAGTAGTCTGGTAAAACTAAGATATACTTAACTTTCTCTAAGGATAAGAGGCGTCATTGGATGAGCCGCACACACGTAATGATGATGCAAGATGTTTCAAGCTATCAAAAATTCCTCAAGCTGCCTGTATTCTGGAAATAAATGTACACTGGAAAACACTATTCATTTTTATACACCACGATATGACAATCGTGTCCTAGAGCTTTTAAATACTTGGAAATCTTACGTAAATTCCATAAACGCACAAGGCACATTAGAACAATCAATAATACTCATTCCTATGATTTAAAAAATAATTTTGGCTAAAACTTAAGAGACTAGAAATAAAATTTATGAAACATTAAGGCTTCCAGCACAGGAACGATGGAGAGAGAGAGAGAGAGAGAGAGAGAGAGAGAGAGAGAGAGAGAGAGAGAGAGAGAGAGAGAGAATTTCACAATAAAGGGCATTAATGTAAAACGTCAAAAATAAAGACTGAGATAGAGAGAGAGAGAGAGAGAATTTCACAATAAAGGGCATTAATGTAGAACGTCAAAAATAAAGACTATATTAAAAAGAATAAAGAAAAAATTGTTGATTTCCTGAAGGTATGCAAAGTACCCGATAAGTCAATCTTGATAAAAAAAAAAAATAAAAGTAAAAAAAGAAAATGCTGTAAGTCTCATCGAACGATTATTGCTATTCTTTAAAAAAACAAACATTAAGCACAATGGCAAGCTTTTAACCGACTCCTTCCTCGACGTTTGATCTTTGAGCATCACCAAAAGCATCCCCAAACAGAATCGAACAATATCCAAATGATGAATTATCCCAAAGAAAATATTGTTAAGCGCTGGTGACCCTAAGGTCGAAAATCGCCTCGCTCAGGGCAGGACCTTAGCAAAAACTTGCACGCACCCTGGTCCCATTATCGTCCATACCATTTTCGTAAAGGACACTAATAGCCGATTCGCGGTTAGGCGCTATAATAAGAGTGGGGGAGAGAACATGATCAAAGATCGAGCTGTGATTGGGAGGAAGAAGAAGAAGAAGACGAAGAACAAGAAAGATTCAGAAAATAACTTATTGTATCGTAATGTCACAGCTTGCATGTGTCCACGCAATTATTCATTGTTGAGTATTTGCTTGCTTTTCTCTCTCTCTCTCTCTCTCTCTCTCTCTCTCCGTCTCATTCATCTCTCTTCGTCTTCCTTTCTTCTGCTCTTTTCTCTCCGTTACTTACAATACTACAGGTCAACGCAATTATTCATTGTTGAGTATTTCTCTCTCTCTCTCTCTCTCTCTTTCCGTTACTTACAATATTACCACAGATCCAGCACAATATGAAACATCTATTTACTTGCTGACCATCCTCCCCTCTCTCTCTCTCTCTCTCTCTCTCTCTCTCTCTCTCTCTCTCTCTCTCTCTCTCTCTCTTTTTCCGTTACTTACAATACTATCACAGATCCAGCACAATATGAAACATCTATTTACTTGCTTACCATCCTCTCCCTCTCTCTCTCTCTCATCGTCTCATTCTCTCTCGTCTCTCTCTCTCTCTCTCTCTCTGCTGTACTCTCTTACATTTTGGTATTCTCTTCTGTAGAACTGCTTTTGAGAGTTACAGAGCTCCAATCCTAATGCAGACTTGTCTGCCTTCCTCTGTATTTCCTGTATCATCACTTACGCAGCCAAGCCAGATAATTTTATTGATGACCAAAGAAAATATAAATTAAAGATAGCTTTTGCCATGGATGAATAACTCCAAAGTACCTTTAATGAAAGGTCATTGATAACTGATTTTTTTTATACACTTAGGACACAAAATCTTTTTAATGTGCGATTTTAGTGGTGTATAATAATCGGAAAATCTACATTCCAACAAAGTGGATAGAAACAGCGTCTATACATAAATACACACACACACACATATATATGTATATGTATATAATATTATATATTATAATATATATATATATATACTTTAAATTATTATTATAAACACGATTAGCAGAAATACCGGAAAGTAGGCGCGTAAGATCACAACAACCTTAGGAATGCGGAAGCAAAGGTACTATATATATATATATATATATATATATATATATATATATATATATATATACTATATATTATATATATATATACACATATACATACATATATATATATATATATATATATATATTATAAGGGCAAAGCATAAGCCCATGGTGCCGGAATATTGGCTAAATAATCGCGGCACAAGATAGGTCCTTGATTGTGGCATGAAATAACCCAAGGTGAGAAAGAGACACTAATGTCATGCGCAAAACACATCTAAATAAATAAATAAATAAACAAATAAATAAATAGGGGGGATATTGAGGTTCCATATTATAAAAACAAAAATGAGAGACGAAAGTGAAAACTTGATCGAGACACATTTTTTAAAAATGGCGGACTCCTGAAACACCTAAACGTTATAGTGTCCATTACTGGTAACTATTCAGTTCCTCACGCTTTCTCTTACGCGGTTTTCTCTACAAATTTAAAATCCGAAAGGGGAAAATAAGGAAACTTCTGCTCCGATCCTGGGATTCAAAGAAAGGTGACCGTCAACACATCATGTAACGAAAAAGGTACGAAATCAACGTCGCCTAATTCCTACTACGTCAAAGCAATATCAGTTCTGTGCGTAAACAATAATAAACAAATACTTGGAATAAAGTTGAACTTGGGTCTTTGATTGTTTCTGTTGTTGTCCATCAATCATTCAATCTTTCTATCAAGAAAAAAAAAGTAAATGGAATAAGCAATATTTGTAAACAATTCATTGAAGTTTCTTTGGCGCAATCGATTTTTCTGTACAGCGTATAATGCTGTATGAAACTCTCAGCCACGGCCCATGAAACTTTCAGTCATGGCCCATGGTGGCCTGTGTTGTTGGCACCTAGATCATGGCTAACTTTAACCTTAAATACAATAAAAACTACTGAGGCAGGAGGACTGCAATTTGGTATGTTTGATGATTGGAAGATGGATGATCAACATAGTAATTTGCATTCTAGCCTCAGTAGTCTTTAGGATCTGCGGGAAGACAGAAAAGCGCGGACGGACAGAGAAAGCCAGCACAATAGTTTTCTTTTACAGAAAACTAAAAAGGAATAAATGATTACCACATGATTAAAGAATGCGTTATATGAGTTATCACTCGCAACTACAGGCACTATTAGAATAACATGCATTACTGATGCTAAGGTCACTCAGGTTAAGAGGAAATGTAAGCGCTACCACAGAATTTTTGTTAGTCTTATATACAATATAATCACAGCTCCCATATCTTATCTTGTCGCTGAAGGAGGTAGCTTCACCTAACTGGGTATAATCAGATGGGCCATGGTATCTACTGCGGACGCCAAAGGCTCTCAATTGAGTAGTGACTGTTGTTTTGGAAGAAAGACAATGACAGCCATTCAACACTAATGAGGGGACTAAGTTGCGCGCGCGCACCATAACACGTAATGTTTGATAGAGCAGTTCAATAATAATAATAATAATAATAATAATAATAATAATAATAATAATAATAATAATAATAATAATAATTAAGTGTTTTTACCACTAAACTGCCCAAATGATTGAACAGCATAATTCTAAATAGTAAGTTAAAAAGGATATGATATAGAACTATTTCATCTCATTCTTACTCCAAGGCATTTTACTACGTAGTATAATTCCATGGTTTAAGTGAACGCGCATACGTACACACATACATGTGTGTGTGTATGTTTGAGTCATGAATACTTGTGTTTAAATGGTAGATTGAAAATACAGGTAACTTACTAGATATCTCTATTTGTCAAAGATAGAATATATTCATATGCATTTTATCCCATGCATTAAGTATGTCATAAACACACACAAAAAAACTACATGAGAGAGAGAGAGAGAGAGAGAGAGAGAGAGAGAGAGAGAAGTATGACAAGCGGTCCTCTCTTAACCAGCCCAATATCGGTTAAGACACCGTTCCCTTTAAGAGGCCCAATGATAACAAGAAGCGTGCTAAATTATTCTATTGACAACGCAAAGAGGACTCATCATCGGAGGCTCCCCCCCTTCCCCCCCTCCTCTCCCCTTTCTGGGTGAGGAAGGGGGAGGAGGAAGGGGGCTTTCTTATAAGGAGCCGTCCAAGGCCACGAGCGCTCCTAGGAGCCTTCCTTGTCAGTCAGTGCCAATTGGGGATTGTGAACACGCCGCTGTGTGTGTCAGCCCGGTGGTAATGACGCTGCGGGAGATATTAGCAGAGAAAATGAAGCGAGACGTTATCGGAAAGATAACGACATGGAAGAGTTATACATGATGGGAAAAGACACAATTGGAAAGAATATGATAAGAATGAGGTATAGAACATGAGACGCTATTGCAAAGAATATGAAATGAATGAGGTATAGAACATGAGACGCTATTGGAAAGGATATGACATGAATGAGGTACAGAAAATGAGACGCTACTGGAAAGAATATGAAATGAATGAGGTATACAACATAAGACGTTATTGGAAGGATATGACATGGATGAGGTATAGAACATGAGACGCTATTGAAAATACGACATGGAAAAGGTATTGAAAATGAGTCGCTATTGGAGAGAATATGACACGGATGAGGTTTACAACATGAGACGCTATTGAAAATATGGCATGGAAAAGGTATTGAAAATGAGTCGCTATTGGAAAGGATATGACATGGATGAGGTATAGAACATGAGACGGTACTGAAAATATGACATGGGAAAAGTATAGAAAATGAGTCGCTATTGGAAAGAATATGACCTGAAAGAAGTAGTATAGAAAATGACACAATATTCGGAGATCGTTGATGTGGA
Organism: Macrobrachium nipponense; assembly: GCF_015104395.2. Lineage (NCBI taxonomy): Eukaryota > Metazoa > Arthropoda > Malacostraca > Decapoda > Palaemonidae > Macrobrachium > Macrobrachium nipponense. The sequence goes on along the minus strand of NC_061090.1, from coordinate 27,533,226 downwards.
AGTATAAAAATTGGTGGGTAATGAGACACTATTGGAAAGAATATGAAATAGAGGAAGTATGGAAAACGATAGGAAATAAGGACATTGCAGGATAAAATATGATATGGAAGTATATAAAATAATGGGAAGGAGAAGCTATTGGAAAGATCATGACATGGATGAAGTCACATGGACGAAGTATAGAAAATGATGTGAAATGAGACGCTGTCGGAAATATGGCATGGACGAATTATAAAAAAAATGGCTGAGAACGAGACAATATGCGAAAGACAATGGCACGGAATGTTATGAAAGAAGTAAAGGAAATGATGGAGAAGAAGAAGAATAAGAAGAAGATAAGAATTAAAGAGAAATCTAGGCAAAAGCAGGGCAATGAAAACGCTAGCACGAAAATAAAGTAGCTCCTTATCTAGAAGGGAAATTACAAGTTAGATATGCACTGGCTAACGACTACGCGCACGATCACAAAGGAAACGGCAGAGTGAGATGCCATTGTAGAAAGTGAGGCGGAATATTATCGGAAGGGAAATGACGGAGAAGAAAATGAAAAGATAATGACAATCTCGGAAAGATCCTGGCGTAGAGGATGACGGTACCGCTATCCAGGAAAAAATTCAAGCAAAGGTAGAAAATTACGAATTTGAAATATATAAAAAAAGTATATTAGAGAAATACATTACGGAAACGGTGAGCAAAATGGCAGAGTAATATGAGAAAAGAATAAAATAGAAAAAGACAAGGAGGGAACAGAAAATAATAACGATTATATTATATAAAACAAGACATGATAATAGGAGTGAAACCAGAACCTGAAGAGAGGAAGAACACGATAAAAAAAAAGATGAATTGTCCAGGACAATAGAATCTACAAGAATGAAAAACTGATCAAGAAAATATGATCAGGAAGAGAGAGGAAAATAATAACACAAAATGAAAAAGGGAGAAGGAAAGAGAAAGAGGGCGATAAACACAAAAGGAATTGTAAAGTATTCAGCACAGACATAATGAGAGGGGGAACACCAGAGTAAACGAGAGAGAGAGAGAGAGAGAGAGAGAGAGAGAGAGAGAGAGAGAGAAACAGGATATGAGGCGTTTAAGTCAAGACACCTCTTTTGGAAAAGCAAAACAGAGGTGGGGGGCGGGGGGGGGGGTTGGCAAGTTAAGGAGGGGGGGGATAATGAAATCCTAACGACGGATGATGGAGGGGGGCGATAGAGGTCCTCTGAAAACATTCGTCCCAACGTGAACCTCTGGAGAATGTTTAGTTCAACATCCCGAGCCATTACTCTACCCCCCTTACCCACCCATCAAGAAACACGCACTCTAGTGTGTCGACTTCGGCCTTTGTTTTTTCTATCTTTTTTAAGGTTTGTTTCCCCCCCCCCCTCTCTCGTCTCTCTCTCTCTCGCTCTCTCTCTCATCTCTCTCTCTCTCTCTCTCTGCTCTTTGAACGTGTGTGTGTGTGGGGATACACTAAACCAGTATCCCCCCTTTTATAGTTGTATATAGTGAAATTTACTTTACTGTTTCCTACTTGGATTACCCCGTAGGATGCATGATACACGTGTTTCCTTTGAAATTCTGTCTTGGGATGTATATACATGTGTGCCCACACGGGTAACATATACGTGAGCTATTTGAATTGGTGTAAAGGCTGAATTTGAGATTTCATAGTACTATGTTCATAGTTGCATCTTGATACGAAGCACATCTGTAGTTTCAGCTTTTATAAATATACATTTAGATATACAGATAAATATATATAGGGCTATTATGCATACACACACACACGCACACATGTATATATATATATAATAGACCTGTAAACAAATACTTATTCACTGAGGGGACGGAACCTCTCCCAAGTTCACTATCCATGACTGTTTGGCAGTTTTTTTTGTATTATTAACAACATACCAAAAATGTTAAAACACATGTTTTATACTAATTTTATTTTCTAAAGAAAAAGATTTTTATAATTCTGGTGAAAGAAACTTAAACATAAGCAAGGACAAAATCGCAAATTGACTCAACTTACAATCTTCACACACACACACACACACACACACACACACACATATATATATATATATATATATATATATATATATATATATATATATATATATATGAATTCATACATATAATGCACTGGCTGGTTACTTAACAATAGTTTGCACAGCAGAGGGAAAATACTGCCCAGATGACAAGAGGTCAAGACCTGACACTTGCATACTTAAACGTGCGTCTCCTCGCTATGCACTTGCACACTTACAAAAGTGTGACTCACTACACGTCGCATACTTTCCCTTGTCAGACATCTGCCGTTCACCTCCCCAAGTGTCATTAAAAAGACAATATATAAAAGAGAGAGAGAGAGAGAGAGAGAGAGAGAGAGAGAGAGAGAGAGAGAGAGAGAGAGAGAGAATATGTGTAAAAAATAGTGTTATGGAAATGTGGGTAAAAATAAAATAATATAGCTATAACATAAGTAATACGAAATCAAACTTTGGAGAAACGCAAGTAAAAATAAAGTAATACATTCACAACATAATTAATACAAAATCAAACTTTGTAGGAACGAAAGTAAAAATAAAATAATATATTTACAATATGATTAATACAAAATAAAACTCCGTAAAAAAAATATACTTCTTGCAAAGCTGCTGGTTATTCAATGGTGGCAGAACAAGCAATTTACATCAGCTCTACGCATGCGTGCAGTAACACGTGTCACAGGCAGAAG
>NC_061090.1:27517980-27525480 GCF_015104395.2 Macrobrachium nipponense | reverse complement strand
ATATAGTATTTCTACGAGTTACCAAGTGTAACACTCCCGTCAATTGGACAAGATTGAGATACATCTAGTTCCTTTAATAACAAAAAATAGACTCCTATGAATTTGACAAATACATCATTCTCAATTCTGTAGACTCCTATGAATTTGACAAATACATCATTCTCAATTATGTCCTTCAAAATATAGCATTCAAATCATTCTGACAAAATCTCGCATATCCAAATTTAACAAACTGCAGAATTTTGTCTTTTTACGTCTATTCGCCTCTTTTACGATGATCATAAATATTCTTCAGTGATCCAGACATTTCTTCAAATAAGTGGCTTCTCCGGCCATGCGAAAAAAAGAAGAAAAAAATCTATTGTACAAGCAATACCTATTATCCTTGTTGCCGGCCTTGTAAGTGTTGCTCAATACCAATAAACGATTTTACGGAAAGTGCGCCTGCGCAAACAATATAAATTTTGCGAATAATAAGCCGAGATTCAAAGCCAAGGTGACAGCAATTATTGTACTTACTAACAAAATATGATTCTCACAAAATACTGACACTCCTTTTTCTTATTATTACAACTAGTACTAAACAATAAGCATGAATACACATGGGACAAGTCTACAAGGCCATAAACTTGTATAGATACTTAAAAGCAAACTTTATTACTAGCGAAAAGTATTATTAATATTATTACTGTTATCATCACTACTACTACTACTACTACTACTACTACTATACGATTAGCATGAATACACACGAAACAAGCCTAAAAAGGCATTGAAATTTAAATATTGGTTCAAAAAATATCTTATCACTAATAAAAATGTATGACTATTTTATATTAGTATTATTATTATCATTATACAAATAAAACAAAATCCACGAAGTAAAGAGAAACGACAGAGTTCTGCAGGGCCTTTCGACGTCTTGTCCTTTACTTGGCAGACTGAAGAAATATAAAAAATAAGTTTACAAAGAAAGCTCGTTTAAATGACAAATGGCGATTACAGAGGACAAGAAGTCGAAAGGCCTCTTTCATTCGTGGATTTTATTATTATTTTATATATATATATATATATATATATATATATATATATATCTATATATATATATATATATGAAAGCTAAATAAATCTTAGTGAATAAGAGGAACTTTTTTTTTTTCAAATATCCTCGAAAATTTAAAGCAAAATCGAATGGGAAAAACTCACCCCATCTTCACACAAAGGAGAGAAAAAAATATAAAAAGATATAGAAAAAAAGCCAAAAGATATGAAGATAGGGGAAGGAGACGACGAAAACAAATACAACTTTAAGAATAAAAAAATTGAGAGAACATGAAAAAAAGCATAAAGTAAAACCAAAATAAGTTACACAAAAACTAATAAAAAAAGGCGTAAGCCCTAACAAATCCGATTACAAAAGAACACCGGGTAATTCCTCGCATAAACCAAAGCGACAATTCAACAATTAATATAACACAGATTCTCATCACGACACTCACCTTCCGCCACCTCTGCGACCTTTGACCTAAGTCCTACTACGGAAAAGAAAAAGGGAGTCGTTGCTGACTATTGTCTAATGAGGTATCCAGAGGGAGATAAGACCCGGGAGTTGCTCTGGATAAAAATATAAGTAAAAGAATAATGCAATGAATTATACGATGATAAATGAATGCAACTTGTGACCCTGAAACCCAGTGAGATTCTGATGACATCAACGGGAAATTATGTACCTGTTTGTTAGTTCACTATTGTGGGACTGAGACGGAATATTAATACATAATATTGATTAGCTCTCCGGCAAATTACACAAACAAATAAACACGACCCACACAGATACACACACACAACACACACATATATATATATATATATAATAAATAAAGGTTTTTTATATATAATATCATATATATTAATATTATATAATTATATTACTATATATACATATATATTTTAGATCTATATATATTAGTAGATATACACATAAATATTATATTATAGAAACATAGAAACATAGATGAGGAGAGAGAGAGAGAGAGAGAGAGAGAAGACTAACAAAATAATAATAATTCATATAAAAAGCAACGCATGTCAGAAAAACTAAAGGCATCGTGATAAACGGTATTTTAACTACTGGTTGCAAAGCCTTTAAAACTTGTCAGGGAGACGACTATACAATACAACTGGTCATTTCTCAACCCAAAAATATTTAAACGTTTACCATAAATTTGACGTAACTTACAAAGGGCACTTACTTGCAACGTAATGCAACTAAAAATTAAACGAATATAAAAAATTGAAAAATAATTTTAAGTATTAAAGTAGCTGTTTGTCGAGTACAGACACGGTGGAGAGCTACTCTCAGTAACAAACTGATAAAACAAGCAAAAGATGTTTCGAAGAAATCGAATTTTCTGTACATCGTATAATCACAGCCATCGAAAACAGAACTATCTTTCGGTGGTCTTGTTATAGCAATGGTGTATGAGCCGTGGCCCATTAAATTAACCACGAAACGTTGTTGGCCTGGCCTATATGGTAGCCAGACGCACGATTACAGCTAACCTTAACCTTAAAAAAAAGGATAGAGGGCTGCAATTTGGTATGTTTGATGGTTGGAGGGTGGATGATAAACATACCAATTTGCAGCCATCTAGCCTCAGTGATTTTTAAGACCTGAGGGCGGACAGCAATAGTGCGGACGGACAGACAAAGGTGGCACAATAGTTTTCTTTTCAGAATCTTAAAAAACTAAACCATATAAAGGATAATTTTAAGCATTGTGTGAGTTGACTGATTTGTACAAACATGTGTAGACCTACCTCCAGTTCCAACTCACACAAAAAATGATAAATCAATAAATAAAAAATAAATAAATAAGATAAATAAAAGATAAAAATAAATTATACACACATCCTTAAGACATGTCAAAACTTTCTAAGATAAAAAAAAAATCCTGCATCTGGATTTAACTTCTCTAGGGAAAACGACACAGGAGCGAAATTTCCGCGCATATGCCCAATAAATAAATAAAAAATAAAAAAAGACTGATTGAATAAATATCCAGAAATGAAGACCTTAAGATGTAAAAGGTCTTCGGTTCAAATCCGACGAATATAATGAAGGGAAAGGTGAAGGCTGCAAAACAAAGACGACAAACAAAAAGGCTACGTTGAAGACGGACCGTTATGAGAGAGAGAGAGAGAGAGAGAGAGAGAGAGAGAATGGAAAAGATTAGCAAATACATACATACATACATACATACATATATATATATATATATATATATAAAATATGAGAGAGAGAGAGAGAGAGAGAGAGAGAGAAATTAAAAAAGGATAACTGAAATATATAAAAACATATATACTAATTATATACCATATATATTAGAATATAATATATATATATATATATATTATTATATATATATATATTAGAGAGAGAGAGAGGAGAGCAGGCGCAAGCAGCGACCTTCACAGACTATGTCATCCACAGCTCATTTAACACAGGAACAAGCATTAGCTCAAGCAAGCACGAATGCTGTTGGCAGAAGCAGTGGCTCGCTTGCGGAACTAACAGAGAGAGAGAGAGAGAGAGAGAGAGAGAGAGAGAGAGAGAGAGAGAGGAGCCCCGTGTTCACAAATATTAAATAAAAATAAACATGAAAAAATGTACGCGCGCGCAAGCGAGTCTAAACAAGGCAGAGTAAACAGGTGGCGAGGGCAAACAATGAACGCTGCTTATTCTCTCCGGACAGAATTAACGATGACTATCATGACATAACTGGCGATTATTTCGTTGGAATATTTCAAGGGGAAAAAATTCGTAAATTCGGTAAGTGGGTACTTTCACGACAGCGTGCAATTTCGGATATTCGTGAGCGATTTTTTTTTTTTTTTTCATCAGTCAATCTTCCTGATGAGAGGCTTAAACGTTGGTTCATCTGATTAAGAATGCTGTAAATTCTGTTGAAAGACGCAATAAATAACTGAAAATAATTTAAACTGATAACCGGACATTAATCAACACTTCCTTGACGATAGCCTGGGCAAAATTCGTCAAATTTCTATGAAAACTGGAATAAAATATTTACTAAGCACATAACTAAACGGGAAGAAAAAATGAATAAAACTAAAATTATAGCTAGTATTAAAAAAATTAAAAGGAAAGTTTACAATAATTGTAAAACCTTTAAAAATATAAAGAAAAATACTTCGGGAGCAAAATTACTCGAGGTCATTTTTGACAAGTTTTTGGTCTCACTTCTCGTTTTTATTTTATGGGAAAATACCCTCAGTTTCATAAAAATATAATGAAACAACGAATTCTGTTCTCTCTTACCCTGCCATGAAACAGAAATCCAACAGTAAACATACGCATTAAATTTGACTGTACTGATTATAATACAGCCCTTATTAGAGAATGAATTTTATGTATAATGGTAATATTATACATATATTATACACACACACACACACACACATATATATATATTATATATATATATATATATATATATATATATACATATGACGTGTGTAAAATTTCTTAAGTGAGACGACAAAGGAGGTGAGTAATACTCCTTGCCTTGAGGGAAGGAGGAGCCCACATTTCTCTCTCTCTCTCTCTCTCTCTCTCTCTCTCTCTCTCTCCCCAAACACATCCAGAGTTACGCATGCAAAATTGTTGGGTTATCTTCAATGTCACTGGCCGGTGTAATAAGGACACAATAGAGCTGATGTAGACCTCTGAACTCGTCCTAACATGGAAAATGGTGATTTACGCTTTCATTCTTACTGCAAAATATGCGTACATCTGGAGTTAATATGGCGGAGAAAGGTATATAACCACACGCTCCAAAACATATGTTAATATGCAGTCTATCTATTTAAACAGAGAAGTTAAAACATTGAGTTACGTCAGTGGAAATGAATATGAAATCTGCCTATCCTTTTCAAAGATGTTCTAAAAATCTAAAATCCTCTTCCCCAATGATGCTTCAAAACTTATCTTAATTGAATACAGAAATCTTCAAGTGATGAATATGAAATCTGTCTATCCTTTTCAAAGATGTTCTAAAAATCTAAAATCCTCTTCCCCAATGATGCTTCAAACTTATCTAATGCTCAGAAATCTTCAAGTGATCTACAGATTACAATTTTCGCTTTCGAGTGATGATTATGTTGCGGCAACCTGTCTGTCTGTCTGTCTGTCTGTCTGTCTGTCTGTCTGTCTGTCTGTCTGTCTGTCTGTCTGTCTGTCTGTCTGTCTGTCTGTCACACAAACAAACAAGCAAACAAACCGATGGCCGTTTTTAAAATTCAGCAGGCGGCGGCGGGGTTTTATCAGCAAGGATTTCTAGAGAATATAACTTTCTCCGGGGATGTTTGCTTTGAAAGAAAAGAGGGAGGTCACGGGGTCAAGAGGGGTCAAGGCAGATGGCTTTGCCAGATGGGAAATTATAATCTTTTCCCATTCTAGCGGTGATTTCGGCAACGAACGCTCAAATCCGAAAGTGAACACCTTTTTATACAAAATCCATGAATGTGTAGATCAAGATGGACAATATATAAATAGAAATGAAGTGTCTGGGGTTATATACAAATCTCTTCTACATCACTATGGTCGTTTTAACAACTTGGAAGTCTCAGAAACAATTAAATCTTCCGACTAGCAGAACATTCTCAGTCGAAGACAGTCTATTCATGTTCACAAATATTAAGCCGAAACTATAGATGTGCATGGCTTAATATTTATGAAAATCAAATATAAAAAAAGTCACGCGTGAAGGAATGATACAAACATACAAACATACGTGTATATATATATATATATATATATATATATATATATATATATATATATATATATTATATAAATTTGGGTGCATGTATGCATACATACAAACATACGTGTATATATGATATATATATAATATATATATATATATATAATGTGTGTGTGTGCGTGTGCGTGTGTGTGTATGTATATATATATAATATATATAGATACACACTATGAGAGAGAGAGAGATATCCTCTGCATACAAACACACACAGTTAAGCATGTACTACGATCGCAAGCTGGAAATTATATGCACACACACACATACACTTACTTCCACGATGCCAACTGGTGAAAAAGTACACTATGTGTGTACTTTGTGGTATGTAACCGAGTTCACACATACGCATACGTATATGGGCAAGAAAAGCTGGCATTATCGAACTATGCATGTCAGTAAATTGAATTCAATAATCACATATAGGCCATCGATGTATAAATGGACGAGTGTACGGCGAATATTTTTTACATAGCACAGTCGTAATCATCAGGCGTTTTTTTATCGTGGAACAGAGTAAAAATAAGTAAATATAAATAAATATATATATATAATATATATATATATAATATATATATATATATTATATATATAATAATTTTAAGCAATACCATCAACATTTTCTAACAGGAAAATCAAGGTAAACGCGTGAATATTCCATATTCTAAACCTGAAGAATCACTGTACCATTTACAGAACCTTGGCCTTTTGAGTAGGAATTTAAAATTTGCGGTATGTGAACTACTTTCTCTTCACTTACAGCCTCCTTCATCTCAACGAATATTACAGAATCTGTCGCTTTACAAACTAGAAACATTTCTTTTTAGAATACACGTTAAGTACAGGTGTTAACTTTCATTAACGAAATTTCTTAATTTTCAACGGAAATATCTTCAGAATTTGTCAATTTACAGCCATGAATAGATGTTAAGTAAATTCCTTAACATATCTAGCCAATTTAGAAGCAGGAATATTCACTGATACTCACTTGGGGCCAAGAATATTTTCTCGACTATTATCTTTCAGCTTTGAGCTACAAGAGGTTTTAACCCTATTTGTCAATTCAGAGCAACAAGCATCTTCTTAATGTGTTAATTTAATAAAGAACATACGTTATTAACGCTATTCAATTTCTAGTTACGAACATTTATCAATAATACTTGTCAATTTTCAGGGGGCCCCCCATTTTTTCTTTCTTTTTTTTTTTTTTTTTTTTTTTTTGAGAGAGAGAGAGAGAGAGAGAGAGAGAGAGAGAGAGAGAGAGAGAGAGAGAGAGAGAGAGAGAGAGAGAGAGAGAGTTCCTTACCATTATTTATCAGTATAGAGCCGTCAACACCTCATAATATCAAGTAAAATTAAAGCCTCGTAAATGTCCTAATAATAAATGTCATTTTTGTGACATTTGTCAACTAAAAGCAAAGAAACATCTTAGCGATACTTAGCAGCTGTGACCCAAAAGTATTCCGTAAAAATATATATCCACTGGAAACCACTACCATACCTTTATATTTTACCACTTTTGAGCCACAAATATCAATTTATAAATACTTGACAATTTCGAGCCACCAACTTATCTTAATAAGAAAACTTCTTCGGTTTAGAGACATAAGTTATTTGTTAATATTCATCAACTTGTAACAAAGAACATTTCTTTTGCCTGT
>NC_061090.1:27504710-27512480 GCF_015104395.2 Macrobrachium nipponense | reverse complement strand
CTCTTCCCCGGTATTTCATAATTGCTCGGTACCTCAAGATCTATCTCTCTCTCTCTCTCTCTCTCTCTCTCTCTCGCTTCTAATTCTCATCAGGCTCTTGTAAAGGTAAAGGGACGGACTTGAAGAAGAGAGTAAGGAGAGGAGAGGAGAGGAAATTGGGGGGCAGGAGGTTAGTGGGCATTCTCCTTCAAGCTCCTTCCACGTGTTGAGAAACCATCCAGTTGACCTTGTCATCATGTTGCGATGCGATTCTTGAGCTGGATTGTAATTACCGCCGTCATTGTTAAGGAACTTCTTCTTCTTCTTATCTTCGTCTTGTGGAAAGAGGTTGAGGTAAAGCAGTGTTAACTCCGGAAATGAAAGCAGAGAATGAGTATCGTTATTGTTCTTAGAATACAATCAGCACATAAAGTATGGACAAATAAATAAACGCCATGCATTTTTGAAATATAAAACAAGAGACCAAGACAGTGAAAATCTATCCATTATTCAATATTAACAGAGAGAGAGAGAGAGAGAGAGAGAGAGAGAGAGAGAGAGAGAGAGAGAGAGAGAGAGTGTCATTATTAGTGCTATTTTCGGTCTTCCAACGCCTTCAACCTCTTTCTTCCTTGGAGCCAGAACTCGCTGGAATCAGCAATCCCACCAAATGCGTACGAGGGGGTCGACAGGAAGGTCTATGATATTGTGGCCATATGTAACGTTCCCAGGACATGATAAGAGGCGAGGTAGACTGGGCATAGAAACAAACGTGTCTTGTAAAATATCAAGCGCTGGTTAAATTTGCAATAAACTATAGTATTCAAATGAACGATGTCAGATAGCCAAGGGCGATGCCAAGCTTGATGGGCAAGTAACAAAAATAATTCGACCTTAAAAACAAAAAATTAAATATATTAAAACAGACACATTTAAAAAAATGAGAATTATCTACCGGACCTGCCAAAGGTCTTACTAATAGCATTCTACACACAAAGGAAGCATGATTTTCCAGCGTGCCCTCTGCGGTGCGTTTCCAAAAACACTGAGGGCTCTATGCAGTGTCCCTTGGGTCACGCCTGCATTGTTTCCCCGTCTTTTAATTTTCATTGATTTCGTTTGATGAACTCTTCCCTCCTCCCGTCACCCCACCACCACCTTGCTGTCCAACATCTTCAACTTCACTTATTCCATTTCGAAATAATGGACATGAGAGGGTGGAAAGTGAGATGGAAGAAAGAGAATATGAACGGGGGTAGAGTAAAAGAAATGAAGGGATTGACACTATAGTGGCCGAAGGGACGCGTGAGGTGCACTGACGGCACAACCCCCTACGGGAAATTTCAAGAACAAATCCTCCTAGCGGGATAGATGAAAGTCTTGGGTGACTCGGCATCTCGCGTCAAACAAGTTCTGATGAATAAAGCGTAAACCACCTCCTTGGGGCACAACAACACGTCGTGTCTTGGCATCCAGCTGATAGAGACGAGGGGCGGCGGCCAGATTCGAGGTGACGGGCAGATGCCAAAACGTGTTACCCTGTGACGGGATTGCTTGCACGGACAATGCTACTGCAGGCAACTTATTAAACCTGTTATATGCTCTGGACGTGGCTTTGAAAACATTTTTTCTTCACTGGACGCTGGGTGTTCTATGTTTGATTTGAAATTAAAGATCATCTGGTGGTTTCTTATTTTTTCTCATTTAGTTGTTCTAATCCACTGACGCACTTTGGGCAGTTTCATTTGAATGATGATGAAAAGAGCAAAAGTATAGTGTACATAACTACAGTATATATATATATATATATATATATATATATATATATATATATATATATATATATATATATATATATATATCTATATATATATATATATCATATATATATATATATATATATATATATATATATATATATATATATAGTATATATATATATATAAAAAGCAACAACGCTCAAAGGCAAATACACGTTACCTAAGATCATAGAAATAAATCAATAATAAACCTTACCAAATATATATATATATACCATATATATATATATATATATATATATATATATTATATATATATATATATATATATATAATATATATTGCATGAGCTGGGTCAAGGTTGTTCGGAATTTACAACTGGCAGAGATTAAATAAAATAAAACAAATTGAATGACACATTAAATTACAAATCGAACCCGGGATAATGGAACTCGGCAACCAGACCTGTTGCTCAGAGGTCGTAACGCGGTAGTGGGTCTGACTTATTATCGGCTGGGCCAGCTTTAAAACGGTTCAACGACGTTGCTCATGAGTTTCCGATACACAAGAGATAGAAGAAGAAGAAGAAGAAGAAAAGAGAAGAAGAAGAAGGAAGAAGAAGAAAAGAAGTAGAAGCGTCAACGAACAATGGGAGAGGTCTTGGGAAATTTCGATGTGCAATGGCTAATCAAAAATGTACCTGTTACGCCTGATACGAGAAACAAGTTTCAATTTGAGGCGTGAAAACTCATAAAAATGTATCAAAGATATCGCTCTCTAAATCTCTCTCTCTCTCTCTCTCTCTCTCTCTCTCTCTCTCTATATATATATATATATATAGATATATATATATATATATATATATATATATATATATATATATATATATATAGATATATATATAATATATATATATATATATATATATATAGATATATATATATGGATTTTGTGCCATTCTAGTCAGTGATACGGTTTTTTTTTTTGTTTTTTTTTTACTTTGGATTTTCGCAAATTCTCTCACGTTTCTGTCCCTTGATATCCTTGAAAAACCCTATCTTCATGAGAAGTTCGGACCACTCGTATCAGAGAACTCTTTTCCGGGTACCAATTGTAATCAAACTTCGTATCTTTATGTTTAACCAATTTTAGTTCATACCGGTAACGACGAAATGTTGCTCGTATAGTATATTCTGCAAACATTTTACGTGCTAATGCAAGAACCTGCTCATTTTATATTGTTTAAATAAATGCCTGGCTTCACCCAAGGGAGAGAGGTCCATCAACAGAGAGTTTTATGGCTCTTTCGTGTTGTTCTGTCTGCAGAAAACTACTGCAGGAATAATGATATATTTTGGAAGCCGTCAAAACTGAGCAATATAAGTCAAGTTTTGCATACTGTGCTTTAATGTTTTTCGATAATTGTGCGTTTGTATGAATTGCATACTAGCAATAGAAAATTATTGTTCGTCAGTACCTCCACTGCTATCCACTGTACACCCCAAATTTTTTATTTAGCCGTCTGCTTTACAGTTCTTGAACATTTGTTCTGCTATTGTGCATTTTTGCAACTCACACGGTAAGGAACCCACTCGATCAATCCGTCTTGACATGTCATGGTATACGCTTGATGTTTTATCTCTTAGAGATAATATAGATATATATATATATATATATATATATATATATATATATATATATATATATATAGATAGATAGATAGATATATAATATATAGATAGATATATAGATATATTATAGATATATATATATATAGATATATATATATATTATAGTATATATATATATATATACATATATATATATATATATATATATATATAGATACATATATATATATAGACATATATATATCGATATAGATATATATAGATATATATATATATATATATATATATATATATATAGATAATAGATATATAGATACTATAGATATATAGATATATATATATATGTATATATATTGTATATATATATATATATATATATATATATATATATATATATATATATACATATATATATTTTAATCTCGTAAGAGATACATCAAGCGTTATACCATGAAATGTCAAGACGGATTGATCGAATGGGTTCCTTACCGTGTGAGTTGCAAAAAACAGGGCACGGAAAAGATTACTGCACTTCCAGTTGCACACAGGAGGAGGAGGAGGAGGAGGGAATAACAGAAATGCAATGGAAGGTACTTATATTGCCCAATTTTTTACTTATCATGAGGCTTGTTCCAGATGATGCTAGCTCGTTTTCAATAATAATAATAATAATAATAATAATAATAATAATAATAATAATAATAATAATAATAGTAATAATAATAATACAAGAATCTGTCACACTCATGGCGAAATACGCATTTTCTTCTCCATTCTCTCACAATTCTATACGAGGTCTTTTTAGAATAATAATAATGATAATATTAATAAAAATAATGATAATAATAAAATAATATTAATATCACGATGGGTCGCTTTTAGAGTTACAATGACATATTCTTAATTCAGTCCTTCCGGTTTTACAATTTATACTTAAGCTATTATAAACGATCCAAACAATTTTCTTGTGATCGACGCAAACATACGAAAAAGCGTGCTGAATTACGACCCATATCAGCTTGCACTGGCCTCCTAAAGTCTGTCGCAAGTTTCAAGCAACGCTTGGCATTTCTTGCTCAAACCCTTACCTGCGGCGCCTGGACCGTGGGATCGAACGGTTATCTTAATTAACAAACACTTTCGGGTCAATTTAATACCGATAATTACCCATTATTCATGCCATATGAGAGAGAGAGAGAGAGAGAGAGAGAGAGAGAGAGAGAGAGAGAGAGAGAGAGAGAGCCAATTGAACGAACGAGCGGAATGCAAAGCATGCATTGCTTTTGCATCCCTCGCTGCAAGCATTACCTAACACTAAAACCCGTCTCATACCTGTGCGCCTCATTCAAGGCTAAGAGATGTCCAACTGATGTACGTGAATGTCAGTGGTAGTTTTTAGTCTCCTCAAATATACATCTTTGTGACAGAATCTGACATCATTGCGCGTTGGTGTGTCGGTTACCTCATGCATTCGCATGCAGATGTGCTTGTGATGTGTTCGGTTTATTCTCTCTCTCTCTCTCTCTCTCTCTCTCTCTCTCTCTCTCTCTCTCTCTCTCTCTCTCTCTTTAGCATTTTCA
Source organism: Macrobrachium nipponense (assembly GCF_015104395.2). Lineage (NCBI taxonomy): Eukaryota > Metazoa > Arthropoda > Malacostraca > Decapoda > Palaemonidae > Macrobrachium > Macrobrachium nipponense. The sequence continues at coordinate 27,507,530 of NC_061090.1, read as the reverse complement.
TTCAAACACACATAGAACATGCAAGGTTTTTTTTCAGATTAAATAAATTATATTCTACTTTTTATATATCTATCAAGGAACAGTTTGCAATTTTTTTTAAGATTAAATTGATCATATCATTCATCTCAATTCCTGCTTTATGCAGTTATATTATGCGATAGACAGTTTTACCTATTTGCAAAATCAGAAAACATTCCTGTTAACACCCTCATCCAATTATAAAAAGTACAAAAAGGATACGTTAATTCAACTCCTCTCTCTATCTCGAGAAGATACTTCTAGGAAGTGTCGTTACACTCTCACTCTCTCTCTCTCTCAAGTTTAAATATAGAGAGAAACGCACTATCACACTCCTCTTTCTCTCTAATTCAAACATAAAGAAAACGTCGGCTCACTTCTCTCTGTTTCTCTTTAATACAAATATACTTACGCTAAAGTTAGTCATCCTCTCTCTCTCTCTCTCTCTCCACGTGGAGAAGGGGTGGCAGGCGAACAAGCATGAAGAACCTACCTCAAGGTTATCAATTGCAGTTCTTCCACCAACCTTCTTTTTTTTTATTTCTTTATATTCTTGCGCGTTTCTTCCGCATCTCTCATAGCATCTTTTTGCTCTTCCCTTGCGCAAATGCGTGGGTTACCCCTTTTTTTTTCTTTCTCTCTTTTTTTTACTACTTTTTCAGTGATATGTCTGTCTCTACGTTATTCTTCGTCGTTTCAACCTCTCTCTCTCTCTCTCTCTCTCTCTCTCTCTCTCTCTCTCTCTCTCTTCTTTTAAGTTGCAAATCCAGAGAAAAACAATGCGGTTGTCAACTACACATTACACTCATTCTCTTTCTCTCTCTCTCTCTCTCTCTGGTTTTATTTAGTGTTACCACTTGAACGCCAGCTTAGCTCTCTCTCATATCACCACTCAAAGGTCTGCTTAACTATCGCTAACTCCCGCATCTCTCTCTCTCTCTCTCCGCTCACAGCAGCTCCACCCTCTCAACCTTCGCTTTTTCTGCCCTAGCCTTCAACTTCCGTTTTTCGCCAGGAGAGAGAGAGAGAGAGAGAGAGAGAGAGAGAGAGAGAGAGAGAGAGAGAGAGAGAGAGAGAGAGAGAGAGAGAGGCTGTACTTTTGCTATCATAAAATTCGTGATAAAAACAAGATGACGAATAATTTATTCCCACATAATTTACGAGGATAGAGAGAGAGAGAGAGAGAGAGAGAGAGAGAGAATTCGCGATAAAAAAAAGATAGCGAATAATTTATTCCCACAATTACGAGAGAGAGAGAGAGAGAGAGAGAGAGAGAGAGAGAGAGAGAGAGAGAAATTTTGCCATCATAAAGTTGGGAACAACAAAGAGAGAGCTAAACTTACTCCATCGTAACATTAAGATTAAGAGAGAGAGAGAGAGAGAGAGAGAGAGAGAGAGAGAGAGAGAGAGAGAGAGAGAGAGAGATATGGGGATAAGAAATCTTGCCCCATAAAGTTGTGAATAACAGAGAGATAAACCTACCCCATCCTAACATTATGATTGAGAGAGAGAGAGAGAGAGAGAGAGAGATTACCTGCTCATTGCTTTTCCACCCCTCCAGAAGCAACGATGTTCAGAAGCACAACACACGAGCTCATTCGGAAAGATATGCAGGTGTATGTCTAACTTATCCGTAAATATGCGTACTGATTGGTAAGCGATCGCTGAAAGTTACGAGCCGTGAGAGGAACTGATCATATAGGAACCTTAGTACGAGCAATAATCCCATCTGGGTTACGATAAAGGAAGCAGCTGACACCTGTTCCGAGATCGTGGTGGAATTAAATAGGATAAAAAGGAATGCTTTCAATGGTGTTGGTCGACACGGAACGAAATCCTCTGTGATCTCGTAGATTTCGTAGATGTGCAACATTTTTACTCGGTTCATACCATCTCTGAATGCTGCTCAGTTCCGTCGCCTTCCTGTCTAGCATGATAGGGAAGGTCATATAAGCTTTCACCTCCCCCCTCCCATCACGCCCCCCCTCCTTTTTTTTTTTAAACGTAGGACGGCTACTAGTCAATCCACTTAGCCATAGTTAGATGTGGAGGCCATATTAGCCACAAACCTAGAGAGAGAGAGAAGAGAGAGAGAGAGGAGAGAGAGACGAGAGAGAGAGAGAGAGAGAGAGAGAGACTTGCTCCAATAGGAAATCTATTCAGGAATACAAAATTAAAAGTTTTTTTTTTATAGAAATCATGCATACATCTAGGTGACAACGGGGGGGGGGGGGGGTTTGTCAAGGATGAGGTATATTATTATTAACATTTTGCTGCTTGTGTATGCAATTGATGTGTACTCGCGATTTCAGCCCGGATATTGTATCAAGCAGATACGAAACGGCGTCGATTAATATAAAGGACAGAACGCGTCTCCACATTCATTTAAGAAGATTAAAGGAAGATTATCAGCGAGGGTGACCTAAATTGGGCTTGCCTGTGGATGGACTCTGGTATAAATATCACCTTTTCTGTAAACTTTTCTCATTCATCTACCTGAAGAGGGAGACAGCAGTCTCTGAAATATAGTTTTCTCTCTATATTTTGTTTTGGTGTTCTTATGGGCTTATTTATTATTATACATATATATATATATATATATATATATATATATATATATATAGATAAAATACATATATATATAAAACACCAATAATGACTTAAAAAACCATAATAAAGTGACGAATTAAGAAGTCCAAAATCACAGGATATAGGGCACAAGAGGATGTTGCACTATAAGGAGGTCTGTGCTCTCCTGTTCGGGCAAGGTGAAATGTCTTTCGTTCTCATCAGCCATTTTAT
>NC_061090.1:27497210-27502210 GCF_015104395.2 Macrobrachium nipponense | reverse complement strand
ATTATTTGCAACGCTAAAAATATGTTACAAGTAATATTCGAAATTAACGTTTACAGATCATGTAAGAAAATAAAAAAATCAAACACGAGTAACAGATCGTAACTTTACAGTTACGTTATTTAAAAAAATGTTCAAAATGAAAGCAAAGAGCATGGAAACTCTAAGTTATATAAAAACCATTTTTAAAAAAACCATTGTCTAAAAAACTTTTTAAATGAAAATAAACAGCTCGGAACGAAAATGTTCAGAATGAAAGTCAACCGCTTGGAAAGTTTAAAAAAAAAATTACAAAAAATTAAAGTAAGCAAAGCCTGCATTTGTAAATTTTAAGTAAAAGTCAAAAGAAAAAAAAAACATTCTTACCTTAAGACATGACAAAAGAGAAAGTCAAAACAATACAAACATGCTTTCTAAACGCTAATAGTGGATGGGGTAAAACAACAATAAATAAAATATTCATAATATAAGGTATATGAAATATACGTTAATTAAACATGCGTAGCACATGCGAAATGGGAATAAAATGTGCACAGAAATCAGTAAATAAGTGTGAGAGGTCAGTAACAATATGGATATGTTTTTTTTTAATTGTAATATGGCAGTACTTACTGTAATAACAAATGGTTTGTGCGATGGAAAAAAACAAAATAAAATAAAAGGTACGTGAAGCAAAAGGTCAGACAGGTTTGAGTAAAAGGACTGCAAATAATTTTGAACATTTTTCAGAAAAACTTTAAAAGGTCCGTTAAAAAGGAAAATGTGGTAGAACACGAGAGAGAGAGAGGAGAGAGAGAGAGAGAGAGGAGAGAGAGAGAGAGAGAGAGAGAGGAAAAAATCTCGCTCAGCGGTTGAGTGTTTCAGAAAATAAAACGTCTGATGGTAAAGAAATTCTGTAAATATATGTTGGCAAATATGGATAGGAAAATGCTTTCGAAAACACGTATTTAAATGAACAGTTAAAAAAAACATATAACCTCAGTAGAATGTAAATTAACACATCAATTATAAGAACATAAAACTAAAACAGACATCAAGTGTGTTTTAGTGCGATGGTTTTTGTATTGATGTACTTTATATTCTCTTGTTTTAAAAGGAAAAAATTAGTGTGTGTGGTGTGTGTGTGTGTGTGTGTGTGTGTGTGTGTGTGTGTGTGTGTGGTGTGGGAGAGAGGAGAGAGAGAGAGAGAGAGAAGAGAGAGAGAGAGGAGAGAGAGAGAGAGAGAGAGAGAGAGAGAGAGAGAGAGAGACCTAAAAGTTATTAAGAGTCATAAATAAATCTGCCACGAAATGAATTATGTAAATGAACTTTTAAAATAATTATATATATATATATATATATATATATATATATATATATATATAATTATATATATATATATATATATATATAATATATATATATATATAAGGTCAGTAAAAAATATACAAGTTAAAAAATAAAAAAGGAAAGTCACGCTACAACAAACATACTAAGCATTATTTTAAATGTAAATACATATGAAAACAAATTAGATAAAGATACCACATACCAATAAAAAAATGGACATTTAACTAAAAGAAACATCCCAAACACTATTCAAAATGAAAGTAAATGAAAATGAATTAAAAAAAAAAGTAAAGTTGTTAAAAATAAAATATAAAATACCACATACCAATAAAAAATATGTACATCAAAATAAGAGAAACATCCCAACCACTATTCGAAATTAAAGTAAATGAAAATGAATTAGGAAAAGAAGTTAATAAATAAAATCAATACCGCACACCAATTAAAAAAAAGGTACATTATACTAAATCACCCACACTTTGCATCATCTAAAATTAAAACATATGAAAACAAATGAGAGACAGAAAATAGAAAAAGGTGCATCCAAAATAAACTAAAACAAGCAAGGTACGTCTTATTAAAGAACGAAAATCAATCAGGAAGAGAAAATAGGAAAAAGATGTAGGGAAAAAGAAACTAAAACAAAACACAAAAGCAATATCTAAAACGAAAATAAACGAGAAAGAGAAAACAGGAAAAAGATGTAGATGAAACTAAAACAAAAGACACACAAACCGATATTTAAAATGAAAATAAACGAGAATGAGAAAATAAGAAAAAGATGTAGGCAAATGAAACTAAAAGAAAACACACATAAACCAATAATCGAAAACGAAAATAAACGAGAAAGAGAAAATAGGAAAAAGATGTAGGCAAATTAAAAACAAAACACAAAAAGTAACATTAAAAATGAAAAAAAAATCAGAAAGAGTAAATAGGAAAAATCCCAAGCAATAATTCAAAAAGTAAACGAAGTGAAAATAAACGAGAAAAAAGAAAATAGGAAAAAGGTGCACGCAAAAGCAACTAAACCAAACCTCCCAAGCACTAATTAAAAAGTAAATCAAGTGAAAATAAATAAGAAAAAGAGAAAATAGGAAAAAGATGCATGCAAAGCAACTAAACCAAAAATCCCAAGCATTATTTCAAAAAGTAAACAAATTGAAAATAAATGAGAAAAGAGAAAACAGGAGAAGGCGCATGCAGAAGAATCGGGAGAGAGAGAGAGAGATAACATCACAGTCATAATGTTGAGCTTGCAACGGCCACTTACAGTCAGCCACCTAATGCAGCATAATAAACCACACGCTAAGCGACCCGACAAAAGCAGTTGGTGTGCATGAGTCGCTGCTCGCTTACAGTTATCTCCTTTTTATGCCTATTTATTGTTGTTCTTATTATTGCGTTTATTATTGGTCTTCCTGCTCTCTCTCTCTCTCTCTGTCTCTGTCTCCCTGTTCCGGGAGTGTGGATAAACAGATGAATGAGAAAGAGGAAAATGGAATGCTTGATATTGAAATATGGTATAAATGGGGAAGAAGTGAAAATATAACGAATAAAAGGAGGAAAACACAAAGTTATATTATATATACATACATACACACGCACAATATATATATATATATATATATATAGATATATATATATATATATATATATATATTATATATAATATGAACGGAGAAAAACATAAACAGCGGTAAAATACGGAAAAAACATGGCAAATTAAACAGTGCAAGAGCAGGCAAGAGTAGCAAGAGAATGCGTAAATCCCCCCCCCCCCCCCCCCCCCCCCCCCCCCCCCCCCCCCCCCCCAGCCCCAGCCCTGTAGATGCACATCTCACCGATCAATAAACGTTTCTTCTGATTAATCAGAGTCCAGAGGTTCACAGCAGGCCTCTCCACCTCCTCCACAGCTTACTAAAATAGCCTCACATAGCATCAAGCAGGATTAACCTCCTTAAGTAGTTAGTTATCGACATCCCCAGTTAATATTCATATGTTAAAATGACACAATATTTATGTACTTTCCTTGAAAAGGTAAAGTAAGGGTAATTATCACTTTTCTTATGGCCGGAACAAGTGAAACAAGGCTGAATTATCCACGCTCCATAAGGTCCCTTTCAGCGCCTCAGTGGCGTGGTCGGTATGGTCTTGGCCTGCAACCTCGGTGGCTGCAAGTTCGATTCCCGGGCATTCCACTGACGGGTCAGAGATGTGTCTTTCTGGTGACAGAAGTTCACTCCCGACGTGGTTCGGAAGTCACGTAAGCCGTTGTTCCCGTTGCTGAACAACTACTGGTTCCATGCAACGTAAAAACACCGTACAAACAATACAAACAAACAAAAGGTCCCTTTCCTCTCCTAGTTACATTCCTGTTCGTAAAATGCCATCTAAATTTTTACGTGTTCGGATTAGCTAAAAGACAAACACCACGAGCCAAAAAACATTACCGAAAACATAACCTGTTAGTGGAGGTAAAATTAAGGGAAATGAACTCACAAATATAGTAAAAGGAACAAAACATTAAAGTTACACACCTTATTTTATAGTGCAGTTATATAGAGAAATTCAAAACACATCAGCATAATGTAAAATCATGGATATATAACGAAAATTTAAACAAGAAAACAACAGTGACTGTCAATAAAAAAATAAAAAAACTACAAACTCAGAATATTCAAATTACATACATTAAACTGTTTCTAATTCCACGACAATATTCAAGATCACAAGTATGCAAATATATATATATATATATAATATATATATATATATATATATAGATAATATATATATATATATATTATATATATGTATATGTATGTATAACTGAATCACGAAAGTTAGGAACGTGATAAATCCATAAATATAGATATATGCCACGAAGGAAAAATAAACGTTTATTTTTCCTTCGTGGCATATATATATACATATATATATATATATATATATATATATATATATATATATATATATATATATTATATAATAAGTACAAAGAAAAGAAACATACGAATATCTCGAAAGAAAATTAGAAAAAGTGGGAAAGAAATAGCCAACGATAATATTGATGAAAAAAAAAAAAAAAACCAATAGCGCACAAATAAATTCAGAGAAAAAGGACAGAAAGAAATTACTGTTATAAAAAAGAGAATATAAAAGAGCAGTTATACAAATAAAACAATTATAGATATAAATGTACTTACACAATAAATTAGGAGAAAAAAGGGCACAAAGAAATTACTGTTACAGAAAAAATATAAAAGAGCAGTTATACAATTAAAACAATTATAGATGGAAATGTACAAAAGAAAAAGAAGCGCACAAGTTTGGATAGAAATACCACCACACTGACCTCAACAGCAAAGCTGACCACGCCCATCGAGTTCCCATTATGGCCTAATCTAAAACGTCGCCTCTTGAATCAGATCATTCATGCAGTTGCCTGGACGGGTTTCGAACATGTATCATTCTGCTTGCGCGCGCTTGCCCTCTTGGGGGAAAACTGAAGGACGGCAAAATTCATTGATCAGTCATTTTATTATCAAAGTTTCTTATCATTAGTTTCATTAAATTGTATGGCCGCTTGTGCATCTTGGTACCGGGAGATGCACTTTGAGGAAACCTGAATTTACAATACATGAATATGATTGTATATTAATTAGACAATA
>NC_061090.1:27472210-27492210 GCF_015104395.2 Macrobrachium nipponense | reverse complement strand
TAGATATATAAATTTATATATATAATATATACTACATATACTATACATACATATGTAAATATATGTATATATGTATGTGTAGTGTGTATGTGAATGTATGTATATTTAGCAATATATTAATATATAAATCTATATATCTAGGCCCGAATACGTACGCATTGCTAGCAGTTTTTTTTTTTTTCAACTATTAACGCACAGGTGATTTCCACAATTTACGACAAAACTTCAAATGCCTCCTGTGATTTTTTCGAGCCTTCCAGGAGGATTCCACAAAACTACAACAATACTGCTATATATAGTGATTCATTCCTAAGCCAAGAGCAGTTTCAACTACAAATGGTCATCGTCCGGGCACCTATAGGGGATTCAAAAGTGAAGTATACTAAAATATATATTAGAAAAGTATCGCCAATATTCAACAAAATCTACTCACATTTCGTAAGTTTCCTTTAAAGTCACTAACATAAAAAATAACTTTTTCTTCCTTTCTTTTCTTTTTCCGCTACGTAAATAGAAAAGAAAAAAAATGCATGTATATATATATATATATATATATATATATATATATATATATATATATATATATATATTCTCAAAAAGATATATTGTGAAGAACTTTTAATCCTGCCGAGAATTTAATCCCTAAATTACACCGACAGTCAGTATTAACCTTAAGTATTTTATCCTTAAATGGACAGTCACCAATGTAATCACGAAACAGTTACAGAGTTCCCAAAGCCAAGTATAACCACCTTCTACCTGTCTTTATCGTCGACTTATGGAATAACGCAACTTGCCTCACAATCATCAGGCTCCTTAACGTGGCGTCATCCATTGTAATGAGTAATGAAGAATGTATCGGTCATGTAGATTCAGGAACCGATGAGTAAATCTTATAAAAACATTGATAAAAGGTGTCATCTTCCGGCAATCCACAACAACACATAAGCGACCTAGTGTCAAGATTCGACAGCCTTGAAAGGTGAAGTTATCTATATTTCCCTATACAACGCCACTATATAACCCTTTGGCACATTCTGTAAGTATATATATAAAATGACAGTCAACAAGAATATTATTATATTTCCGTATATGAAACCTATTCACGTGGAACAAACACATCAAAGGGGCAACCGACTTGAAATTCAAGCTACCAAAGATTGTTGGTTTCAATCTATACCACCGCTACAGACCCCACACTACAGTAGTAACTGATCACGACACAGAGCCCTGGGGGAGACGCGAACCCGTGACATCTGAGTGACTTACCACGACACTAACCACTACATCAGAGGAGCAGCCAATGATAATAACAGCGAGGAAAGGGCACATGGTAAAAGAAGTACAATACGGAAAAATGCTGAAAACCAGTATGAAAGTCTAAATGATAATACCAAATTCATAATGCGGCAAATACACTTCTTCCGGCTATATCATGAGAGAGAGAGAGAGAGAGAGAGAGAGAGAAGAGAGAGAGAGATCGTGCCTCAATTGTTATCCTAGTTCTCGTTCTCATTGTAATAATGAACACTGCTCGTAAGAACACGAGACCATAATGGCACAAACTTATAACCTTACCCTATCAATTAATACACACCACCGTCATTACTGAGTTGATGTCACGCATATCACAAGAATATATGAATGAATTTAACACAAATACATACATACTGTATTTATAAATGTATGTATATATATAAATATATACTATATATATAAATGTGTATATACATACATAATAAACAATATATATAGATATATATATATATATATAGATATATATATATATATATATATGTACATACTGTAAGTATATGTATGTATGATATATTATATATATATATATATATATATATATTATATATATATGATATATACAAATAATATTTATATATAATAAATAAATAAATATATACACACATACATATAAAATATATATACACATTTATATATATACATATATATATATATATATATATATATATATATATATACATACATATATATATATTTACATATATACATATATATATATATATTATATATATACATATCAACATGCGTATGAACTACAGTGTCTTAACAATCAGACCAACCTCACCCGACATGCAACCTTCCAACAAACCCCCACCCCCAAATCATCTCTGAGGCGCCATTATACGGGCCCAGCGGAATGCCCCATCGACACTATGGTGCAAAGGCAGTTTTTTTGCGACCTGGAGGAGTTAGCTTCTGCTGCAAGTGAAACCATTCCTGAAGGGCAGCCATGCGGCTCTTCATCAGGGGCAGGGGCGGCCCCCAAAAGGAAGGAAGGCTCTGATCGGAAACCAGCGGCGAAGATATCATTACGGAAACAATGACAGGAATTTGCCGACCATCACGCGCAGAGGTGGTCCTACGGGTGGGTTGGTTGGTTGGGGGCTTGTAGCTGGGATCTCTTGCTGTCTCTGATCTCGCTTTCCCCTGTGAAGGTTGTTCTCTTATTGGCTTTGTTTTATCTCGCTTTCCCCTGTTAGTGTTGTTCTCTTGTGATTTCTGTTTAATCTCGTTTCCCCTGTGAAGGTTGTTCTCTTATGGGCTCTGTTCTATCTCGTTTCCCCTGTGAGTGTTGTTCTCTTATTGGCTCTGTTTTATCTCGCTCTCCCCTGTGAAGGTTGTTCTCTTGTTATCTATGTTTTTCTTGCTTTCCCCGTGAACGCGGTTCTCTTATTGGCTCTCTTTCTCGCTTTCCCTGTGATGTCCTCTTAATACCTCTTGTTCATCTGGCTCTGCAACTTTCTCTTCTTCTTTTTTTATATCGCTTTTCCCTGTAAACGTTGTTCTCATTTTGTCTCCGTTTATCTCGCTTTCCTCTATGGCTGTCGTTTTCTTAAACCTGCAATTCTTGCTCTCTCTAGGGAAGTGAGCATTCTCCTCTTATTATCTGTTTATCAAGCTTTTCTTGTGAACGCTGTTTTCTCTTATTGTCTCCGTTTATCCCTCTGAACGTTATATACCCTTTTATGCAAGCTGATTGCACTCAAGTACATAAAATATAATGTGCAAACCTGGTATACACTTTAAGGGGATACTTTGCAGAGGCCATTAAGTTGTAAGCACACCATAATGCTCTATGAAGCACTGTGTAGATATTATTGCCGCTTATTCATTTTTTTTTTTATCATGTCACCTCATGTATCTAGATTGTGCATGTTACTATCTGTAAGTTGTATACTCCATGTATATGGCCATGAGCTGAACATAAAATCATTTATTATTATAATCATTATTATTACTATTCTCAGGTATTTCTGAATTAGTCTTTACACCAAATATACATTGCCCAGGGTATGTAGAAATCTGAATTATTTCTAAAATCTATTGGAGATGAAGAGACCTAATTATCACTTCGTATCATCAGAATTGCGATCCGCCACAACAAAATACGAAATGATATCCTTAACGACCATTAGGAAAACCTGAAAAAAGGTTCATCAAAAACAGCGACCCCGACTTGGGATTAGGCTAAGTAGGAGATATTAACAGAAATGCGAGATGATTTTCATGTATGCTGAAGATACCTCGATAATTTATCCATTCATGGATTACACTTATACACATGTATGCAAACGCAAGCAAAAAAATAAGAAAACAAATAATAATAAATAAATAAATATATAAATAAAACCCAAACAACAGGAATTAAGATATAACTACATGAAATCTGACCCAAGTGCTACCCATTATAAAATAAAAACTATAATTAAGTCATAAAAAAAATAAAAACGAAATTAATATCAAGGCGTTCAGACGTTGAACAAGAAGTGGCCTGGATTGGGCACGGGGAGACCTTCGCTTTGCCCCATCGGTCAGCGGTATGGCAAATATGCAGCGTATTCCTTCTCTACAGCGTAGACATTTCGCGCATGCTCTGTCCAGAAACTGGGGAATGGATTCCGTTTCTTGATGACGTCATCTTTCATCTCACACCACAAAGTACTTCTACCTCTACTTCTTCTTCTTTCGACCTTATTAAGCCCACTGCATACCAGGGTCGGCCGCTCGAGTCAGCTTTCTCCATCTATATCGATTCCTTCCATTTTCCCTGATCCGCTGGATAGATGTGGTGAGGAGAGATACACAGGAATACATACATACCGTGTGTATGTATTTTTTGAAAATAAAAAACGCAAATATATATTTATATATATATATATATATATATATATATATATAGGATATATATAGAGAGAGAGAGAGAGAGAGAGAGAGAGAGAGAGAGAGAGAGAGAGAGTTTCTTGGGCACTTTTCTCTTGCAAAAATGGATCATAAAGTCTCTTATATTCCTTTATAGCTTTACGTTTTAGTGGACACAAGTGGTTATTGATTTGATCACTTTTATATCATACATAAATTCACTATATGTACAGACATTCTTATATAAATGGTTATTAATTCAATCTCTTCTATACCATATTTAAATTCACTATACACATACAGTATATATACATACATACAATGGTTATCAATTCGATGTCTTCTATATTATAAACAAATTCACTAATATATATATATATATATATATATATATATATATATATATATATATATATATATATATATATATACACATACATAGACTCGCACACAATATACACAAATATATACATGAGTGTGCTTACGCTTTTTAGCCTCGGTACTACTAAACATCTCGGGACAGCAAGGGCGCACGCGCGATGAAGATACGCATATTACAAAATCCATCTTGTTCAACTAACATCGTTAAGTGTTACCCTCGGGAAGCCCAAATGGTCGATGTGCATTGCATACATACTTAAAAATTTACACAAAGTGTGAAACTACATGACAAGCACTGCTACCGACCTACCTGACAAGATACAAGAGGCTGCGGTCACTACACCTACCGAGTCGAGGTTGTCATTAACTCAACAAAAGGTTGACTACAAGCATACCTGAAACAGAAAAAAATATAATCTACATGTTCTTTTCCAAATAATTTTTTTTAATGCATGGGTCGTAATGATTTCATAACTGGCCTTAAAAAAAAGCAAGAAAAAATCTTTTTAAATATGCATTTATTTATATTTGCTTCTCCATCTTTCCTTTTTTTTCTGTTTTCAGTCTCTCAACTGCAGTTTTTTCCTTTCTTCTGTGGAAGATTGTTTTTCATATTATATCCATGTGGGTTTCTTACATTTTAAAATCTAACTTTTATTAATAACAACAATAACGATATGGATATCTTAAATCTCTTTACGTCATCGTCTAGCTTCGAACAGATTATTTGTTACAGCAAGGAAGCAGAGAGAGAGAGAGAGAGAGAGAGAGAGAGAGAGAGAGAGAGAGAGAGAGACTTTCTCTTAGCCATGCAACAGGAAAATTCTCAGCGTGAAACATGGCCAAAAGAAAAAAAGTACATTCACAATCATCAATTTTCTTTTATTTACTTACGCACTTCATCAATACGATAAAATATAATCCTGACTTTATCATATAAACTAGATGAAATGAATCGGTAAAATATAATTTATAATCCTGACTTTATCGAATAAACTGGATGAAATGGATATCTTTATTCCGTTGAATATTCTGAAATTGTGCGAGTTATACCAATAATGAATACTGTGCGTTTCAGTGTATATGTATTGGTGTGTGTGTATATATATTCATATATATTAATATATATGTATATATATATATATATATATAATATATATTATATATATATATATATTTACAAAAATCAGGAGAAGACTATATACAAGCAAAAAGTATACTATCAATATATATATATTATATATATAATATATAATATAATTAAATATATAAATATACACTTATATATATTATATATATATATAGATATATATATATATATGTATATATAATATTACATCATTCTCACCACATCCTAAACAACTACTGCACGTCAAATGCCCTCGTTGTCGCCACCCCGAGACAATTACGTCATTACTGGTAATTCTGAAATCACCAAGTGGGGAACTACAGTGTGGTTATCACAAGTCATTGAGTGATAAGCGGAGGAGGAAAATATGAACTGGTTTATTCAGAGACGTTCGCGTCCTGTGGTAACGTACAAAGAAAAAAGGGCCTTTGTACCTTTTTATAATTATTAATATTATTACTATTATTAATTGCAAAAAAGGTTCAAAATTACATGACCTTTCTAGTGAATTAAAAATTTCGTAACTATGCGCATGTCTGCATTAGAACTGATATAAACAGAAAATTCTATAAAATGAGAAATGCTATATTTGATTATTCTTATTTTTATTATTAATTGAAAAAGTAAAATGTTTCAAAATTATAAGACCTTTCTAGTGACTTAATAAATTCGTAACTATGTGCATATGTGCACTAAAGTTCATATAACCAGAAGATTCTATACAATGAGAAATGCTATACTTTGGCAAGACGTCACGATCACAAAAGCTGTAGATTATATTCCTCAATTATTATTACAATAATTCTGATTATCGTATATGAGCGCGCGCGCGCACATACACACCCATTCTCTGATTGAGCAAACTAACACCCGAAACCCATGATATCAATATGTGAAAATAAAAGGAAAACAGATGAAATGGAAGTACAGTAAAATGACTGACATATAAGTATAGCTAGGCAAAGAAATAGATAACAATCGCAAAATGACAGAGTAAAAGGTCTTATAAACGGATAACAGCTGTCAGGAATATTATAGGTGAGAATAACTGAGGAATAAAAGGGGGTTTTCATATATAAAAGTCAATATTAATACTCACAGATGTCAAGACAGAAACTGTATCATTATCTAGGACAATACATAATTTTGTGTAATGGTTCATACTAATAATAATAAATATAATGATATCAACTATATTAACTGATATAACTGTAATAAATAATTTACGATTACATTTTTTGTGTAAAGGCTAATATTAAAAATCATAAATACAATATTATTAACTATGTACTCATAACTACAATAATAATCTTATTGGTTTGTATTTCACGACCTTCATCTTAAAATTAGCAATTAAAGCTATGAAACTGCAATTATATTTTCTTATCTACATCTTGAAATTAATAATAAACTGCACCGTGATCCTAGTTAACCTACAATTATATTTTTTATCTATATCTTAAAATTAATTATCAACTACACCGTGATCCTAATTAACCTACAATTCTATTTTTTTATCTACATCTTGAGATTAATAATGAAATACACCGTGATTCTAGTTAACCTACAATTATATTTTTATATCTACATCTTGAAATTAATAATTCACTACACCGTGATTCTAGTTAACCTAAAATTCTATTTTTTCATCTACATCTTGAAATTAATAATTAACTACACCATGATTCTAGCTGACACCGAGACGACAACAGAGGTAAGCATAAGACGACGACCCCGCCGACATTACGAGAAAATATGAGCGAAATATAGAAAATAAATTCGCGCAAAATATAGCAATTCCCTCGACGCATCATGAGACGAAACGGGTCCTCACATCATTCCGAAGGAAATCTGACGAACAAATAGCAATGCAGAAGAGCAATCTTGGAGAAACATAGCAATCAGCTGGATATATTCCTTGACCCTAATATTTCAAAGCTTGGAAGCGGAGCACATTTCAGGGGAAAGTTATGCTGTCTATTTATCATCCAGGAGATTTTTTTTCTAAATGAATTTCGTGGAATTGAGTTACTGGATTTTTCTCTATTTATTCGTTAATCCATTCATTCACTTATTTTTTATTTCCGTTTTCTCTAATTTCATACGGGGACGTTGTTCATCACCATCATCATAAAAATAATAATAGTAATAATAATATTAATAATAAATACCACCCATTCGAACTGGAGGACTGTGATAGACAAAAAATACATACATAAAATAAATAATAATAATATGAGCTAAATATTTTTACGAAATATGACGGTTGCCTAATAATAATTTAATAACAATAATGTTGCAGATTCCAGAGAAATGTGTTATTTTAACATTTCTCAGCTGAAATATGCTATTTCACGGAATCATGTTCCTGCATGACAATGTATAAACAGGTAAAATAAACAATTACAACTGATTTCCTTGCGTAAAGAAGGAAAGGCAGACTAATTTAGTAGGAATTGCAACTCATTTGATGTTGATAAAGTAACCATTTCACAACTTCAATTAAATCCACGAAAACACCTTCGTCACTTCAGGCGAGGGGATGTTGGCGACAGCATTACGGGCGAAATACCGCAAATTGAACGTAAAGCTGATTGCAAAATCAGGGTCAAACAAGATAATGGAAAAGGGGAGAGCTGATTGTACTGTGACCTTAAAACATAATGATACGCAAAGATACAGGGAAAGGAAGGTAATTTAACGTATCAAGGCAGATACTTAATCTACGTATTTACTAAAGAAACCATGATGACGACCATCTGAGATCGGGTGGGTTTTAGCTATGATATGGCCACTATTACACGATGTACAGGGTGTCCATAAAGTCCCCAGTACCATTCTAAGCGATAAATGCTTGTAATGGTACTGGGACATTATGGACACCCTGTACTTTGGTTCTTGGTTTGAAAACTTCAGCACCTCTTGCTCTTGAATCTATAAATAAACTTTTCAAGCATTCCCTTTGCTTTGTTGGAGAACGTTGGTAGTCCACAGAAAAAAATATTACACACTAAAAATACGTGTTTATTGGTTGGTGTATACGGGCCAGCCTTTCTTTACTGTAATTCCACTGGCAAAAGAACAGGGGTACAATTATTGATCATACATACTAACGAAGTTTTTTTTTTATTGTTTAACCTCATCTGTTCTTTCTGACTGAAGATATAATGGTCTGTTCTTTACCTATAACTTGTTTCTCTCTCTGCTGACTGACTGCCCTTTTGAGTCCTCTTGGGTATAATTAGATATAGTCTGTTGGCTCTGTCCTTAAGGGGTTTTAAGCTGAAGATTTAAAGGAAGAGAAGAAAAGTAAAGATTTAAATAAAGAAAAGAAAGCTGAATATTTTAATAAAGAGAAAAAAGTTAAGATTTAAATAAAGAGAAGAAAGCTGAAGCTTTAAAGAAAGAGAAGAAAGCTGGCTGAGGGTTTATAGAAAGAGAAGAAACCTGGCTGAAGATTTAAAGAAAGAGAAGAAAGCTGAAGATTTAAATAAATAAAAGAAACCCGAAGCTTTAAAGAAAGAGAAGAAATCTGACGGTTTAAAGAAAAAGAAAGCTGGCTGAAGATTTATAGAAAGAAGAGAGCTGAAGATTTAAAAAAAGAGAATAGAACTGAAGATTTAAAGAAAGATAAGAAAGCTGTAGATTTAAAGAAAGAAAGAAAGCTGAAGATTTAAAGAAAGAGAAGAAAGCTGAAGGTTTAAAGAAAGAGAAGAAAGCTGCCTGAAGATTTAAAGAAAGAGAAGAAAGCTGAAGATCTTAATAACGAGAGGAAAATTGAGGATTTAAAGAGAAGAGAAGAGAGCTGAAGATTTAA
Organism: Macrobrachium nipponense; assembly: GCF_015104395.2. Lineage (NCBI taxonomy): Eukaryota > Metazoa > Arthropoda > Malacostraca > Decapoda > Palaemonidae > Macrobrachium > Macrobrachium nipponense. The sequence goes on along the minus strand of NC_061090.1, from coordinate 27,482,707 downwards.
AGAAAGAGAAGAAAGCTGACGATTTAAATAAATAAATAGAAGAAAACTGAAGATTTAAAGAAAGAGAAGAAAACTGAAGATTTAAAGAAAGACAGGAAGAGCAGGCAAAGGAAGTACAATAATAAATAATGGTATTATAAAAAATAAAATAAATCTGCAAAACCTCTTCAAAGACTAATGCACGAGCGTGAGGACTTGATTTTCTCTTTAATGACATTACGCAAAGACATTTCAGTCCTAATAAACATAAAACATAATATTTCTCTAGATATGAATGTGGAGAAGGGCTGAGAAATCTATAACTGGCATGTGTTGTACACGAGAGAGAGAGAGAGAGAGAGAGAGAGAGAGAGAGAGAATCAGTATTATATATCGCGTGGTCTAATGCGGGGGATGTAACCTCATACCGTCAAGTGTCATGATAAGGCGTAGGTATAGATGGGTACAAACACCTTTGGAGATTTTTTTTTAAGATGAAAATAAGAGAATATAAACATTATATTAACAACTTATATTCACGAATCTTGACACTGGTCTCTAGGTACTATATCAACACTGGATAAGGTTAGTATTTCGAGAGGTGACCAGTGATCAATGTGGGGGACTATTTTTATTATACCTCAGGCACTAACAGCTCATCCTAAACAGCTCACTTCGAATCTTAAAAATGGAATGGAATCCAGATTCCATTTTTAAGATTCGAAGTGCGTTGTTTTGGATGAGCTGATAGTGCCTGAGCTATAATAGTCCCCCACATTGATCACTGGTCACCTCTCGAAATGATAGTGTCTTGCATAATGGAACAATGTTAATGGATGACTCCCTTATGCATCCGAAGGTTGATGGTGCAGTTCACGTTAGAAACACGGAAGGGAAAGGTAAAAGGCAGAGGGAGCTTTGCAGAAATTACCGGACAAAGGTGCAGAGAGTACTGGACCGGTACAGAAATTACTGGACAATGGTTCGGAAATTACTGGACAAGGGTGCGGAAATTACGGGACAAAGGTGCGGAAATTACGGGACAAAGGTGCAGAAATTACTGGACAATGGTGCAGAAATTACTGGACAAAGGGGCAGAAATTACGGGACAAAGTTGCAGAAATTACGGGACAAAGTTGCAGAAATTACTGGACAAAGGTGTAAGACTGAAATATATCAAAGGTGTGTAGAGCTAATCTCATTTACAGAAGTTAAGTATCTTACTTCATTGTATGAGGAGAAATGCAATGGAAGACATAAAAATGCCTTAAGACAAACATAGTACAAAGACCAATTAAAGTAACATAAAAAGTCACAAAGAGGAAGCAACACAGATAAACAAGCTGAGAATATGGAAAGCGTGGTTTGTTCACAGGGGGAAAATGGGATATAAGTTTTAATTGGCAAGTGAGTGTGTGTGTGTGTGTGTGTGTGTGTGTGTGTGTGTAAAAAAAAAAAAAGCAGGTTACAGAATCTCAAAAGACAGGAGAGGGGAGGAGGATGAGACAACGAAATTTGGGCCACTAAGGGCATTTTGGTAAACGATTTCATCCTTAACAAATTACGAGACTTAATTAAATATAACCGCTGCCTTCTTTCTCAGTGGAAAAAAAAAGTTTAAAAAGTGGTACTTACATCATTAGAAATAAGAATAAATCTTCTACAAATCGACAGCATAAACAAGAATAAACGGTACCCCACTCACACAGAAGTAATGACAACAATACCGTATCAATAATAACAATGAAACATAACTCCAGAAGCTTCATACCACCGACAGCAGGCAATAAAAGTGACCTCCACATTAAGGTCGATTTTAATCAGTCCTCAAAGCATTAGTAGTGCTTTTACTCCCGTCCCGCCTTCCCGAGATTTCGCCGCCTTTTACGAGCTCCTCCCGCGGCCACAACGCTGCAAAGGATCCATTAATGTGATTGCAAAGCCGTGTCCCATTATTTGCGATCCACAAAACCGATAAAGGCGATGACTTATCTTCATTTTCATCGGTGATTGCGCGGTGCGATAATACGCTACGTATCCATTTCTGATGGTGATGATGATGATGATGATGATAGCGACAAACATCGTCTCCTGTACCCTGTACACCCCGGGTCTCCCCCACCCCATCCCCAACCATTCTGGTACCCATTCCCCCTCCTCCTCTTCTCATGCAGCCACTTTACTACTCTAATTGCATCTCTTATTACGCTGCAAGTTCCGGTAAGAGAGAAGAGAGAGAGAGAGAGAGAGAGAGAGAGGTGTCGTTTGTTACACCGGTCTCGTTCAAAATACGTCTGCTAATGATTACTGCATTCCAATTGACTTTGTTTGCAAAAAGTCACTGAGAGAGAGAGAGAGAGAGAGAGAGAGAGAGAGAGAGAGAGAGAGAGAGAGAGCCTTAAAACTGTGACCACACTGATTGCCGTGCAATCTGAAGCACTTAAAATTGATATAACATTACCTGACAATGAGCTAGGGAGTCTTATTCTGAGATCCGAAGGCATGAATTGAAATATGAAAGGGAAATCAGTTAAATCCAGGATCCCGGAAAGGCCGTCTAATATTTATAGTTTTTTTTTTTCTTTTACGTAAATATTCCCAGGGTGTCTAAGATAAATTTAAAAAAGAATTTTTAAGCACTTGGATTTCATTATGTTTCTGTATGTAAAAAAAAAAAAAAAAAAAAAAAAAAAAAAAAAAAAAGAGGAGGATGCGCGCACACTACATCGCTTCCATCTATTTGATAAAATTTATAATCGGTAATTGTACATTTCTTTCGTTATCTTTATCTGCTTAATTCACATTTTTTTTTCTATTTCTCACATACGTACATACTACATGCATATTTTCATACAATACATGTATTATATATATATATATATATATATATATATATATATATATATATATATATTAGACATATACATAAAGCAGCAATAATGTCACTTGCACTGGTGGATACCAAATACGTATATGCCAGCGATATCTGGCATTTCCTGTCGGTCAATAATTCAATTACGAAGAAAAAAAAAAGTTGCTATCATACAAGACAAAAATTTATTAAATCCTCAGGACACGACGCAGTTGATGAGAGAGAGAGAGAGAGAGAGAGAGAGAGAGAGAGAGAGAGAGAGAGAGAGAGAGAGAGCTAATGGTGTGGAGATACCACTTGACCCCGTTGAGTGAATCGTAAACAAACTTCCCGTGAAAGTTGAAACCATTAATCTTTGCTGGAAAGTTTCTGTTTCTTGGGCACTTCAATCATTTCATCTAATCCTTGTTTTACAAGGACTGTGATTTGCGCAACTGTGAAACAAACAAACAAACAAACAAACACACACGCACACACACACACACACACACACACACACATATATATATATATAATATATATATATATATATATATATATATAAATATAGTTTTTACAGACGTTTCAAGCGTTAGAATTTGGACGATTAATTATATCCTCCAGTCGAATAATAATAATAATAATACTGTGGTGAAAAACTCTCTATCACGAGAGTTTACACAACATTCTAAAGGGTCCGCAATAAGAAAAATGTTAAAAGTTCGATATAAATTCATAAATACTTTTATAAAACTTTCGAACTGAAGATGAACCAGAGGAGGGTTCGAACGCTTTTATAAATTGTTTACAAATTATACACGTACTTTTGACATTTATATTATTGTGTACTAGTTAGAATAAAATAATACTATAATAATAATAATAATAATAATAATAATAATAATAACTAATAATAATAATAATATAGACCATGTATCTTTTCACGCTTTCTTTATTTTGTTCTATGGTACGGACTAATAAGATTCTCTAAGACAGACATGACCCAACCACCAATTTCCCCTTTTTCGATTTAATCTAATACGAACTTGACCTCGGAATCTTTAATTTACGGAAACGCAATATAGGATTTGGAAATGTTCCTGTATAAGTGGTGTGGTACAGTAAGTTCCAAAACTGAAGCGACAAATTTCAGAGAATTTCGTTCGAAATTCACTAACTGGCAACTACAACTCGTAGCTGAAAAATATATTTTTTTTCTACAGTGACAGCTCTATCAAGCAAAATAAAGCTAACATATGATGCACAAATATCAAATCTATGATATTTATAAAATCATAAGAAAAAAATTACGGTAATAGTAATTATTTTAAAGTATAGCAATTACTCAAGCTATAGAAACGAAACAATTTGAAATTCTCGTTCAACACATCAGAACATTACCAATGTATATTTCGAGCAATGTGGAAATAAATATTCAATATTATAGTGTATTATCAATTATTTTAGCGAAGATGCATAAAACCATGCAAGTATCAATAGAATGTGAAGGGAAAATCTCTGCGACATTAACATAATCAACCATGAATGCACCTAGATTCAATGGAGAAGTTGGGGGTGTTGGTAGTTCTGATTCTAGCTTCTTAGGACCGCAGCATAAAACACCATCTTCGAGAAAGGCTCTAACCTATGCTGCTACCTTCAGGTGACTAGGCCTAGTTCCGGGTATTGCAAGGCTTACAATGCAGGGCCACTGTCTGTTATTTAGGCAAAGATAGAACCTTCAGGACTGATACCAGGACCTGTCCTTGCACCTGGGAAACAGACTCGCTATATAAAAAATAAGAAAGTCGGTCGCAAGCAACCAGAACAACCGTTAAAATCACCATCTGGTTAAGTAGGGAGACGACAGACCCCAACCACCCCTTCCACCCCTCTACCTCTACCTCTACCCACAATGCTAACTCCACCTTTTTCACTTCAACCTATTACCTCAAATCTTCGAATCATATCCCAACCGTAAAATTTAAGACTGAATTTGCGTAAGTTGGCGTTTCATAAGGGAGTGATATCACCCAAATTCATATTTCCACTGTCAACCAGTAATCAGTTCGATCCAGTCAAAGTATTATTGCATAACAGGAAATTTATGAGGTTTTTTGGGGGATATATAATAATATATAACAATATATATAATATATATATATATATATAAAGAACGCACCCGAGCATGCACCAATAGGCCTAGTACTCGATTCTTAAAAACAGACCTCTGGTTATTAAAGATAGATAAAAGCGTCCTGAGAGAGAGAGAGAGAGAGAGAGAGAGAGCGAGAGAGAGAGAGAGGAGGAAGAGAGAGAGAGAGAGAGAGAGCATAACAGGGGATACTCGAATTAAAATAATGCTCGCCAAGCATATTCACACTCCGGATCGTATGGACAAGAAGTCTCACTTATGCAATGAACACAAAAAAAAAAAAAAAAAAAAAAAAAAGAAGGTGGAAACCTACGAAAATACTTGTTTGGTGCGACCCTGAACGCAATTCTGCATGCAAAAATTTGACAATCGAGAAATTCCATGAAATTATTAACTAACAAGCTGGAAAATATATATCCTTGATTCTTGAAATAGGCCTAACCATGTAACCAACGCTAAACGCATACATAACTTGGATTTGCGTTTGGTTTTTTTTTACACCAACTTGTGTCTTATTTATATTCATTTAATCATATGCTAAACTTCTCTGTGCTTTATCAAAGAAATCATAACTTTCGATATAATGCTATAAAAAGTAGAAAGTTAATTTACAAATATTAGGCCAATGCTTATGCACACGGTTCCTGCTGTCCACTCTATGGTGAACACTTAATATCACACTTTGGAAGCCGCAGATGTTTCTTTGAGGAAATTCTTTTTTTTTTCTATTAATAAATAACTTACTGAACTAACATAGATCATTCACTGGGGAAATACTTTGTGCGCTTATACAGTTAATCACTGATACGTATTATTAGATAAATAGGATACAATAATTGGAATAAAATATACTAACTGGCAACCCCACGAGTTTCTATAAAAGTACGATTAATCTGAGATTTGTCGCTTCACTTCTGGAACTTACTGTACAAGTAATTCTGGAGACTTTATCTTTTCTAGGATGCTGTTACACTCTACATAAATTTCCTAATTATGAAAAATGAAAGGTTACCTTAATAATAGTCCGTAGTTCTGATTATGTCTAATATTTGTTGCCTTCGGATCTAATAGCGGTATTACGACACACACCAATACCAAAAATGGCAAAAATATAAAAAAAAAGATAGCCACGTAACAATTCTAGCAAAACTGTATTGGTATGTCAAAATGCCAACTACAGATCTCAAGGGAATTTACGAGCACCTTTTCCTCATCTCTTTATTCGGTATTCCAAGGTGATATACATCATCCACAGAGAGAGAGAGAGAGAGAGAGAGAGAGAGAGAGAGAGAGAGAGAGAGAGAGAGAGAGAGAGAGAGAGAGACTAAAACTACTCAGTCATAGAAAAAATTATATTTCTGTTTTATGTTAACTAGAAATGAAAACTCGAAAGTAACTACGAGAGAGAGAGAGAGAGAGAGAGAGAGAGAGAGAGAGAGAGAGAGAGAGGGGGGGGGGGGGTTGCAAGGCCTTCAAAAGTATGTCTCATTCTGCAAGACCTAAACACTTTCCAGGATAGAGATACTTTAAAACCTAAGTGTCTTCTCTTGCAACTTCCTGGAGACCTTCCAGGTTGCAGCGTTATCCACAAAAAAATTCTTTTGAAAAAAAGTCTGTATCATCTTTAACTTGAGAATCCTGAATGTCTGCATCTTCCATACGAAGAGAAGCTTTGAAATTTTTCCAGCATCTTTTCCTCTGTTAACATCCGGTAAGAATGTTTACTTGAGCTAACGTTCGTCTGGTAGAATGTGCAAGATTTCAATCTAAACGTTGAAATTGAAATGAAGACTTTGGAGGATAATATACAAAAGCAAGTGTAACCCAAAGATAATAAAATTATTGGGAGAGAAGCATAATATACAAATCAAGTATACAAATCAAGTGTAACCCAAAAGATAATAAAATTATTGGGAGAGGAAGCAATATTACAAATCAAGTATACAAATCAAGTGTAACCCAAAAGATAATAAAATTATTGGGAGAGAAGCATAATATACAAATCAAGTATACAAATCAAGTGTAACCCAAAAGATAATAAAATTATTGGGAGAGAAGCATAATAAACAAAAACAAGTGTAACTCAAAGATAAAATTATTGGGAGAAACATAATATACAAAAACAAGTGTAACCCAAAGATAATAAAATTATTGGGAGAGAAGCATAATATACAAAAATAAGTGTAACTTAAAGAAAAAATTATTGGGAGAGAAGCATAATATACAAAAACAAGTGTAACCCAAAGATAACAAAATTATTGGGAGAGAAGCATAATATACAAAACTAAGTGTAAGTCAAAGATAATAAAATTATTGGGAGAGAGGCATAACACACAAAAACAAGTGGAACCCAAAGATAATAAAATTATTGGGAGAGATACATGATATACAAAAACAAGTGTAACTCAAAGATAATAAAAGTATTGAGAGAACTAAAACTCCTACTGTATGGCGCAAGATGTGTAAAAATTGTGCAAGTAAAGTCGAAAGAAAAAGCAAAGATAAGACAATCTGACAAAAGAGACAGTAACAAAAATCTCTCCACGCAGAGATTCTCGAGATGAAGACTTTAGAATCAACGAAAGACAAGGAAGACGGATTATTTCCTTGAAAAAGAACAATATCACTGACAGTATACGGTTAGCGCCAAAGAGCAGGAACAGAACCTGTCATTAGAAGTCTTCCACATACTTGAATCACAGTTAATCATCATTATTGATATTTTCTGAAGAAGGTCCTTGTCACTCTCTCTCGACTTTTTTTATTTTTTTATATTTTTAAATTTTATTAAATACTTCGTCTTAAAAGATTAATTCTAGTTAACAAATTACTCTATAACTTCCTCGGTCTCTTATTTACCAGTGTCATTTGTCTTACGAAAAATATACTAGGTCCACTTTGCAAGTGAATGATCCTCCTGGGACAATATATATATATATATATATATATATATATATATATATATATATATATATATATATATATACTCTAATTCCCTTCCACTTATAGAACAATCTCTACTGAATGCGTCCTAATAAATAGGAATACATTAAACATTACGAGGTATTCCTAGTGACTATAAGAAGAAACTTAATTAGATAAGACTTAAATTTAGACAGTAGACAGCTTCTGTGAACAAGTTTAAGAGGCAACCTGATCGTAACTCTATGTCTGTTTATATATATATATATATATATATATATATATATATATATATATACACATACAGATATAGAGATAGATAGATAGATAGATAATTTATGCTATAAGGTCATATTTTCTCTCTTATGCAATTCCTATTGAAGTCAAAAACATTATTATTCGCAGACACTACCATCTTATCTAGACTTCGAATCTAGTCTGTACTTCACCTTTTTCTCTCTCCTGGGAAGCTTCTCGCTAATAACGTTCAGTTAAGGTGACCCACAAACTACTAGAACGCACCGAACGATAACTTAAACATGAAGCAAGGAGAGGAGGATACGTGCTGCGTAGTACTTAAGAGAACAGACTCTGTGCCGACTCCCTTACTTTGCATACGAAAGATGCACACACCCACAACTGCTGCAGAGCCATCCCGCTCGTCAACGAAACCCTTCTATTATCCTCTCTCTCTCTCTTTGTTATCAGTATGATATTACTAATTCCATTTGGCCTCTCCTTCTCAGCGTTTATTTCCTGTACCAGCTCCGAGATGGGGGAATCTCTCTCTCTCTCTCTCTCTCTCTCTCTCTCTCTCTCTCTCTCTCTCTCTCTCTCTCTGTGGAAATACTAATTCTATTTAGTTCCTTCTCAGAGGGTTTATTTCCTTTTTGCACAGAGAAGGGGGAACATCTCTCTCTGTCTCTCTATGAAAATACTAATTCTATTTAGCTTCTCAGAATGTTCATTTCCTTCTTGCACAGAGAGGGAAAATCTCTCTCTCTCTCTCTCTCTGTTATTATCCTATCCTATCCACTCTTTCTCCGAGTGTGCTTATATATCTTGATAAATATGAACTGCATCACTCCGGCACCTTTCATGCACGTTGGGGGAATCTCTCTCTCTCTCTCTCTCTCTCTCTCTCTCTCTCTCTCTCTCTCTCTCATATTACGTTTTACTCTAAACCACAACAGTTTGTTTAGACGTATATACACACATGCGCTCAACAATTCGTTATAGTTTGACACAAGCACACGAATATAATTACATCATATTCGTCAACATGAAAGCAAACATGCTATATTAAATTCGAGTGACCTAAATGGTAAAATAACAAGGGGTATTATCAAGAGCGTATAAATATTCACATACACACACACAAAACACACACATGGAAGCTGACACGCGAACTCAACCTATAGACCAAACGGCTCTCTCTTAACACGCTGACAAATTCTAAGCTCAGGCGACCTAACCACTCCCTAATCCGGAACACAAGCTCGCAGATGATGTGCATGCACGCATGCAATCAAACAAACGCACGCACACGCGCACACACATGCACGCGGATGCACACGAGTGAGTGTGGCACACGCTCGCGGCGTTTGGCGTTACCGGGCCGCAGCGTTGATTCTGTAAGCGACCTTGGTTTCTATATATCTCCCCTCCCCCCTTCCCCCATTCCCCCTCCCAGCGTTCATTTTAAGGGGTTCGGATAAGTGGAGAGGCAAGACTTACAAGCTAGGTAATTGTGGGGGGGGGGAGGCGGTAGGGAGGGCGAGGGAGAGAGGGGGAGGGGGGAAGGTTGATTTGCTGCATCCTACCTACGAGGTCTCGCTTCAATCATAGATAATGGGGGGAAGGGAGGGAATGGGGTAGAGGTAGATACCATTTCAAGGCTGTCTCTTCCGCCCATTGTGAAGCGGGAAGGGGGGGGGGGGGGGGAATATCTGATCTCGCAAATATCGTGTCGCATAATGCGGCTTTCACTACAGGATGCGTAAGAAATCCTAGACCAATCCCCACATTGCACGGCTACATTAAAGAACTGATGCTGTCAAAACATTATTAATCTAATAACCAAATATCACAAAGACTCAAGCGAGAAAATATTAAGAAACAAGTCTAAAGCATCCCTTTTTCTTTAAAAGTTTTCGAACCTTCTTCAAAGCATTAGGCATAATTTCCAAAGTTCAAACATCTGCTGTTTGCTCATCAATTCCCCATTTAAATACACGAGACAACAGCCCTCTGTCAACCTCGCATGTTCTCTCTCTCTCTCTCTCTCTCTCCCCGAGACTGAGAGACAGACCAGCCCCACAAGAAAACCTCTAGGCTGATAAGTAGCTGTTAGAGGATGAAAAACCTTGGAATAAAATGGTTGCCCCCAAGGCTTCCCAGTGCTATTGGATCCTCACCCTTAAGCACCCCTGTAAAAAGGCTAAACTGAACCGGTGTGGATGTGTATCCCTAGCACGGGGGACTTTTTTTTCTTTCTTTCTTCTTTTCAGTCTTTCCCTACTATCACGGTACCCCCTTTGTTGGTGCTCCTTTGCCACCGCTTTCTACCCATGGGTGCTATGTATGGGAG
>NC_061090.1:27444710-27467210 GCF_015104395.2 Macrobrachium nipponense | reverse complement strand
GGAATAAGTTTATGGAATAAAGCTATTTAACCTTTGGGGAGGAATAAGTTTATAGAATAAAGCTATTTAACTTAGGGAGGAATAAGTTTAAGGAATAAAGCTATTTATCTTGAGGAGGAAGAAGTTTATGGAATAAAGCTATTTAACATTTTGGGAGGAATAAGTTTATGGAATAAAGCTATTTAACCCTTGGGGAGGAATAAGTTTATGAAATAAAGCTATTTAACCCTTGGGGAGGAATAAGTTTATGAAATAAAGCTATTTAACCCTTGGGGAGGAATAAGTTTATGGAATAAAACTATTTAACATTTGGGGAGGAATAAGTTTATGGAATAAAGCTATTTAAACCTTGGGGAGGAATAAGTTTATGGAATAAAGCTTTATTTAAACAAATTGGGGGAGGGAATAAAGTTTATGGAATAAAGCTATTTAAACCTTGGGGAGGAATAAGTTTATGGAATAAAGCTATTTAACATTTAGGGAGGAATAAGTTTATGAAATAAAGCTATTTAACCCTTGGGGAGGAATATGAAATAAAAGCTATTTAAACCCTTGGGGAGGAATAAAAGTTTATGGAAATAAAAGCTATTTAACCCCTTTGGGAGGAATAAGTTTATGGAATCAAAGCTATTTACCAATTAGGGAGGAATACGTTTATGGAATAAAGCTTTTAAATTTAAAATGGGGAGGAACTTTAACGGTTTGGATTTAAAGGGCTATTTAAATTTGGGGGGAATAAGTTTATGGAAATAAAGCTATTTAAACCTTGAGGGGAGGAATAACGTTTATGGAATAAAAAAGCTAGGTTTTAACATTAGGGACGAATTTAATAAGTTTATGGAATAAAGGCTATTTAACCCTTGGGGAGGAATAGGTTTATGGAATAAAGCTATTTAACATTTGGGGAGGAATAAGTTTATGGAATAAAGGTAATTTAACCCTTTGGGGGGGAATTAGGTTTATGGAATTAAAGGCTATTTTAACATTTGAGGAATAAGTTTTATGGAATAAAGCTAATTAACCCTTTTGGAGGGGAGGAATAAGTTTATGGAATAAAGCTATTTACTTTTTGGGGAAGGAATTTAAGTTTAATGGAATAAGAATTAATTTATAGGGAGGAATAAGTTTATGGAATAAAGCTATTTAACATTTGGGGAGGAATAAGTTTATGGAATAAAGCTATTTAACATTTGGGGAGGAATAAGTTTAGGGAATAAAGCTATTTAAAATTTATGGAGGAATAAGTTTATGGAATAAAACTGTTTAACTTGGGGAGGAATAAGTTTATGGAATAAAGCTATTTAAACTGGGGAGGAATAAGTTTATGGAATAAAGCTGTTTAACTTGAGGAGGAATAATTTTATGGAATAAAGCTATTTAAATTGGGGAGGAATAAGTTTATGGAATAAAGCTATTTAACTTGGGGAGGAATAAGTTTATGGAATAAAGCTGTTTAACTTGGGGAGAAATAACTTTATGGAATAAAGCTATTTAACTTGGGGAAGAATAAGTTTATGGAATAAAGCTATTTATTTATATTGGAGAGGAATAAGTTTATGGAATAAAGCTTTTAAAACCTTTGGGGAGAAATAAGTTTATGGAATAAAGCTATTTAAATTTTGGGGAGGAATAAGTTTATGGAATAAAAGTATTTACCCTTTGGGGAGGAATATGTTTATGGAATAAAACTATTTAACCTTCGGGGAGGAATAAGTTTACGGAAGAAAATTATTAACATTTGGGAATGAATAAGTTTATGGAATAAAACTATTTAATCTTCGGGGAGGAATAAGTTTATGGAAGAAAATTATTTAACATTTGGGAGGAATAAGTTTATGGAATAAAGCTTTTAAACCTTTGGGGGAGGAATAAGTTTATGGAATAAAACTATTTAACCTTTGTGGAGGAATAAGTTTATGGAATAAAACTATTTAACCTTTGTGGAGGGATTTAAGGGGTTTTATGGAATAAAACTATTTAACCTTTGGGGAGGAATAAATTTACGGAATAAAGCTATTTAACTTGGGGAGTAAGTTTATGGAATAAAGCTATTTAACATTTGGGGAGACGATAAGTTAATGGATAAAGATTTAACTTGGGAGGAATTAAGTTACGGTATAGATTTAAGCTATTTAACTTTGGGGGAGGATTAAGGTTAATGGATAAAAATGCTATTTATTCATTTGGGGAGGAATAATTAGGAATAAGAGCTATTTAATTGGGGAGAACTTAGGGGGAATAAAGCTTTTAAATTGGGAAGGAATTTACGTTTAGGAATTTACCAAAGCTATTTAACTTGGGGAGGAATTAAGGGGTTTTATGGAATAAGATTTAAATTGGGGAGATACTGTTTATGGAATAAAGCCTATTAAATTTGGAACGAGGATAAGTTTAATTTGGGGAATAAAAGGCTATTTACAATTGGGGAAGGAATAACTTTATGGAATAAAATTTGTCGAGGAATAATTTTAAATTGGGGAATAAAGCTATTATAATAGAATTGGGAGGAACTAAGTTAATGGAATACAAGCTTTTAACGAATTTGGGCGGAATAAGTTTAAATTGGGGAATAAGGCTAATTTAACATTGGGAGGGGGGGATAAATTTTTTATGGAAAGAAAGCTATTTAACTTGGGGAGGAATAAAGTTTAGTGGAATATAAAGCTATTTATTTCAAATTTGGGGTAAGGAATAAGTTTATAGAAATAAAGCTATTTTAACTTGGAGGGAATGTTTAATGGATAAAGTATTTAACTGGGGAGGAATAACTTTAGGAATAGAAGTTTTCAAGGAATTTAAGTTAGGAATAAAGCTATTTAACATTTGGGTGGGAAGGAAAAATTTAACTTTGGAATAGGCTAATTAAACAATCTGGGGAGGAATAAGTTTATGGAATAAAGCATTTACAAATTTGGGGGGGGGAGGGGAATTACGGGTTTTTTATTAATTTTGTTAATTTTTTGGAATAAAGCTACTTAAAATTAATTTACAAAAAACAAACAAAACACCTTTGGGGAGGGAATAAGTTTAAGGGAATAAAACTTTTTAACCTTTCGGGAGGAATAAGGTTTAATGGAAAAAAGCTAGTTTAACTTGGGAGAAAAGTATATTTGGGGATAAAGCTAATTTAAATTGGGGAAGGAATAAGTTTAAAATGGAATAAAGCGATTTAACTTTGGGGAGGAATAAGTTATGAATCAAGCTATTTAAACCTTTGGGGAGGAATAAGTTTATAAGAATAAACAATTTTTAACCTTGGGATGGAATAAAGTTTCTGGAAGGAAGGCTTTTTACTGTTTAGATTAAAAGTTAATATTTGGAATAAGCTATTTAAAATAGGGGAAGGAAATAAGTGGAATAAAGCTATTTTAACTTGGGGAGGAATAAGTTTATGGAATAAAGCTAACTTTAATGAGGTACTTTTTAAAATTGGGGAGTTAAGTTTTTGGAATAAAAGCTATTTAAACTTGGGGAGAAATAAGTAGGAAAAATATTTATGGAATAAAAGAATCTAACTTGGGGAAGAATTAAGTGGGATGGAATTTAAATAAGTTTATATATTGGCTGAAAGATGGAAATTTTTGTTTTTAAAGATTGGGGAAAAGCTGATTTGGAAATGGGGAGAAATAAAGTATGGAATAAACAAAGCGAAAATGGATTGGGGAGCATTAAGGGGTTTAATTTGAATAAAGCATTTAAATGGGGAGGAATAAGGGTGTTATGGATTTAAGCTTTAAGGAAATTGGGGAGGAATAAGTTTATGGAATAAAGCTATTTAACTTGGGGAAGAATAAGTTTATGGAATAAAGCTATTTAACTTGGGGAAGAATAAGTTTATGGAATAAAGCTATTTAACTTGGGGAAGAATAAGTTTATGGGGAATAAGCTAATTTAACTTGGGGAAGAAAAATTTATGGAATAAAGCTCTTTATCTTTTGGGGTTGGGGAAGAATAAGTTTATGAATAAAGCTTTTAAACTTTTGGGGAGGAATAAGTTTTATGGAATAAAGCTATTTAAATTTGGGGAGGGAATAAGTTTATGGAATAAACTATTTAACCTTTGGGGAGGAATAGTAGTTTATGGAATAAAGCTCTTTATTTTCTTGGGGAAGATAAGTTTATGGAATAAAGCTTTTAAACCTTTTGGGGAGGAATAAGTTTATGGAATAAAGCTATTTAAATTTTGGGGAGGAATAAGTTTATGGAATAAAACTATTTAACCTTTGGGGAGGAATAAGTTTATGGAATAAAATTATTTAACATTTGGGGAGGAATAAGTTTATGGAATAAAGCTATTTATCTTGGGGAGGAATAAGTTTATGGATTAAAACTATTTAACCTTTGGGGAGGAATAAGTTTATGGAATAAAACTATTTAATCTTCGAGGAGGAATAAGTTTATGGAAGAAAATTATTTAATATTTGGGAAGGAATAATTTTATGGAATAAAGCTATTTAAATTTTAGTGAGGAATAAGTTTATGGAATAAAACTATGTAACATTTGGGGAGGAATAAGTTTATGGAATATAACTATTTAACCTTCGAGGAGGAATAAGTTTATGGAAGTAAATTATTTAACATTTGGGAAGGAATAAGTTTATGGAATAAAGCTATTTAAATTTTAGTGAGGAATAAGTTTATGGAATAAAACTATTTAACCTTTGGGGAGGAATAAGTTTATGGAATAAAACTATTTAACCTTCGGGGAGGAATAAGTTTATGGAAGAAAATTATTTAACATTTGGGAAGGAATAAGTTTATAGAATAAAGCTATTTAAATTTTGGGGAGGAATAAGTTTATGAAAAAAAACTATTTAACCTTCGAGGAGGAATAAGTTTATGTAAGAAAATTATTTAACATTTGGGGAGGAATAAGTTTAGGGAATAAAGCTACTTAACTTGGGGAGGAATAAGTATATAGAATAAAGCTATTTAACTTGGGGAGCAATAAGTTTAAGGAATAAAGCTATTTAACTTGGGGAGGAATAACTTTATGGAATAACATTATTTAACATTTTGGGAGGAATAAGTTAATGGAAAAAAGCTATTTAACCTTTGAGGAGGAATAATTTTATGGAATAAAACTATTAAACCTTCAGGGAGGAATAAGTTTATGGAATAAAGCTATTTAAATTTTAGGGAGGATTTAAATTTTAGGGAGGAATTAGTTTATGGAATAAAACTATTTAACCTTTGGGGAGGAATAAGTTTATGGAATAAAACTTGTTAACCTTCGGGGAGGAATAAGTTTATGGAAGAAAATTATTTAACATTTGGGGTGGAATAAATTTATGGAATAAAGCTATTTAAATTTTGGGGAGGAATAAGTTTATGGAATAAAACTATTTAACCTTTGGGGAAGAATAAGTTTATGGAAGAAAATTATTTAACATTTGGGAAGGAATAAGTTTATGAAATAAAGCTATTTATCTTGGGCTAGAATAAGTTTATGGAATAAAGCTTTTAAAACCTTTGGGGAGGAATAAGTTTATGGAATAAAGCTATGTAACTTGGGGAGGAATAAGTTTTATGGATAATGCTATTCTTTATCATTCTGGGGAGGAATAAGTTTATGGAATAAAGCTATTTAAATTGGGGACGAATAAGTTTATGGAATAAAGCTATTTAAATTGGGGAGGAATACGTTTATGAATTAAAGCTATTTAACTTGGGAGGAATAAGTTCTATGGAAATAAAGCTATTTAAATTTGGGGAGGAATATGTTTTATGGAAAAGCTATTTTAAACATTTGGACGAAGGAATAAGTTTAATGGCAATAAAGCTATTTAACATTTGGCGGAGGAATAACTTTATGGAATAAATTTGTCGAGGAATAATTTTATGGAATAAAGCTATTTAAATTGGGGAGGAATAAGTTAATGGAATAAAGCTATTTAACATTTGGCGGAGGAATAGTTTAATTGGAATAAAGGCTATTTAAAATTTGGGCGAGGAATAAATTTTATGGAAAAGAGCTATTTAACTTGGGAGGAATAATTATGGAATAAGCTATTTAATCATTTTGGGGTAGGAAAATAAGTTTAGAATAAAAGCTATTTAACTTGGAGAGATTTTATGGAATAAAGCTATTTAACTTGGGGAGGAATAACTTTATTGAATAGCATTTTTCCAAGGAATAGTTTATGGAATAAAGCTTTTAAATTGGGGGAGGACATAAATTTATGGAATATAGCTATTTAACATCTGGGGAGAACAATATAGTTTATATGGAATAAGGCTATTTAACATTTTGGGGAGGAATACGTTTATGGAATAAAGCTATTAACTTTGGAGGAAAAGTATGCGATAAAGCTATTTAACAAATTTTGGGGAAAGGAATACGTTTATGGAAGTAAAGCTATTTAACCTTTGGGGAGGAATAATTTAATGGCATAAAACTTTTAACCATTCGGGGAGAAATAAGTTTATGGAAATTAAAGCTTAATTTAACTTGGGGAGGATAAGTATATGGAAATAAAAGTATTTAACTTAGGGGAAGGAAATAAGTTTTATTGGAATTAAAAGCTATTAACTTGGGGAGAAATAAGTTTAAATTGGGGAATAAAGGCTATTTAATTGGGGAGGTATTTATGTTTAATTGAAAAAGCTCGTTTAACTTGAGGTGAGGAAATAAATTTATGGAAAAGAAAATGATTTAACGTTGTGGGAGGAATAGTTTTATGGAAATAAAGCTATTTTTAAATTGGGAGGGGGAAATAAGTTTTTGAAATAAAAGCTATTTTAAATTGCGGGGAGAAATAAATGTTTATGGAATAAAGCTATTTCGATTGGTTGGGAGCCAATAAGTTTCACTGGGAATAAAGGCTATTTAAATTGGGAGGAATAAGTGTATGGTAATAAAGTTTTTTTAATTGGGGAGAATAAGTTTATGGAATAAAGCTATTTAAACTTGGCGGGGAAGAAATAAGTTTTAATTGGAATAAAGCTATTTAGAACTTGGGGAAGGAAATAAGTTTATCGGAATAACAAAGCTTAATTTAACTTGGGGCAAGAAACTAAGTTTATGGAATAAAAAGCTCTTTATCTTGGGGAAGAATAAGTTTATGGCAATAAAGCTTTTTATTAAACTTTTGGGAGCGGAATAAGTTTATGGAATAAAAGCTATTTAAATTTGCTTTTGGGGAGGAATAAGTTTAATGGAATTAAAAACTTAATTTTGAACCTTTGGGAGGAATAAGTTTATGGAATAAAATTATTTAACATTTGGGGATGGAATAAGTTTAATGGAACAAGTAAAGCTATTTAATCTTGGGGAGGAATAAGTTTAAATGGATTAAAACTTAAATTATTAACCTTATTGGGGAGGAATAAGGTTTTATTGGAAATAAAAACCTTATTTAATCTTCGAGGAGGAATAAGTTATGGAAGGAAAAATTTATTTAACATTTGGAAGGGGGGAATAAATTTTATGGAATAAAAGCTATTTAAAATTTTAGTGAGGAAATAAAGTTTATGGAATAAAACTATGTAACATTTGGGGAGGGAATAAAGTTTATGGAATATAACCTTTAACCTTCGAGGAGGAATAAGTTTTATGGCAAAGTAAAAGTAAAACTTTATTTTAAATTTTGGAGAATAAGTTTATGGAATAAAAGCTATTTAAAATTTTAGGTGAGGATAAAACTATGAATAAAACTTATTTACCCTTTGGGAGAATAAGTTTATGCGGAATTTATAAAAAAAAAAATATTTAACCTTTCGAGGAGGAATAAGTTTATGAAGAAGATTATTTAACATTTGGAGGAATAAGTTTAAATTTGGGGAGGAATAAAGCTACTTAACTTGGGAGGTGAAAGTAGTTTAGTATTAGAATAAGCTATGTTTAACTTGGGGAGGCAATAAGTATAAGGAATAAAGCTATTTAACTTGGGGACTGAAGGAATAACTTTATGGGGAGGAATAACATAATATTCATTTTCAGGAGGAATAAGTTAATGGAAAAAAGCTATTTAACCTTTGAGGAGGAATAATTTTATGGAATAAAACTATTAAACCTTCAGGGAGGAATAAGTTTATGGAGTAAAGCTAATTAAATTTTGGGGAGGAATTAGTTTATGGAATAAAACTATTTAACCTTTGGGGAGGAATAAGTTTATGGAATAAAACTTGTTAACCTTCGGGGAGGAATAAGTTTATGGAAGAAAATATTTAACATTTGGGGCGGGTGGGGGAAAAATTTTATGGAATAAAGCTATTTCAAATTTGGGGGAGGAATAGTTTATGGAATAAAAACTATTTAACCTTTGGGGAAGAATAAGTTTATGGAAGAAAATTATTTAACATTTGGGGAGGAATAAGTTTATGAAATAAAGCTATTTATCTTGGGCTGGAATAAGTTTATGGAATAAAGCTTTTAAACCTTTGGGGAGGAATAAGTTTATGGAATAAAGCTATTTAAATTTTGGGGAGGAATAAGTTTATGGAATAAAACTATTTAACCTTCGGGGAGGAATAAGTTTATGGAATAAAACTATTTAACCTTTGGGGAAGAATAAGTTTATGGAAGAAAATTATTTAACATTTGGGAAGGAATTAAGTTTATGAAAATAAAAGATATTTATCTTGGCTGGAATAAGTTTATGGAATAAAGCTTTTAAACCTTTGGGGGAGGAATAAGTTTATGGAATAAAACTATTTAACCTTCGGGGAGGAATAAGTTTATGGAATTAAACTATTTAACCTTCGGGGAGGAATAAGTTTATGGAAGAAAATTACTCAACATTTGGGGTGGAATAAATTTATGGAATAAAGCTATTTAAATTTTGGGGAGGAATAAGTACATAGAATAAAGCTATTCAACTTGGGGAGCAATAAGTTTAATGAATAAAGCTATTTAACTTGGGGAGGAATAACTTTATGGAATAAAATTATTTAACATTTTTGGAGGAATGAGTTTATGGAATAAAGCTATTTAACATTTGGGGAGGAATAAGTTTACGGAATAAAGCAATTTAACTTGGGGAGGAATAAGTTTATGGAATAAAGCTATTTATCATTTGGGGAGGAATAAGTTTATGGAATAAAGCTATTTAACTTGGAGAGGAATGTTTATGGAATAAAGCTATTTAACTTGGGGAGGAATAAGTTTATGGAATAAATTTTTCAAGGAATAAGTTTATGGAATAACGCTATTTAAATTGGGGAGGAATATGTTTATGGAATAAAGCTATTTAACATTTGGGGAGGAATAAGTTTATGGATTAAAGCTATTTAACTTGGGGAGGAATAACTTTATGGAATAAATTTGGGGAGGAATAAGTTTATGGAATAAAGCTATTTAAATTGGGGAGGAATAAGTTTATGGAATAAAGCTATTTAACATTTGGGGAGGAATAAGTTTATGGAATAAACCTATTTAACATTTGGGGAGGAATAAGTTTATGAAATAAAGCTATTTAACATTTGGGGAGGAATAAGTTTATGGAATAAAGCTATTTAACATTTGGAGAGGAATAAGTTTATAGAATAAAGCTATTTAACTTGGGGAGGAATAAGTATATGGAATAAAGCTATTTAACTTGGGGAGGAATAAGTTTATGGAATAAAGCTATTTTAAAATTGAGAATAAGTTTATAGAAATGAATAAAGCTGTTTAACTTGAGGAGGAAAAGTTTATAGAAGGAATAAGTTTATGGAATAAAGCTATTTAAATTGGGGAGGAATAAGTTTATGGAATAAAGCTATTTAAATTAGGGAGGAATAAGTTTATAAAAAATTGGAATAAAGAGAATAAAGCTTGGGGAGGAATAAGTTTACCGAATAAAGCATTTAAAATTGGGGGAGGAATATTTATGGAATAAAGCTATTTAAACCTTTGGGGAGAATAAAGTTTATGGAATAAGCTTATTGTAACCCTAACCTGGAATAAGTTTATGGAATAAAGCTGTTTAACTTGAGGAGGAATAAGTTTATGGAATAAAGCTATTTAACCCTTGGGGAGGAATAAGTTTATTGAATAAAGCTGTTTAACTTGAGGAGGAATAAGTTTATGGAATAAAGCTAATTTTCAACTTAGGGAGGAAGAGTTTACTGTGGAATAAAGCTATTTAACTTGGGGAGGAAGTAACAGGTTGATGGAAATAAAGCTGTTTAACTGAGGGGGAATAAGTTTTATGGAATAAAGCTATTTAACTTGGGGAGGAATAAGTTTACGGAATAAAGATATTTAAATTGGGGAGAAATAAGTTCATGGAATAAAGCTATTCAACTTGGGGAGGAATAAGTTTACGGAATTAAGATATTTAAATTGGGGAGAAATAAGTTTATGGAATAAAGCTATTTAAATTTTGGGGAGGAAAAAGTTTATGGAATAAAACTATTTAACCTTTGGGGAGAATAAGTTTATGGAAGAAAATTATTTAACATTTGGGGAGGAATACTTTTATGGAAGAAAATTATTTAACTTGGGGAGCAATAAGTTTAAGGAATAAAGCTATTCAACTTGGGGAAGAATAACTTTATGGAATAAAATTATTTAACATTTTGGGAGGAATAAATTTATGGAATAAAGCTATTTAACTTGGGGAGGAATAAGTTTATGGAATAAAGCTATTTCAATTGGGGAGGAATAAGTTTATGGAATAAAGCTATTTAACATTTGGGGAGGAATAAGTTTATCGAATAAATCTATTTAACTTGGGGAAGAATAAGTTTATGGAATAAAACTGTTTAACCTTTGGGGAGGAATAAGTTTATGGAAGAAATTTTTTAACATTTTGGGGAGGAATAAGTTTATGGAATAAAACTATTTAACTTGGGGAAGAATAACTTAATGGAATAAAATTATTTAACATTTTGGGAGGAATAAATTTATGGAATAAAGCTATTTAACTTGGGGAAGAATAAGTTGAAGGAAAAGCTATTTAACCTCTGGGGAGGAATAAGTTTACGGAATAAAGTTATTTAATCTTGGGGAGGAATAGGTTTATGGACTAAAGCTTCTTAAACTTGGGGTGGAATAAGTTAATGCAATAAAGCCAGTCCCAAGTCCGGATCAAAGTGGGACAGTAACCACAGTTATCGATCGTTCGTTACTTTGTAAAACACAATTTTTTATATTCATCATCTACTTACTTTTTTCAGAGCACTGGCCAACACGACGGGCAATCTCATACCCTTTTCTAGCCCAGGCGAGAAGACAACAAGAAAGAGGAAAAGGTAAGGAAGCAGAATAGGGCTGCAATACGACAGAAAGACAGAGCTGCCTCTAAAAAGAAGGAATG
Organism: Macrobrachium nipponense; assembly: GCF_015104395.2. Taxonomy (NCBI): domain Eukaryota; kingdom Metazoa; phylum Arthropoda; class Malacostraca; order Decapoda; family Palaemonidae; genus Macrobrachium; species Macrobrachium nipponense. Next base: position 27,455,967 of record NC_061090.1, on the reverse strand, counting down.
CTATACAAACCACAAAGAACAGAAGCAGTTGCGGAAAGAAGAGAGAGGGCTCTAATAAATTCAACTTTATACAAACTTAGCAATCCACTGTTGGGGGCGATGGGTCATAATGAGGCTTGAAAATCAACTCATAACGGTGGAAGGGAGAATGTAGCCTCATCAGTGGTGTGTGTGTGTGTGTGTGTGTGTGTGTGTGTGTGTGTGTGTGTGCACGCGCTTGGAATAATAAAAAAAGAAAAAAAAACAACAACAACAACACAGAAAATCAGAAAATATTTGATAAAGTAAGGTCCATCTGCATCAAGTATACTATAATCTAATCTACATCAAAAAGGGGATATTAATTACCGCCCCATTTAGCCAATCGGGAATACATTTTAAAATTCATTTTATATTAATAGGGTCGATTTGGATACGCAAGTGCAGCAAATTCACGACAGCTGCTTTATCCATTATGGGTTTAAATAAAATTCCTATATTTCGTTTCGTAAAATGCGTATTTGCAGGGTAATTTATAAATAGTATTTTCAATAATGCTGAGATGTGGGTCCAAAATGAGTTTCTTTGCACACTACTGATGATCACTCTTGCAGGGATCTATTTGTCAAGTAAATATATAAATAATATATATCTTTCATGCTTTGTGAATAGCTAAATACTTAGTGAATATCTATCTATCTATCTATATATATATTATATATATATATATATATATATATATATATATATATATATATATGTATATAATTCTATATAAGACCCACTGTAAAGTCGGAGTAATTCATTCAAGTCTCTTCCTCTCTCTCTCGTCTCTCATCTCTCCTCACTCTCTCTCTCTCTCTCTACTCTCTCGTCTCTCTTCCTCTCTCTCTCTAAAATCCGAAGTTGCAGCTCGATCAATGATTCCACAACCATTACTGAAACTTGCAAGTCTTGACGATTCTGTTGGCACCGGCAGTGGGTTACAATGAGACCAGAGAGGGCAACGAAATTATTAAGTGGAAAAAACAGGATTCCTTTCGTACAAGAAAAAAGTAATAAAAATGAGACGTTGAACAAAAGATCCTCACATCAAGTACAATAAAATTCATAACTATCCAAAGCGGCATCAACTTAGGATCCATTAAAGTCTTTCTGCAATCCATTTTTCATTTCCTATCCCTTTTAAATGAGTTAATCCGGATTAACGGTACCGCAATCCCGTCAGCTGTTTATTTAATAACATGATTAAAGCCAAGTAACTTACGTTTTGGTTAAGATGACGCAACTGATGGTAAATCACAGGCATAAGTTTCCTGCACATTTTCTAAACTGTTGCTATACGAATGTATGTCATTTTTCTATTTTTTCACCTACGGCCATTCTGTTCTCTAAAGCATAGAGGCTTGCTTGGCAAGTGTCCTTTATGGATTCTATTTTTCATGTTTCGTAAAAATAATAAATAAATAAATAAATAATTAAATACATAAAAAAAATTAATACGTAATTCAAAGTTTCCAATGGCAATTACTAATATTTAAGATATAATGTATGGGGTATATCTGACCCTATGACCATATAACGGAGTATTTAAACGATAAGCGTGGAAATGGCAGTGGTTGTAATATTCAGTAAAAATGTGAAATATGAAAATATGAAAGAACACACATATATCCTCTGTCTATCTAACTATCTTCGCTTAGTTTTTTGCTGTTACTTCATATTAAGGAGAACTATTCTTTTAGAATATATGAATATACATAACTATATTATACTATATATATATATATATATATATTATAAATATATATATATATATATATATATATATATATATATATATATGTTTGATTTTTTTTCTTCGTTTTGATAATATTTGGTGACATTATATATAATATATATAATATTTGTATATCTTCAAAAAGTCGTTCATCTTAACAAGACGCAGCAACAGAAAAACAAAATGAAAGCCTTAATCTCGCTCACTAAGTTTAAATAAACAAACGAATAATTTGGCATAAAACGCAAACAACAAAGAAAAGAGAATTCCAACCTTTTACAGAGAGAGAGAGAGAGAGAGAGAGAGAGAGAGAGAGAGAGAGAGAGAGAGAGGTGCGAGCTGTAGCTTCAATGCCAAGCGGTGTGACACTTCCTTAAGAGGGCAACAGCTAAAAGGGCAAGAGCTTTTCAGAGCGCGCTCGCAAGCGGCCCCACCCATCTCGGAGAGGTCACAGAATTCCAGGCACTGACTCGGTGCCTCTAGCAACTGGGGCGGGGTCCCGTTGCCCAACTGGGGACCTTTGCGAACGACCAAAGGAAGAGTTTCGACACATTCCGGGCATTTTGTGCCTTTCTTTTGTACCCTTCCTTCTTCCTTACTTTCTTGCTACAACCTTTTGTTTTGCCGATCTCTCTCTCTCTCTCTCTCTCTCTCTCTCTCTCTCTCTCATTTGCCCTGTCACGATTCTATCTATTTTTCGTTTGGAAAAATGAAGCCTTTTGCTATTAAACCTTAAGTCTTCGTGTACTGTATTGGAATGTAAAATTAAAACCAAACGTTAAGCGCTGGGACCTATGAGGTAATTCAGCGCTGAGAAATTGAATCAATTGTTAGCAGAGAGTGGAGAAGAAGTTGGAAGGAAAAGAATATGAACGAGGATACAGTAAAAGGAATTGAAAGGGTTGCATGTAGGTGCCAAAGGAACGCTGCACAGAACCTCAAATAATGCCTACAGTGTCCCGTTTAAGGTACACTGAAGGCACTTACCCCACTACGGGATGCTGTTTATGTACAACGACCGGGAAATAAAAACATTAACATCACTTTGTGTACTAAGCAAAATCTAAGGTTCCTGTATATAATTTTTGAGTTGACAAGAGCTATTCCATCTCTCTCTCTCTCTCTCTCTCTCTCTCTCTCTCTCTCTCTCTCTCTCTCTCTCTCTCTCTCCATTAGCAAAAACAACAAATGCTTCGCAATTTCTCTTTTGTTGTAGCCCATAAGCAAACATGTCAGGCCCTCTCCCCTTCCCCCGCCCCACGGGACGCAGATTTTAAATGTCACGGATACAAAGTGTGAAATGAAGCATAACATTTCAGGTTATAAAGTTGTGCATAGCTGTACAACCTCACTACGGGGGCTGCCAAACTAGTTCCCACTTAAAAGGAGTTTGGTATTCTCTCTAACGTACAATACTAATGACTCCAGTCATAAAAAAAAAAAAAAAAAAAAAAAAAAAAAAAAAAAAAAAAACGAGGCATGAATGGAAAGAACGGTTTTTCTCGTTACTTTTTGTTTCTCGTTACTTTTTGTTTCTACTGAATGTAACTTTTATGGCGTAACGCCAGTTTAAAACTATAGATAATTCAACAATTTAAATAAAATCTTACGTTGTTTAAACAGGTATGTGACAGGTTGGCTGTAAATGCATAATAGGCAACACAGAGGTATCTGTATATATTTAGCATCAGTTATTTGTGTATATATCTTTATCCATATATAAATGGCAACAGGTATCTGTGTGTATGTCATTCTTATCTGTATATAATTGGCAACAATTATCTGTGTATATTATTTTTATCCATATATAAATAGTAACAGATATCTGTGTGTACATCATTCTTATCTTTACATAATTGGCAACAGATGTGTATATATATTCTAGTCTGTATATAACTGGCAAAGATGTGTATATATTTTCATCTATATATAAATGGCAACAGATTCCGCTTATATATTTAGCGGTAAAGATTTGCCAGCGGCATACAACCGCTGACAAAGGCTCGCTGCCTTTGAATAACTGACAAACAAAGCGCTTCTCTTTTAGGAAATGATTATGTCAACACCTTTTTCCCACCTCTCTAACGCAGCGTGAATCACCTGTCAACTGTATACCGCCTTTTGCGCAAAAGCTTATGCATTTCAATTTAATTACGGCAACAAAGACCTGTGCTCAATAACAATCGCGCATTTTTCACTCATCAGCAATTCAAGCTCATTTCGAACGCCTGCAATTTTAATACCTCATTTAAATAGCCGTATTGTAATTACCCAACGTGTTTCGTTCGCCGAGCGAAAAATTAATGATGCAATCAAATGAAAGTAATGCATTTTAATCTCTGCTTCCTGTCGAGTTTCGTTAGGAAACCTGCTCGTTCCCTCTCTCTCTCTAATGGTTGTAAATCCTATATAACTGTAGGGAAAATAACCCTTGTCAACGTATACTCACATCGTCTTCCCGTGGAACGAGTTTTAAATACTTGATGTAATTTCATACTAATATTCTTCCCACTTATATAAGTCACTCCAGAGCATTTGGGAAGATAGGCGATCTGATACGCTGGGAAAAATGTGACAGGAAGACAGCCTACAGTCTTGTGCTCTGGAAGAAAGTTCCAAGTCCTCTGCTGTGGGAAAAAAAAAAAAGTCTCCTGTCTTGTGTTCTGGATGAAAGTTTCGAGTCTTAAGCTCTGAAAAACAAGTTTCCTGTATTGTGCTCTGGATGAAAATGTCAAGTCTTGTACTCTGGATGAAGGTTTCAACCTTGTGCTTTGGAAGAAAGCCTTGTTCATTGTTCTCTGGAAGCAAATCTGGAGCCTTGTGCTCTGAAAGAAATCTCCGGTCCTGTGCTCTGGAAAAGAGTCAAGTCTTGTGCTCTGGAGGAAAGTCTGAAGCCTTGTGCTCTGGAAGAAAGTCTGAAGCCTTGTGCTCTGGAAGAAAAACTCTGAAGCCTTGTGCTCTAGAAGAAAGTCTGAAGCCTTGTGCTCTGGAAGAAAAACTCTGAAGCCTTGTGCTCTGGAAGAAATTCTTAAGCCTTGTGCTCGGAAGAAAAACTCTGAAGCCTTGTGCTCTGGAAGAAAAACTCTGAAGCCTTGTGCTCTAGAAGAAAGTCTGAAGCCTTGTGCTATGGAAGAAATTCTGAAGCCTTGTGCTCTGGAAGAAAGTCTGAAGCCTTGTGCTCTGGAAGAAAGTCTGAAGTCTTGTGCTCTGAAGGAAAGTGAGGCCTTGTGCTCTGGAAGTCTGAAGCCTTGTACTCTGGAGGAAAGTCTGGAGCCTTGTACTCTGAAAAAATCTGTAGCTTAGCTCTGGAAGAAAGTCTGAAGCCTTGTCTCTGGGAAGTCTTGAATGCTCTGGAAGAAAGTCTGAAGCCTTGTGCTCTGGAAGAAAGTCTGAAGCCTTGTGCTCTGGAAGAAAGTCTGAAGCCTTGTGCTCTGGAAGAAAGTCTGAAGCCTTGTGCTCTGGAAGAAAGTCTGAAGCCTTGTGCTCTCTGAAGCAAAGTCTGGAGAAGTCTAGTATGCTCTGAAGAAGTCTGAAGCTTGTGCTCTGGAACGAAAAGTCTGAAGCCTTGTACTCTGGAAGGAAAGTCTGAACGCTGGCTATTGCATATCTGGAAGCATTGTCTGGAAGAAAGTCTGAAGCCTTGTGCTCTGGAAGAAAGTCTGAAGCCTTGTGCTCTGGAAGAAAGTCTGAAGCCTTGTGCTCTGGAAGAAAGTCTGAAGCCTTGTGCTCTGAAGGAAGTCTGAAAGCCTGCCTGAAGAAACAAGCCCTGTAGCTCTGGAAGGAAAGTCTGAAGCCTTGTGCTCTGGAAGTCTGAAGCCTTGTGCTCTAAAGAAGGATTGAAAGACTTGTGATCTGGAGGAAAGTCTGAAGCTTGTGCTCTGGAAGGAAAGTCTGAAGCCTTGTGCTCTGGAAGAATCTGAAAGCCTTGTGCCTCTGTGAAGAAGTCTGAAGCCTTTGCTCGGAGGAAAGTCTGACGCCTTAAAGTGCTCTGGAAAAAAGTCGAAGCTTGTGCTCTAGAGCAAAGTCTGAAGACTTGTGATCTGAAGAAAGGTCCTGCGGCCTGTGCTCTGAAGGAAAGTCTTTGATGCAAAGCCTTGTGCTCTGGAAGGAGGGAAAGTTCTGAAGACTTGTGATTGGAAGAAAGTCTGAAGCCTTGTGCTCTAGAGGAAAGTCTGAAGACTTGTGATCTGGAAGATAGTCTGAAGCCTTGTGCTCTGAAGGAAAGTCTGAAGCCTTGTGCTCTGGAAGAAAGTCTGAAGTCTTGTGCTCTGGATTCATTAGTTCCATAGGAAACTACTCTTCACCCGGGAGTAAAGCCAAGTCTTACACTCTGGAAGTTGCGACGCCAGTTTTAGTAAATCAGTCAATCAATCACGCTCTGGAAGTTAAGGTGTGTCCACAAACTCCAGTAAAATGTCGTAAACCAGCGGGGGAAACTTACCGGGTACACACTTCATAAACAAGATAAATACAAGTCGTCAACACTGACCAAAGTTCTCCATTCATGGCTGGTGACTTATTTTCAACCTGTTTGTAGTATGTATGCGATACGTTCCCGACGGAAAGACAAAATTCAGTCACAATCTTATTCCTACGAAGAAAGTGAAGTCTCATTGCTAGCGAAGAAGAAGCAGAAGAAGAAGAAGAAGAAAGGTGTCCTGCCCAATATAAAATCAACTGAATATTAACCTCGCAAAGAAATACGGCGATATAACGCTTCGTAAGAGTGGTAGTAACATAGCCAGAACAAAGACAATCTCATGCTTTGTTCGGAAAGACCTGGTCATGCTTTCGATAGCCAATTTCATGCTTTTGGAAGCAATCGAGTGGACTGAATTGTGAACATTCATTTTATTATTCACGATGCGCACACACTTATACTAATTACGGACCCAAAATCAATTAACCTGCAAGAGAGGCTTTCATAAGATTAAAACACAAAGAGATTCAAGTAGTTAAAGGCAAATTTTAAACCATTTAATAAAGACTGAAAATAAAGAATAAAAACATTCACAAAAGCTCTATAAAAAAAATAGCAATCTCATTCACAGAAGAGCAATCTTGAACACGAATGCCTTACAGGCCACGCTGTGGCCCTTTGCCGCTTGCATCAGAGTGCAAAGGTATGTGGCTCTGTCATTCACATTACTTTTCACGGGAAGGGGTCTTATCATTATTCATATCCCTCCTTTTTAATTAGACTGTCATGTTTTTTATTTAACAGTGAGAAAATGTTCACAAAAATGTGTACAAAATAAGATTTTAGGTAATTATATAAAATAATAAATATATATATTATATATTATATATATATATATATATATAGAATATATACCTTAATATATTATATATATAGATTATATATAGTATATGATATATAAATTTCCAAAACACAACATTTTGCATTGAGTAATTACCTGCAATTATCTGGAGGCAAAAATAATATAATTACTAGCAATTATCTAGAGGCAAAAATATAATTTCCTCTAAACAAAAATGTACATCTCTCGCCAGAAAAATTTCAGATCACGTACACTGCAATATGGAACAAGTGTGACAAAAACATGAACATCGCCAAAACTCTTGCACTGGACCCTCGAGCTAATTAGAGAGAGAGAGAGAGAGAGAGAGAGAGAGAGAGAGAGAGAGAGAGAGAGGTTAAAATTAAACCAGGGAACTCGACGGCAATGAAATATTATGAACGAATTCCTGCTTGACTGACCATGGGCCGAGATTACAAGCACTCTTATTATGAAACACGAAATTGTTTGCGTTCAAAGACTTCAAAAGCTTGTTCGTATTACCGTCTTCTCAACTGAAGTGTCCACTGTTTTTTTGTTATATTTATTAAATTAGTAAGTTTTGTACCAACAGATTATACTGTATTTCTTTTCTCTCGTTTTTCTTTACTAAAACATAGAGATAAAAGTAAATGGTTTGTTCTAATACATTACGACAGCATTTCCAAACAGAAATTATAAACTGTATTTCTTTTCTCTCGTTTTTCTTTACTAAAACATAGAGATAAAAGTAAATGGTTTGTTCTAATACATTACGACAGGATTTCCAAACAGGGAAATTTATTAAACTTCGTGACACCCGACAGCCCACCGTTTCCCACAGTCATTTTGCTGATTTTCGCTAATACTCAGGCTGTGCGGTTCGGTGACTTTTTTCAGCTGTTCCTTATAGTGACAAAACTTGGGAATGCTCTTTCATCCTTCATTTGCTCTAACTGTTACTACCCCTTAATCTTTATCAGCAGTGTACTGATTCCTAGAGTTAAGCATCGCTATTTTTATCTATTTTAGCTTTTTATGGGACAGAAAGAGAGAGAGAGAGAGAGAGAGAGAGAGAGAGAGAGAGAGAGAGAGAGAGAGAGAGAGAGAGACTCTTTAAAGCCGAATACGTAAGCACACTAGACCCATCTCAACCAAAAAGAGAGAGAGAGAGAGAGAGAGAGAGAGAGAGAGCCAAAAAAGTGAGTACATAAGGACCACCTCCAACAAAATGAGAGAGAGAGAGAGAGAGAGAGAGAGAGAGAGAGAGAGAGAGAGACTCAAACCCAGTAAAAATGAGTATATATATAGCTCAACAAGAACACTTTGAAAAAATAATCGGGCAAAGATAACATTGATCCTTGATAGGAACAGATGGCACAATAGGCCAGAATTAATCTTGTTAATATGTATAATCTACATTTTTGAGGGAAATGATCACCAACTAAAACACTTTGAAATCAAACTTTTTTCTCTCCACATCAAGGAAGCCGAAGTTAAGGCTGTAAAACAAGACACAGCAGCACAGAGAGATACCTATTCTCAAGTGTATCATTGCTCAACAGAAGCAGAGCCATCTGTTAGGCCATTTAGTAATTGAACCTTATTTCTGCTTAATATATAGATGTTTTGGTGCAGGGCGACTAACGATTAAAAAATGAGTGTTCAAATAAACTTAAAATTGATCACAATAATATAGAAATTGCATGCTAGAGGAATTTCTTTACAGTTTATGCTTTGAGAAAGATATAATGATTAAAATTTAATTAAAGCTGAATCACAATACTATCAAAAGAAATTGCATTCAGGAGAAACTTCTTTACAACTGATATTTTTATTAAAGCATCTCTTACCCTGATAAGGTTACAATTGCGAGAAATCTCAGTCTCTTTCAGTTTAGTTGACTATACCAGATATCTCGTCACCACTTCAGTGCTGATAATTCTCGAGACACCTCGTCTCTTCTTCAGTGTGCTTCAATTCGAGACATCTAGTCTCCCGCCCGGCGTGGACCATTTCGATTTCGACACATCTCTTTATCTTATCATTTGTTAAGTGTCTAAAGTAAAGAGAGGACAAGATAACTAGGAACTCTTTGTGAATACCTATTAATACCACCTTACTTGGAATACAGAGGACGCTATACATACTACAGAGACCCCTCTTTAAGCCGTTGAGTTTACAACTTTAATCGTTCTTAGATGTCAGATTATTATCTCTCTCTCTCTCTCTCTCTCTCTCTCTCTCTCTCTCTCTCTCTCTCTCTCTCTCTCTCTCTCTCTCTCTCATTTTTCTCCTGCACATTCCTACGTAAAACTTTGGACAGCTGTTGAGAAGGCCCATGGCCCAATGGACATGGTTATGACAATCTTGACTTTATCTTACTTTAGAATTAATTAACGAGACTTCTACGTAAGTTTCGTAAGTTTCATCATCTCTTCCCCAATAATTTTACAGAAAAAGGACTTTAAGGACACAACTTATCTACTCTTGGATTTCTTTTAACTCTGATTGCTTTCAAATGCTGCGTGGCTCCATTTGAAAATAATAATAATAATGATAATAATGATAATAATAATAATAATAATAATAATAATAATAATAATAATAATAATAAACTCCAATTCTCTTTAAATTAAGATGCGTTGTGCCAAATTGGTTGAAACTGATTTCAAGAGTCAGCGTAAGAAATCGAAAATTGTGAAATGTTTTTACCAGACAGACATAAATACAATACATAATGTATGTATTACAATCATCTATCTGCCAGTATACTTTAAGTATACTGAGAGAGAGAGAGAGAGAGAGAGAGAGAGAGAGAGAGAGAGAGAGAGAGAGAGAGAGAGAGAGAGAGAGAGAGGTACAAAAAACAATTCATATTTTCGAGCTGTTAAGTGTGTTGAGCGTTATCCAAAATAATTTACAATTATGCACTAGATATCCCAAAATGCAGGGTAAATCTTAGCCTTAAAAAAATAAATAAAAAAATTAAAAAATAAATAAATAAATAAAAATAATCATGCTCTGTGACCCGCCTTCTTAAGAAATCTGAGCGCCATGTCCTTAGAAAGAAAATGATCGAAAATATCAAAGACTTCCATTACACAACGAAGGCCACCACGTTAAAATCATATTTTAACCACCTAAGCATCACAAGCTAGAAACTAAACAACACTTCAACAGCAGCGCGAAATTTTACAGCATCCAACCGAGTCTGCAACTCCGAAGTTAAGAAGATATAACAACATAATAAAACGCAAACCAGTAAGGACTTCAAGAGCACAGATAAGACGCACTGTAGAAAGAAAGTATTAGATATCACTCCTCGAGAGATTAGATAGTTATCACTTCAATTAGCTAAGTAATCACACAAATTATAAGTAGTTTGCTACCTGGCAGTGTGAACGATGAACTCAAATCTCAGGTATATGATACAACTTTCAGAAACAATGGCATGACTAATCTGACAAATAAGTGGACTGATTAATAAGAAATTTGGATAGATGTGTCATGTCGAAGTTTTTTTGCGAAGAATCTTCATGAGTATACATTTCTGCAAAGAAGATTAAAAGTATACTGACATGTGTATGCATAAATTGCGTATTTCATGAGTGGAGTCAACACAACTTAAGACACTATACGACCCAATGAAAGTTGTCAATTTATATCTAAGTAGGCTACACTTTCTGGCCGATGATACTATTTTTTTTTATTAACTAAGTGTAAACCTTACTCAAGATGCAATGTTTACTAGGAAAAATAATAACTTAAATTCAAACATGCAACAAAGCAGTTTGGCATTGATGACCCCTATTTCAGTGACACCAGTTACTTCGACTAACAAATAATAAACAACGAATAGTTGCTATGTTTAAATAAAAGCTAATTTTAGACTTTCAAAGCTGTGAAAAATTTCAAAATGAAGTGGTTTGAGGTTTAAAAATAATTCTGATGTCCCTAAACACAATGACCCTAATATAATATAATGTAAAAACACTTGCTGCCACAAATTTAAGTCATTTAGTTGCCAAGGGGAAATTATTCATATTTATAAGAACGAACCTGCACATATACACGCAGTAATGTCATAATGGAAAGAATAAATGAAAAGGTGAGGATTACAAAATAATTTTCATAAACAAAAACTGAGAGAGAGAGAGAGAGAGAGGAAGAGAGAGAGAGAGAGAGAGAGAGAGAGAGAGAGAGAGAGAGAGAGAGC
>NC_061090.1:27379710-27434710 GCF_015104395.2 Macrobrachium nipponense | reverse complement strand
GGATGCGACTCTAGTATGAGGCCCGTATAATACACTGTCGGTCGACATTTTATCACCCGTCTTTTACCAACACGTGCATAATAATAATAATAATAATAATAATAATAATAATAATAATAATAATAATAATAATAATGTAAGAAATTCACAGTCTCGTGAAGATCAATCTGTTATAGAAAAAAAATCATAAATTATATATTTCTTAACATACCAATGTACTTTAATATAAAATTGTGGATTTTTTGTAACAACAACAACAACAAAAACAACAACAACAATAATAATAATAATTTATCAAACTGGGGGTCATACAGAAATTTAAAAAAAATGCAGAAACAAAGGTTGAAGGACGTGGGTGGCATAGCCATTGGAGTTCCCGGAGACAATAAACCCTCCTCTCTGTGTGTGTGGTGTGTGGTGTGTGGGTGGTGTGTGCGTGTGGAGCGCCTTAGCTCCCTGCGACAAACAGGTTGTCGGGCGCGTGTCTGTATTGGCCAGGGACGTGACGAGAATGAGGATTGATGTCGTCGAGGGACAAGGAGGCGACGTCGGGAGGAGTGTCGTTTCCTTGATAAGAACGTAGTAGCTCTTCGGAAGGTAATTCATAAGGAGGGTAAAAAAAGACTGTAATTTATCAAGAAGGTCATAAAAGACTGTAGCTCTTCGGAAGGTAATTCATAAGGTACAAAAAAAAAAAAAAAACTAATTTATCAAGAAGGTCATAAAAGACTGTAGCTCTTCGGAAGGTAATTCATAAGGAAGGCCAAAAAAGACTGTAGCTCTTCTCGGATGGTAATTCATGAGGAAGGTAATGTGTGACTGAGTATACCATAATGGTAAAATAAAAGAGCTTTTATTCTTTATTTTATGGTAATCAAAACGGACTGGGCCACTTTCTACCTGAGAAATATAAAATTCTTGGGTATATCTATAAAGGGGATTCTATAAATAGCCTAATTCAGTCCACTTTATATACCAGGAATTTCGTATATTTAACATACGTTAACAAACCCCCCCCCCCCATCCCCCCCACCACCACACACACCCACCCACCCAGCCATTCGATTTGGTTTGACTATAGTTAACGGGCGTTCAGTGTCAATAACATAACCAGTCAATCAGTATCGAAAAAATAATCCAGTTCCTAAATACTCCAGAAAATAAAGCACTCATTTGGTCAATCGGTTTGAACAATTCATTATTATTATTATTATTATTATTATTATTATTATTATTATTATTATTATTTCAACAGATGGAACAAGTAGATAGAAGACCACTGACTTGAAAGCCAAGCTTCCAAAGATTGTTGGTTTCAACCTCCCACCGCAGACCACACACTGCAACTGTAACTCATCATGACATAGAGCCAGTGGTTTTTTATCACCCTGTGAGACGCGAACCAGTGACATGTGCATGGCATGCCACGACACTAACCAGTATACCAGCGGCCCGGATAAATAATTTTTCAGGGAAATTCGCTCCAGGTGTCTATTTCCTGAATCATTTGATCTGAACTTTATAGTTTCTATCTTTTATGAGGCGTTGTCAGTCACTGCCTAAGGGTCAAAATCATCTACACACCTTTTCTTGTGGGACCGGGTTTGTTTTAGAAAAATTAAATCTGAAAAAAGGAATTGATTGATTTATTTAGCTTGGCGTCACAACTATGGCTAATGATGCCCCAGCATCAAAGAAACCGCCGCAATGCAGAACTTTGCGTATCTGAATTATGCAAACAAAACTTAGAAATGAGACAAAACTCACTTCCTGATGACCATACCATCATTAGCATTCAGACGCTCAACGCCAATTCATACAATCCATCAATCAATCAATCAATCAGCTTTCAACTAATTCGTCATTCCATTATTAAATAAATAGCATAATGAACAATATCCCCGTACCTCTCTCGCCGCTCAGATCAGCCATTTTGTCCCATAATTGCTACGGGTTTTAAGCCAAGACTTCTTCTATAGGTGCCATCCATCACGGATCGTGACGGCATCCGCGACCCCTCCCCCCACCAAATCCCTTAACCCCATCCCTAAGCACCTTCCCTGTATCCAAGGCCCAGGTCCTTTAAATCTTACAGTAATCTACCGTACTAAAGTTTCGTCTTACTTAACTACTGTGTGCAATCTGAGGTATTCAGATAATTTTATCTAATGCGATGGTACATATATATTTTTCATAATTTTTCTTTTCAGTGTAAAAATGTTTATTTCTAAATAGCGTTCCTTGAATAATGAAGAATTTGTTATCTAATACACAATAAGAACTTTTGAAAATTATATCTGCCTTAGATACGTAAATGCTCATTACTTTATGAAAACAAATCTTAACATTAAAATAATGTTCACTAAACAAAAAATATCATTTCTTTACAGACCAAAAAGTATAATTATATCATTAATTTAATGAGGTTCCCTATATTCCTACGTGCATACTGAAGCTCTTCATTCAAGAAGTGCTACAGTTTGAAAATGAATAATAAATGAGTAATATACAGCAGACACAAGATTACACACACACACACACACACTAAAGAAAGAAAGAAAAAAAAAAGTACAAGAGATATCAAATGATTTCCTATAGACATAACACAGGTACCTCAGATAATCAGCCAGCCTATCTCTCTCCACATCCAAAAATATGCAAAAACCTAAAAGAAGGAAAAGGATGCAAGTTTAACAAAAAGAAATGTAAATATATGCACCCTGTAGCCATGAATCAAAATCAATTAAATAATCAATTAAATAATAAAATCCAAAATAGAAAAGAAACAAATAGAGAGGAACAAAGAACATGAGGTGGAGGAAAAAAACAAGCCATCACCGTGCTATGGAGTGTCAGCAAAGAACTTGCAAGCATCAGCTCCAAGATACAGCTCAAGAGACAAATACTGTATATACGATGCTAGACGATGGTGCAGATACGGAGACAATTGCAGATTCATACACAAAATGAATAATTATGATGAAGGAAGATCAAATATATTGGAAAAGTTGGATTTTTTAATGTCAGAATTTCTGGAAATGAAGAAAAGAACAACATACCAGAACAGGAAAGAGACATGGAAAAATCCTTATTATTACCCATATTAAATGAAGGAGATAACACGCAAACCATCACAGTGATGAATGCCCAGGATTTAGTTACGAGTAACTCAAAAAGAAAAATAAGGTTCTTAGAAGAACTAACCCAAATTGAAAAAAAATAGATATAATGAATATAAGTGAAACCTGGTATTCCCAAGAGACTGGTAATGATGATCAAATAAAAGAGTTCCATACTTATATTTCAGATAGAAAAAATAGGAATCAAGGGGGAACCGCGATATATGGGAAAGACATAAAACAAGGAAAAATATATGAGAAATATAGTAACTCAGAATGTGAACTTATAGCAGTAGAATTTGAATCTGAAAAATTAATGAACATAGTAATGTACAGACCCCCTAATACTAATGAGTTTGACACAATAATAGAAAAATTGGATGATATATGTAGAAATGACAAGGACTGGACTATTCTCCTATCTGGAGACTTTAACTTTCCTTTCGTAGATTGGAAAGAACGAAAAGGAGATTGTGGTTGTATTTATACATATAAACACGAGAGTAATAGTAGTGCAGAAGATAAGAGGCAATTCGAAATGCTATTAGATATGCTACTAGAATACAACATTCAACAAATAAATACTTTAGACCTAGTATTTGTGAACGAGGTAAATTATGTTAAAGAAATAGTTTATAATGCGAGTATTTCAGACCATAATGTCATAGAATTAATAGTCCATTCCAAAGCAAGTGAAAACAGATAAGCAAGAGATGAAAAAGTGGGAAGGATATGGAAAATACAATTTCTACAGTAAATATATAAAATGGTCAGAAACAAATGAAGAATTAAACAAAGATTGGGATAACATTTTCGTAAGTGATGATATACAGGTAAATACAGATATTATATAAAATATTAGAAAAAATAGTGGATAAATATATACCGAAGAAGAAAAGTAAACATCAGTCATGCATACCAAGAGACAGAAGGATCTTGTTCCAGAAAATCAGAATATGGAAAAAAGGTCTTGCAAAAGAAAAAAAATGCTTGGAAAGTGATGGAACTAAAAAGTAAGATAGAAATTAGAAAATGCAGAACAAAAGATTATACAATCAAAAGAAAATGAAAAACGGGACTTGGAAGAAAAAACCCTAGTAAATATCAAGCAAAACCCCAAACTATTGTACTCATATGTAAAAAAGATGAATAAAAGAAGAATAGAAATAGGCCCTCTTAAGAACTGAAGGATGATTAACGAATGAAAAAAAGGAAATATGCAACATATTAGCAGAAAGATACAAGAGAGAATTTACCCCTAGCATTGATAATGAAGATAATGATACAGGAATAAGTGATGAAAATAATGAATATTTATCAGACATAGATATTAATGAAGCCGATATGGTGCAGGCTATTAATGAAATTAAAAATGGAGCAGTAGCTGGGCCTGATGGTGTCCCTGGTATTTTGTTAAAGAAAATAGCTCATTGTATCGCAAAGCCCCTTGCAATATTATTAAGGCAAAGTGTAGATACAGGCAAGATTTATGATGAGCACAAATTAGCATATATTACCCCTACTTTCAAAAGTGGATCAAGACTAGAGGCAAGTAATTATATGTCTGTCAGTCTAACATCACATATTATGAAAATGTATGAAAGGCTAATGAAGAAAAATATTATGAAACTTTAATGAAGAAAAATATTATGAAACATTTCATAAAAAATAATTTGTTTAATATAGGACAAAATTTTTTTGTACCTGGAAAAAGTACACAAACCCAAACTGTTAGTCCACCGTGAGAACATATACAAAAATATGAAAAACAAAAAAGAAAAAGATGTGGTTTATCTAGACTTTGCAAAAGCTTTTGACAAGGTAGACCATAATATATTAGCAAAGAAAATTAGAAAACATAATATAGTGAACAAAGTAGGAAGATGGTTAAAAGAATTTTTACACAACAGAAAATTATATAGTTATTGCAAACGATGAGAAATCGGATGAAACTAAGGTAATATCTGGTGTGCCACAAGGTACGGTGCTAATTGCATTGCTGTTTGTTATTATGATTGCATACATAGACAGTAATGTTAAGGACTTGGTAGTGAATAGTTTCGCCGATGACACAAGAATAAGTAGAGAAATTACTTGTGATGATAGGACCGCGCTACAAAGAGACCTTAACAAAGTATATGAATGGGCAGAGGTATATAGGATGGTATTTAACTCTGATAAATTTGAATCAATAAATTATGGAGACAGAGAAGGAAAGCTATATGCATATTGGGGGACCTAATAATGAGACAATCACAAATAAGAAAGCAGTTAAAGACCTTGGTGTGATGTTGAATAGAACATGTTATGCAATGATCAAATAGCAATTCTATTGGCAAAATGTAAAGCAAAAATGGGAATGTTGTTACGGGACTTCAAAACAAGAAAAGCTGAACAAATGATTATGCCTTATAAAACGTATGTTCGTAGTACACTTGAATATTGCAATATGATATGGTACCCACACTATCAAAAGGATATTGCACAAATAGAGTGTACAAAGGTCCTTTACAGCTAGAATAGAAGAAGTTAAGGATCTTGACTACTGGGAAAGCTACAATTTTTAAAATTATATAGTCTAGAAAGGAGAAGAGAACGCTACATGATAATTCAGGCATGGAAACAGATAGAAGGAATTGCCGAAAACATCATGGAGCTAAAAATATAAGAAAGAGCAAGCAGAGGTAGATTAATAGTGCCCAAAACTATACCAGGAAAAATAAGGAAAGAACACAGGACATTAATCCACTACGCACCAGCATCGACAATGCAGCGTCTATTCAATGCGTTGCCAGCTCATCTGAGGAATATAACAGGAGTGAGCGTAGATGTGTTTAAGAATAAGTTCGACAAATATCTAAGCTGCATCCCATCCAAGATTGGAAGATGCAAAATATACCGGAAGATGCACTAGCAACTCTCTGGTGGACATTAGAGGTGCCTCACACTGAGGGACCTGGGGCAACCCGAACAAGATGTAAGGTCTCTCTCTCTCTCTCTCTCTCTCTCTCTCTCTCTCTCTCTCTCTCTCGTTAACAGCTCAATTACGACCAGATCAATTTGCATAACAATTAGTGGGAGGAGGGGCGAACACAGGGCAAAACCAAAAGGTGCACTGGTCGCTTCCGGAGAAGAAGAAGAAGAAGAAGAAAAAAAAATAGAACTTGGTTTTCATTTAGTTTTTCATCTGTGATCCGCACTCATAATTCCACACACGTTAATATATGTATGCGTATACGCATACACACACATATAGAATATATGTAATATACATGAATGTCTTTAACTGTGAAGATAAAAGGCCCATAAAACGCAATTTGAACGTTGTAACCATACATTTCGAGCACTTCCTTCTGTCCATATTTTACCGGTGATCAGGAGCACAGCAGGAAGTGCTTGAAATATATCGTTGCAACGTGCAAATGGTGTTTTGTAGGCCTTTTATCTTCATATAATATACATAGATACATACATACATACTTAAAAATCAAATCTTACTCCACAAATACCCTTCATCATCGAATCAATTTTACCCTGGGAGGGTAAAACTTTCAAGTAAAGGAAATTATACAGGACAAGTTCGTCTACCTCTGTCAAGATTCCACCCGACGCCTTTTGGGTTTGATGCAGCAATGAGACCAATGTCCATTTAGTCAGGCAAATATCAAAATCGGTAAGATTTAAGAGGTGGCCCAAACGAAAGGCAAATGTTAGTCCAGGGTCAGAGTAGACGAATCTCCTTCAAAATTCGAGGGGTGCTTTTAAATGTCTCTTTTGTTCTATTTATCCAAGATGATGCTGAATTTCAACGACTAGTTTAGGAGTAACTGATTGCAAAACCTGTGGTCATCGTTGTTGTAGAATATAAAAAAAAAAACATTTTTCTTTATTCATTAACTTTTAAATTTACATCTACAACGACAACCCCCACCATTATGAGAAACTGATGTATTATTTAGTAAATAAATGGTTTTGCTTCACGTCTTGACTGTTCGCAAAAAGCAGTGTCGGACCTGACTACTTGTTTGGCAGTACGTGTTGACGTCACATTAACAATAGTCATCAAGGGTAAAAATAACCCAGACTTCTTTAAATCAACGTTTCGCTAGAATTTTAATGTTCCGACTTTTTATTATTGTGTAATGAGACCTTTAATTAAAAAAAAAAAACTAAGTTCTTTGCAATTGTGTTATCATCACTAACATAATGATTTTAACAAATAAAACGAATATGGAAACAACATAAAACTTTCCTCTGTAACATAAATAAAAATATAATAATTAATTAACTAAAGCACAATAAAAAGTTAAAGCATGATCGAGAAACAAAATCACCATAAAGATCACCCTGTCTACAAAAAAAAAAAAAAAAAAAAAAAAAAAACCCTAACGATATCCAATTATGGAACGAACAGCTCCACAAACATATATCATCATTAAGCTGTCAAAGTACACATGGCGAACACTTGATAAGTGCAATAAGTAAGTCCCTGGCACCAATCTTTTGCTCACTTCAACTAGCAACTGACAGAGGGTGCTCACACCACTTGTCACTTTCCTCATCATCCCGTGAAAAGACATTTCGTTACCATAACTTTTTTATTTTTATTTTCTTTAAAAGATTGTTTGCTTTTATCAAAGGATCATAGAATCTACAAAGACCCACGTCAGTGTATTTCACAATTTTAGTTTCCTACACAAATATATAATTGAAATTAATTAAATTGAATAAAGAATTTAGGCCAAAGGCCAAGCACTGGGATCTATGAGGTCATTCAGCGCTGAACCGGAATTTGACAGTAAAAGGTTTGAAAGGTTAACAGGAAGGAAACCTCGCAGCTGCACTATGGATCAACTGTTAGGAGAGGGTGAAAAGTAAGATGGAAGAAAGAGAATATGAAAGAAGGTAAAAGGAATGAAGGGGTTGCAGATAAAGATAAGTCTCTGGGGGAAATGGCTACAACTGTAGCTATGCCGTTCCATTTTATTTTCTACTGATGTCACCTGTTTTAGCAATTAGCCCAGATAGCAAAAACGTTATCTCAAAATAGTGGGCGCCATATATTTATAATTTTATATAAATGCATATATATAGAGTATACATGAATTTTTATCACATCACCATGATTCATACACATGCATTAAGCTACAAATGTCCTTTAATATCCAATTCGCTCTACCTCGGAATTAATATATTTCACATTATCAACAAAAAAATTCCCTTTCGGTTAACATATGAAAATATATTAATTCCGAGGTAGAGCGAAATGGATATAATAGGATATTTGTAGCTTAATAAAAATATGAGAACCACATTCCAAACTGCCAACCATAATATTTCATTATCAATTAAATTGTAAATAAAAAGGAGTTAGACTTTTCCCCCATTTTACTATCAGTAACAGTGCCTGTTTTCAATATCTGCATATAACTCTAGTGAGCATTTCGACTAAGGAAAATATGCGATAGTTTCTCGTAAACATATAAACATATTAGTCTTTAATAAAAATTTCTTGAATAAATTATGCTAAAACAGCTCAGGGTCAGCAAGCCACACAGAGCTCATCATTACTACGTACCATGATTTATGTAAAAAGCATTTGCAAAATGATGGTGTCTAAATATTTTTCCTATTGTCTGGTTCAAAACATACATCTCACATGATTCTGCAAAACATCATCATCTCATCATCATCATCATCATCATCATCATCATCATCAATAATAATAATAATAATAAGTACAATTTTGGCTTATAATGGTACCATTAAACTGCCTTCCGGCTGAAAGCTTTAATTGTTGAAATCTTTTATAAATGCTAAAATGGAAAAAATAAGAATTAAAAAACTTATAACGTTGGACTAAAATGTACATGAGCAAATAGAATGTTACCACACACGCACATACACACACAAACAGAGAGAGAGAGAGAGAGAGAGAGAGAGAGAGAGAGAGAGAGAGAGAGAGAGAGAGAGAGAGAGAAAGCTTTCAAGATTTGCCGATCATAATAGTATAGGGGTGGAGACAAAAACAAAATAGCCAGCTGGGTGTGGTTCCTCCATGAACTGAGAGAGAGAGAGAGAGAGAGAGAGAGAGAGAGAGAGAGAGAGAGAGAGAATTTTAAATCTGTTCATAGAACCTTACGGTCGGGTTCAACTTTGTGTTAGAGAGAGAGAGAGAGAGAGAGAGAGAGAGAGAGAGACGAACTACTCCATCCACATAGATTATGGACGGCTATAAATTTTGGCCAATAGCAACGGTCAATTAGCTGCTGAATTCACACACACACACACCACACAAACACACATGCAAGCGCACACTCAACACAAACAGCATTCTTTCTCTCTTTCCTTGAATTCACACAGCCTTGGAACTCCCTCACTCACCAAGAATTTCTTTTATGCCGTTTGGGTGTGAGAGAAAAATTTCTCTCTCTCTCTCTCTCTCTCTCACTGAAGAAACTGCTTATCTTTCCCTACTGGTGTGTGTGTGTGTGTGTGTGTGAGAGAGAGAGAGAGAGAGAGAGAGAGAGAGAGAGAGATAAATTCTCTCTGAGAATTTCACAGCCCATGGATCTACTCTTCACTTCCTACCTTTGCTTTACTATTACTGAGAGAGAGAGAGAGAGAGAGAGAGAGAGAGAGAGAGAGAGAGAGAGAGAGAGAGAGAGAGAGAAGCTGTGCAAAAACGTGAAACACGAACCACGTCAGCTGTTGGTTTAGATCAATTCCCATTTCCCTGCACCTGTAACCACAGGTAATTGTCGCTCCATAAATATTTATGTCTTACAAAGTCTGGTTACTTACTAATTCTAAGCTCTTCCCGTTGCTAGAGGATATTAGAAATATAACGTCAACTATAATAACTGTTTCAACTATAATCATTATTTCACTGACCAAATACAAAAAAACTAAAACTCTTGTGAGATTTTTACACACTGAAGCAAGTCGGTCACAAGCCAAGATAACGAGGTGTGTTTGGGCATTACCATCCGTTTTCTAAAACCAAAAGCTACTAACATCCGTAAAATCCCTCAGGAGTCTGGTGCAAACTGCAATGGATTACGATGAGGTCTGAAAGCCAATTACAGAATTTTTCAATAGTCATAAGGGGGCTGAGGGCCGGATTAAAACGAAGTTCACTAAAAGAAAAAGAAAAAGAAGAAGATGACAAAAAATTAACATAGTTCCAGTGAAATCCACATCACATCTCAGCCATATGATTCAAGCGGCAATGAATCATAATCAGGACTGCATATTAACAGCGTAGGAAAATGGCAAAAGCAAAAAGAAATGAAAAGAACGAAGCATTAGGTCATACACAATATAACATCACGTTTTTCCACTGAAAGAAGGCCCAGAATACTTCTCTTTTTAAAACTACATCGTATTTTGTTTTTAATTCAAGGAGATTACAAGCTGCATGTATTTCTTTTTCACTGAAAAAAGGTACGATTAAATGATTTCTATCTGTTCAGCTCTAACATAAAATACAAAATGATTTCTTTACATACTACCTTTTTCCCACCCAAGTGGAGTAACAGTATAATATATATATATATATATATATACTATATATAATATATATATAATATATATATATATATATGTATATAATATACTTATATATATATATTATATACATATACCTTTTCACTATTTGTGAACTGTATACACAACATGATAATCCCACTCCCCCTCTTTTTAATTAAAAACAGAGAATCTAACACGACTTTTGTAAGTGGTAATGGTTTGTAAGCTGAAATAAAGCAGAGATGACTGCAAATCACTTTCCGAATTAAAACCCTACATTACTTACACATAATAAAACATCTCTCTCTCTCTCTCTCTCTCTCTCTCTCTCCTTCCACCACACACACACACATGCATGTATATATACATAAATAAATTATAATTATAATCATAAACAAATTCACACATATTATATATATACATATACATACATGCATACGTACCTTACCTGCCATTCACTTTACTTATATTCACAGGCAAACTAAGGAAGCCTTCCTTCACCTTCGGATGATGTGACTGCAATTATCCGCAGAGCGATAGAGGATAATCACAGTCATTGTTTACATTTTTAAGAATTCTATTTCCTCCTGCAGTCGTGCAAGTTCCTCTACAAACCCTTGTTATTATTTCGAGGATTACACGACAATCCTATGAGAGAGAGAGAGAGAGAGAGAGAGAGAGAGAGAGAGAGAGAGAGAGAGAGACTTATATGGATTAGGATGTCTCAAAGATTTACTAGTCCATCCGAGGAGACATCAAAAGAGAGAGAGAGAGAGAGAGAGAGAGAGAGAGAGAGAGAGAGAGAGAGAGAGAGAGAGAGAGAGAGAGACTTATATGGATTAGGATGTCTCAAAAACTTACTAGTCCATCCGAGGAGACATCAAGAGAGAGAGAGAGAGAGAGAGAGAGAGAGAGAGAGAGAGAGAGAGAGAGAGAGAGATTAGAATGTCTCAAAGACTTACTAGTCCATCCAAGGAGACATCGAGAGAGAGAGAGAGAGAGAGAGAGAGAGAGAGGAAGAGAGAGAGAGAGAGAGAGAGAGAGAGAGAGAGAGAGGAAATCACGGTCAAAGCAATATTGTAGTTTGAAAATGTTACGTTGAGTTAATTGTTTTATGTAATATTTCCAAATACAGGGAGAGAACAAAATGAACTAAGTAAAATTTACATCCGAAATTGTGTAATATTATTAGGAATGCATTTCAGTGACTTCAAAACTGGTCTTGATAAGTGACCAGACAGGAAAAGATAACCGTTTTTGCCTTTTTCAGGTCACGCCATCAACTGTTTTATGGTTTTTAAAAGCTAAATTTTAAGTTCTTTTACAAATCTTTTGATCGTATCAGTTTTATACGTCAGGACATGATAATCAATTATAATCACAAATAGTATCTGTAAATTTATTATTACTATTATTATTAATATCATTATATTACATACACCAAACGAGATCAATACCATCCATCGCCTAGTACACAGATTTTGTGAATGGCCCGTTCGTACCTAACTTTCTCTCGAAGTACCTGGCCACATTTACCAAAATGCCAGCCACCACATATACGCCCCTCCCTTATTTCATAACCGCTTTCAGGAGAACCTGTGTACCCACTTGCACAAACAATGGTCTATAAACCTCCCCTCCCCCAAGCCACCAGTTTTTTTTTTTTTTTTTTTTTTTTTTTTTTTTCTGCAGTGAACATGTTTCCAGCGACGTTAAAGGAAATCTGGAATGGGGTGTATCTTACTTACTCGTCTGTCCTGTCTATGCATAGCATTAATAATAATAATAATAATAATAATAATAATAATAATAACTAATAATAAATTAAAATCAATCATCAATTCCAATAATAATCATCATCATCATCATCATCATCATATATGTTTTTTCTAAAGAGCATCCAAAAAACCTGTTGGATAAAAAATTGAAAACTATAAAAAAAAAAAATAATAATAATAATAATAATACTCCTAAACAGTGAGCAAACCAGACTGAATTGAGACCAATTTCTTCTATTTAAAGAAAGAAATATGGAAATTGATTACTGAAATTTCTGCATGGATCCTACACGAAATAACCATGAACAAAATTATTTACCAACTAAAAAAAAAAAAAAAAAAAAACCGATCAATCCAATGAATTATGAAATTTTGGCTACATAAATCCAAGCACATATATATATTTATATGTACTGATAATTCTTAAAAATAAAATACACCATCCGATGCTCGTTAAAAATACCGCGATCTTGCAAACACTTCAACAAAGCGAAACCAAGATGGCTATACCACGCATTAGTGAAGACATTAAAAACGAGTTTCCTGCTACAGATAAAACCATCCTCTCTCTCTCTCTCATCCGCCCGCCAGTCACTTATCCCTCTTCTCCCCCGAGCGAGCTCATTTGATTTATAGGAAAATAAAACTCACGCAATACCCGCAGGCCAACAGGACTACTGAACCCATCATCCCCAGTACCATCATTCACTGAGACGCATCCCCTCTCTCTCTCTCTCTCTCTCTCTCTCTCTCTCTCTCTTCCAGTATGTGCAAACACACACAATATTATACACACACACACACACACACACACCAAAAATATATATATCATATATATATATATATAATATATATATATATATATATATATATATATATGTATATATATATATATATATGTATGTATGTATGGTTATATTATACATACGTACATACAACCTCATAGATTTATCTTCGTGAAAAAAGGAAGACTAAAATTTCATATATATAATATTATATAATATATATATATATATATATATATATAATATCTATATATATATATATATATATAGTATATGTGTGTGTTTGTGTGTGTGTGTGTATATATGTGTGTGTGTGTGTCGTGTGGTATTAAACTAAATACATAAACACATCAGAACAAAGGGCAAAATCATAAGTTTTATAAATACGCTTCATCTTACCAACATCTCTATTTCTGTGTGTGTGTATGTGTGTGTGTATACCCTCCCAAAACTCCTCCTATCCCTTCTTACCCTCTTACCCTTTTCTGCTCTTCATTATTAATTATCTCGTCGTTTCCCACGCCCCTCAGACTCCCATTTGCAACATACAAAAGGGTCTTCTTCTTCTTCTTCTCCTGGGCTAGGGATGGATGGCTTAAGCACCGTTTGTCTACCACCGACAGTCTCTTCGGTGTACCAGGTGACGTCACGAACTGCGGCAGCGGCGGTATCACACGATTTTAAAAGGCCTTAAAGGAGGGTATCACACGATTTTAAAAGGCCTTAAAGGAGGGTATCACACGATTTTAAAAGGCCTTAAAGGAGGGTATCACACGATTTTAAAAGGCCTTAAAGGAGGGTATCACACGATTTTAAAGGACTTAAAGGAGGGTATCGCACGATTTTAAAAGGCCTTAAAGGAGGGTATCACACGATTTTAAAAGGCCTTAAAGGAGGGTATCACAACTGATTTTTAAAAAGGACCTTTGAAAGGAGGGTAATCACACGATTTTTTAAAAGGCCTTAAAGGAGGGTATCAATCAACGATTTTAAAAGGGGCCTTAAAGGGAGGGTATTCACACGATTTTTAAAAAGGCCCTTAAAGGAGGGGTATTCACAAACGGATTTTAAAGGGACTTAAATAGGGATCGCAACCGATTTAAAAGGCCTTTTAAAGGAAAAGGGTATCACACAATTTAAAAGGCCTTAAAGGCGAGGGTATCACACGATTTTAAAAAGGCCTTACAAAGCGGAGGGTATCACATATTTTAAAAGGCCTTAAAGGAGGGTTTTTAAAAGGTGGCCACACGATTTTTAAAAGGCCTTAAAGGAGGGTATCACCAACAATTTTAAAAGGCCCTTAAAGGACGGGTATTCACACGATTAAAAAGGCCTTAAGGAGGGTATCACACGATTTTTAAAAGGCCTTAAAAGGAGGGTAATCACACGATTTTAAAAGGCCTTAAAGGAGGGTATAGCAAACGATTTTTAAAAGGCCTTTAAAAGGAAGGGTTATCACACGATTTTAAAGGACTCTAAAGGGAGGGTTTTAATCGGCACGATTTTAAAGGCCTTAAGGAAAATGGGATACACGGGATTTTAAAAGGCCTTTAAAGGCAGGGTATCACTACGATTTTAAAAGGCCTTAAAGGAGGGTATCACACGATTTTTAAAAGGCCCTTTAAGGAGGTATTTTCACACGATTTTAAAGGACTTTAAAGTAGGGATATCGCCACGATCTTAAAAAGGCCTTTAAAGGAGGGTATAACACGATTTTAAAAGGCCTTATTAAAGGAGGTATCACAAGATTTTAATAGGTTTTTTTCCCTTTTAAAAGGCCTTTTTAAAATGGAGGGTAATCGGCACAGTTTTTTAAAAAGGCCTTTTTAAAGGAAAGGTATTTTTCCACACGATTTTAAAAAGGCCTTAGAGAGGGTATCACACGATTTTTTTAAAAGGGCCTTAAAGGCCGATAGTTTTTAAAATTGGAGGGACCGTATTTTTAAAAGGCCTTAAAGGAGGTATCACGATTTTAAAAAGGACTTAAGGGGGGAATCGCACGATTTTAAAAGAGGCCTTAAAGGAGGGTATCACACGATTTTGGTAAAAAGGCTTTTAAAGGGGGAGGGTATCACGACGCGATTTTAAAAGGCCTTAAATTGGAGTGTGCAGATGTTGCAGCTTGCTGAAGAATATCCTGACGTCAAAGGAATGACAATGATGAACGTCTTAGATTCACAGGCGCCCGATTTTGTCACGTGGGCTGTCATACCATTACGAGAGGATAATGTAAAGGGTTAGGGAGGGAAGTACCCAGTTTTGGGTGGTACCATTCGTGAAGGACCCACTAAGCCAAAACCAAGATGTATGGAAATGAAAAACAGTGGCATCCAATCTCGACAGAAACCATTATGCTGAGAAAGATGAATTGTGGTTTCCCATTTCGACTGGATTAAATACACTGGAAACGCAGGCCTCACTTATATAAGTGTGTGTGTGTGTGTGTGTGTATATATATATTATATATATATATATAATATATACTATATATATATATAATATATATATATATATATATATATATATATATATAGTTAAGAATATAACAATTCGCCCCTAATAAAAACTCAAAATAAAAATGATAAAGCAATAATAACTATAAAATTACAATAATAAAAATAAAAATAATAAAACAATAGACTAAAGGGTATACTGGTACCTATCAAATGATTACAATAAAGAAAAAGCAAATATGCTACCATCCCAGGGCAAGAACCGCTGTAATGGGAGCAAGTGGTTGAAAAAAAAAAAAAAAAAAAAAAAAAAAAAAAAAAAAAATCCTAGATTTAATGGCGAATCTCAGCCATAGTATAATGAAGATAATGAGGTTCCTCAGGCACCCACCGCTATGACTAACATCATCTTAATTATAGACATAATGAAAACAGTCTACGGTACAAGATCTCATCAGGAACTCCAATTACACACAAATTATATTATATGCATTGAAGTTTTTTATTAACGAGATAAATGAGAAATCTTATAATGAGTACAAGGCTTTTAAACTTTATATTTTAAATCTCAGTAAAGGAAAATTCTGTTTTATACAGTGAGAAACTTACTACGATCATCATCGATAAAAAGGATGCTTAACACACAGCCTAATGATGCTCGCATCAGACCTCTAGGGTCTATGGCAGGTTTCCTTATTGAACGTTCTTTTGGCAAGGCAGGTTATTTAACCCTTAGCTTGGCTCTTCCAATGGGGAATGTATGTGTCCTTGTACTTGACCACTTGACCTTCAAACCTTTTTAAATTAAAATTCTTAGCTCTTTTCCTAAGCAGATAAAGGTCTGAAATTCACGGTTAAAGGGAGGATGACATTAAAAAATAATTTAATATTAAATACATTTTATGAAATTGGTAAAAATAAAACAAATTACTTGTTGGTACAGGAAACTTGAAGGAGATCCACATACACCCTTCTAATCTAGGTGTAAATGTTTCCAATCTACTCATAAGCAAACAATATGCAGCGTAAATAACATCATAAGCAAGACTGCATTAGTTAGTAACTTGAAGAGAAACAAAATGTCTGCATAATATCAACCCTTTAAAAGTTACGAATTGAATTCTGGGTATATAAAATAAAGAATCGGTGTAACTTTACCGATTCGCTCAATGCGTCGCGTCATAATTGACTTTTAATAGATAGCTGAAAATGGAATCCACTTTCCCATTAAACACTTCAGAACACCTTGAAGCTCCCAAAGGAATCCTTAATTCCGTTGCAAGATTCGAGCAACATTAATATTAATAGTTTTGGTAAGCCAAAGTTTTAAGCATTATCGCCGTTCAACATTATAGTTCCTTATTTCGTATAACTAAAGTCTCTCGTATTTCTAGTCATGGTATGCCATCTTTGACGTTTATTATTATGACTTTTTACTTATCGCATGTCTCTGAATTTTGCATATTGTAGGCCAGCTGCGTCTACCTTCTCTATCTCTGTATATGGTCCTGGCTGAAATAAACTATATTGTTGTTGTTATTATATATATATATATATATATATATATATATATATATATATATATATATATATATATATAGATATAATATATATGTATATATCAATTCAAGCTACAAATGTCCTTAATATCTAAATTCACTTTTACCTCCCAAATGATATATTTTCATATATATACCGAAGGGAATTTTTTTAGTTTGATAATAATTTCGTCCCCCCATGGGGGGACGAAATTATTATCAACTAAAAAAAATAAAAAAAAATTCCCCTTCGGTACATATATGAAAATATATCATTTGGGAGGTAAAGTGAATTTAGATATTAAAGGACATTTGTAGCTTGAATTGATATATAAATGGATCACGGTTTCGATGTTGATTAATTATTATATAGTGATAATTATTCATATATAATATATATATATATTATATATATATATATATATCATAGATATATATAGATATATTATATATAATATATACTATATATATATATATATATATATATATTATATATATATATATATATATATATATATCATATATATATATATATATATAGATATATATATATACAGATACGTACTATAAGATTGGATATCGTTCCGGTAATATTTACAATTTACATTACGCCCAAAAGAAAAGTAATAAAAAGTAGATACTCCACTTTCTTTTGAATATGGAGACAATGAAGGGGAAAACGTAGAACAACCCCCCCCCCCCCCCCACCCCCCCACCCCCCCACCCCCCAAAAAAAAAAAAAAAAATCACTGAACTATAACCATGAATGACGTTAGACGATTGCCACTTATGTCGGTGACGGCACAAAACCATTGTCACTGGAGTCTGTGACGTCACATAACCATAGCATTTAAGTCACTGACGTCACACACTGTTAATTAAGTCTGAGACGGCACACAACCATTGTCACTAAAGTCTGTGACGTCACATAACCATCATCATTTAAGTCAGGGACGTCACACAATTTCAACCCACGACTGCATCAGGAAACTACTCGACCTTTAAATGGGACCGAAAAGTACGGAGAGAGAGAGAGCAAAAAAAAAAATCAAACTCCCTTGAATGACCTTCCACCTGTATGGGGAAAGCTTAACTATTTCAAGAGAAATTTTGCGTTCTACAATATAATTTGAATGCATGATTTGACGAAAATCTACTGCACTTTTCACATTCATCTGGGTCATCGGTACTCCAGCAGATTTTTTTCCTAATGTCAGTCCCATCGTTCATGATGATATACTAATAGAAGACGGAATAAATAATTACAAAATAGGTGAAAATAGAAGACACGATAAGATCGTAACAAAAAAAAAGGAAAGAATCAATAGAAAATAAGATTTCATTACAGCAAAAATGAAGTGGTACAAAACCAGAAAACAAAGCAGAAAAATATACAATAAGAGGGAAGGTGTAAAAAAAAAAAAAAAAAAAAAAAAAAAAAAAAAAAAAAAAAAAAAAAAAAAAAAAACAGGATCAAGAATGTGAAAGAAAAGTTCACAAATAAAACAGAAGGTATAAGATGGAGCAAATATAGCAGACAAACAGTCAGTTTATTCCATCTTGTTTTTCGATACCTTTTTTTTCTGAAAAGCCTTTGATCCGATTTGGGAAAACAATGAATAAACATTATATTCCACGCAGGTTTCTAGGTGTGATTGGTAAGAGAAGAAGAGAGAGAGAAAAAAAAACGTTTACGTCACTCCATTGATATATATCTGGCGATTGTCACTCCACTTGTACACATCATATCAGCAAAGGAAGATCAACAATGACGCATTTAACATGTAAACATAAACCCTAGAACAAGGAAGAAATTTAGCTATACATTTGGGTTCATCAATAATTATCCTAGCAAAAACACACTTTTTGAAAAAGGGAAAGTACTAGAACCTCGTTCCTAAAGCTATAATAGTCATTTGGAAAAAAAAAAATAAAAAAATAAAAAGTAATCTCAGTCAAAATGACATTAAAAATATCCCCCTCTTTCGGGGTACTTGAAATAAAAATGAACAAACGTGGCAAAGTATTCCAGACATAATGGATTCCTGGAAATAGAGAGAGGAGAGAGAGGAGAGAGAGAGAGAGGAGAGAGAGAGAGAGAGAAATAAACCCATCATGCTCGAGTTTCATGTGGCCTACTCTTTACAGACGATTCAAGATACTACACTGACCTGTTGGTTGCTAATGCTATATACAAAACGCGTTGAGACAAGAGCTGAAGATGCTAACTGGGAACAGCGGTAATAGTTTATTTGTTCACAAAGATATATAGATAGAATTTAAATTGATTTGATGTTACCGAGATGTTTATTGAAGCTGCCTATAATCTTAACGACTGGGGTTATTTGGACTTAGAATACAAATGAATATTACTTGAATGGTTTTTGATTATTGAGAATGACCCTAAATGGTTTTTGACAAGTGCTAAGATGTAACCGATGAACGATTTAAAAGCCTTTCCAATAAGACAGAAAATATTAAGAGTAAACATGGTTTAAATACCACCTAAATACCTTCGATAACAGCTGGATTTAAATTAGCCGAGATCACTGAATGTTAATTGAGATTGGTTTAGATGCCCTCATGTTAAAAGACTGGTGACCGGTGATAAAGCCACAGGAAAAAATGTCACAGGAAAAAAAATCACATTTTTGGCTAGGAAAACAAAAAGTCACACTAATTAATGGTGGCCGGTAATAAAGTCAAAGGGGAAAATTCACAATATTTCTTGGGGATCTTTATGATATTCACAGTCTTTTGTTTATGTTTTTACGGTAATCCCCAACGGCCTAGTTCTAAAAAGGCCGCGAAGGTGGATACACGGGTACATAGCGGGTTAAAGTTACCCTTCGTGTTCACTAACTAGGAAAGATTAATGTTACTTTTTTCCTTAAACTCTTTCTGTCTTTTTTTTACCTGTGACATTTTTACCTAGATTCAAAAGACCATATGAAACTTGACTCCAATCGGGAAAGGATTTATTAATTTTGGAGACGAAGGTCAATTGAGAAAGCTTAAATGATGTGAGATGCTATTCACTTTACTTGTTACCTATTTAAATAAGCTGGCCAAAAGACAGCAAGGACCCTCTATAGCTCTGAGACAAACAAGCGGTGGACATAATTACTTCTTGCTTCTTTCTATCAATCAAATCTCAAAAGAAAAACTAAATAGCTGACGTCTGACCCATTAATGTCTAACAAGTTCTCGCATTCCCGTCCTGTCCATTAAAACGAGTTATTATGCGTCCATTCGACACTGTCTCGCCCGAACGCACGCAAGTATATAGAGCTTGCATGATTCATTCATTAATTAACTTCTTGCACTGGCAAAATAGTAATCTAGTCGGTATACGCGTCCCCATTATTGGAACTTATTTTTTATTTTTCCTCTTATTCTGACTCACGACAAGACGTAATTATTCTCAGCACCATAAAAGTTAACATGTGGAGGTTTGAATCCAACTGGAAATAAGTCAGTTTCTTCGTGTATTTCCAGTTCGGATGCAATGCCTTCAAGAGTATGAGTGTTCTAAACGTGTGGGTAGGACTAATATGGAGTGTGAGAGTTCAAAAAGTGTGGGAATAACTAAAAAGGAGTATGAGTGTTCAAAAAGTGTGGGAATAACTAAAAAGGAGTATGAGTGTTCAAAAAGTGTGGAAAATTACCTAATAAGGAAGTATAGTGGGTTCAAAAACTTGTGGGAGAACTAATAAGGAGGTATGATGTTTCAAAATTGTGGAATAAACTAATAGGGATATGGAATGTTCAAAAACTGGGGGAATAACTAAAAAGGAGTAATGGAGTTGTTCAAAAAAGTGTTGGGAAGACTAATAAGGGAAGTAAGAAGTGTTCAAAAGTGTGGGAAGACTAATACGGAGGTATGAGTGTTCAAAAAGTGTGGGAATAACTAAAACAGGAGTATTGAGTGTTCACAAAAAGTGTGGGAATAAAAACTATAAGGAATTGAAGTGTCACAAAGTATGGGAAGAACTAATAGGAAGTAAGGGTGTTTTCAAAAGAAGTTGGGAAGAACTAATAGGAGGAAGGAGTGTTCAAAAAAAAGTGTGAAGACTAATAAGAGTTAACAAAAAGGTGGGTTCAAAAAGTTTGGGAAGAAACTAATAGGGAGTTATGGTTGTTCAAAAGTGTGGAATAACTAATTAAAAATGATATGGAAGTGTTCAAAAACTGGGAAGAAACCAATAAAGGAGTATGAGTGTTCAAAAAGTGTTGGGAAGTAACTAATAAGGAGTATAAGTGGTTTCAAAAAACTGTGGAAGAACTAATAAGGAGTTCAAATGAAGTGTTCAAAACTGTGGGAAGAAACTATAAGAGTAATGAGTGGTTCAAAAAGTGTTGGGAATAACTAAAAAGGAACTAATTAAGTGGTTCAAAAGTGTGGGAATTAACTATAAAAGGTGTCTGATTGTTCAAACTGGTGGAAGAACTAATAAGGGAGTAAATTGAGTTTTCAAAAGAAAGTTGTGGGAAATAACTATAGGGAGTCTGAGTGTTCAAAAAGTGGGTGGGAATAACTTACACGTAAAGTATGAGTGGGTTCAAAAGTGTGGGAGAACTAATAAGGAATAAGAGTGTTCAAAAAGTCTGGAAGAACCTAATAACGGAGTATGAGTGTTCAAAAAGTGTCAAGGGAAAACTAATAGGGAAAGTATGAGTGTTCAAAAGAGTGGGAATTACTAATAAGGATAGAAAAAGTGTTCAAAAATTGTGGGAAGAACTGAAATAAGGAGTAAGAGTGTTCAAAAGTGTTGGGAAAAAACTAATAAGGAAAGTAACGAAGGTTCAAAAGTGTGGGAAGAACAATAAGGAGTAAGAAAGTTGTTCAAAAAGTGTGGGGAAGAACTAATAAGGAAATTGAAGGAGTGTTCAAAAAGTGTGGGAAGCACCAATAGGAGTATGGGTGTTTCAAAACTTGGGAATAACTAATAGGAGGTAATGAGTGTTTTCAAAACTGGGAAGACCAATTAAGGGAGTAATGAAGTGTTCAAAAAGTGTGGGAACAACTAAGTTTAAGGGAAGTAACTGAAGTGGTTCAAAAGGTGGGAAGAACTAATTAGGAAGTAATGTTTTTTCAAAAAGTGTGGGAAGAACTAATAAGGGAGTAACGAGTTGTTCAAAAAGTAAAGTGGGGAAGTAACTTAAGTAAGGAGTATGACTGGTTTCAAAAACTGTCGAAGAACTTAAGTAAGGTAGTATGGATGTTTCAACAAGAAGTTTGGGAATGAAACTAATAAGGAGTTATGAGTGGTTCAAAAAACTGTGGGAAGGTCAACTAATAAGGAGTAAGAGTGTTCTTAAAAGCCGTGGGTAAGAACTAATAAGATAATGAGTATTTCAAAAAGTGTAGGAAGAACTAACAACAAGTATTGGTGTTTCAAAAAGTGAAGAATACTAATAAGGAGTATTCAGTGTTCAAAAACAACTGGGAAGAAACTAATAAGGAGTATGAGTTTGTTGCAAAAAACTGGTTGGAATAACTAATAAGGAAAATATTAAGTGTTCAAAACTGTGGGGATAACTAATTAAGGGTAATTAGTTTCCAAAAACTGGGAAGAACATAAGGAGTATGGAAAGTGTTCAAAAAACTATTCGGAATAAACGGAATGGGAAGTATGAATGTTCAAAAGTGTGGGAATTAACTAAAATAAGGATATGGAAGGTTTTTTTTGGGTTTTTTTTTTTCAAACAGTGGGGAATAACTAATAAGGAGTGATGAGTGGTTGAAAACTGGTTCCGGAATAACTAATAGGGAGTATGAATGTTTCACAAAAGTGTGAGAATAACTATACTAAGGTAAGTATGCGTGTATTAAAAAGTGTGGGCCAAGAACTAATAAAGGAGCAAAATGAGTGTTCAAAACATGTGGGAAGAACCAATAGGTAAGTATGAGGTGTTCAAGAAGTGTGGGAAGAACCAATAAGGCAGTATGAGTGTTCGAAAAAAAATCTGTCGGAATAACTAAATATGGGTAGTATGAATGGTTCAAGGCAAAAGTGGTGGGAATAACTAGATAAGGAAGGTATGGAGGTGTTCAAAAGTGTGGGGAAAACTCACTAATAGGATTATTTGATTGTTGAAAACCTGTCAGAATAACTAATATGGAGTGATGAATGTTCAAGAAAAAAAGTGTGAGAATAAACTAATTAAGGAGTAATGCGATTGTTAAAAAGTGTTGGGAAGAACTAAGAGGGAGTATGAGTGTATCAAAAACTGCTGGGTAAGAACCCAATAAGGAGTATGAGTGTTCAAAAAGTGTGGGAAGAACATCAATACGTTAAGGATATGAGTTGTTAAAACAAAAAAGTTGTGGAAAGAACTAATAAGGGAGTATGAGTGTTCAATAAAAAAGAGTGGGAAAGAACTAATAAAGGAGTATGATGTTCAAAAGGTTGGGAGAACTAATAAAAAGGAGTTTGAGGGTATCAAAAGTGTGGGAATAACTAATAAAGGAAGTACTGAGTGATTTTTCAAAAAGTGTGGGGAAGAACTAAATAAGGAGTTTAGAGTGGGTTTCAAAAAAGTTGTGGGAATAACAATTAAGGTAGTAATGAGTGGTTTCAAAAACTGTGGAGAAAGAACCAATAAGAGTATGAGTGTTGCAAAACTGTGGGAATAAAACTAATAAGGAGTATGAGTGGTTCCAAAAAGTTGTGGGAATAACTAATAAGGTAAGTATTGAGTGTTTTCAAAAACTGTGGGGAAGAACCTAATGAAGGAGATATGAGTGTCAAAAAAGTTGGTTGGAAGAACTAATAAGATATTAAAAAGGTTCAAAAGTGTGGGAATAACTAAGGTAGGAGTATGAGTGTTTCAAAAAGTGTGGGAAGATTAATAAGGAGGGTACAGGGTTAAAAAAGTTCTGGAAGGGAACTAATACGTAAGTATGGAGTGTTTCAAAAAGTGTGGGAGAACCAAGAAGGAGGGTAATGAGTGTTCCAAAAAGTTGGGAGAACTAAGAGGAGTATGAGTGTTCAAAAAGTGTGGGATGGGACCAAAAACTGTGGAAGAAGCTAATAAGGAGTTATGAGTGGTTCAAAAAGGTGGAAGGAGATAAGGAGGTAATGAAGCTGTTCAAAAGTGCTGGGAATAACTAATAAGAGGAGTATGAAGTGTTTCCAAAAAAGTGTTGGGAATAAGAATTAAAACGTCAAGTTATGAGGGTTTAAAAAGTTCACAAAAAGGTGGGAAGAACTAATAACCCGGAGTATGAGTGTTCAAAGTGTGGGAAAGACCAAGAAGGAAGGCATATGAGTGTTCAAAAAGTGTGGAAAACTAATAGGAGGGTATGAAGTGTTCAAAAAGTGTGGGAATAACGAAAAAGGAGTATGGGAAGTGTTCAAAAAGCTGGAAAAAGAACTAAATTTAAGGGAAGGTAACCAAAAATGTTCAAAAAGTGTGGGAAGAACTAATAAGGAGTATGAGTGTTCAAAAGTAGTGGGAAGGAACGGATAAAGGAGGGGTATGAGTGTTCAAAAAGGTGTGGGATAACTAATAAAGGAGTTATGAGTGTTCAAAAGGGTGGAAGGGAAACCTTAATAACGGTAGTATGGAGTGTTCAAAAAGTTGGGAAGAACTAATAAGGAGTATGAAGCTGGTTCATTAAAAAGTGTGGGAAGGACTAGATGTAAGGAAGTATGAGTGTTTCAAAAAGTGCTAGGGGAAGAACTAATAAGGAGTATGGTGTTTCAAAAAACTGTGTGGAATTAACTAATAACAAAGTATGAGTGGTTCAAAAACTGGAAGAACCAATAAAAAAGGAGTACTGAGTGTTCAAAAAGGTTGGGAATAACCTAATAAGGAGTATGAGTGTTCAAAACTGTGGAAGACTAATAAGAGTATGAGTGGTTAAAAAAACGTGTGAAATAAACTAATAAGTAGTATGAATGTTCCAAAAAGTGTGGGAAGACAACTTAATAAGGAGTATCTGAGTGTTCAAAAACTGTCGGGAACTAAAACTAATAGGGAGTATGAATGTTCAAAAAGTTTGGGACTAAACTTTAACTTAAGAAAAAGTATTTGGAAGTGTTCAACAAATGTGGGAAGAACTAATAAGGAGTGAGAGAGTGTTCATAAAAGGAGTGGGAAGAACTTAATAAGGAGTAATGAGTGTTCCAAAAAGTGTAGGGAAGAACTATAAGGAAGTAATGGGTGGTTCAAAAAGTGTGGATAAACTAAATAAGGAGAATGGAAGTGTTCAAACTGTGGGAAAGAAACTTAATAAGGGTCATGAGGTTCAAAAACTGGGGAATAACTAATAAGGAGTATGAAGTCGTTCAAAAGAACTGTGGATAACTTAATAAGGAATTAGTGTTTCAAAAACTGGAAAAAGACACCAATAAGGGTATGGAAGTGTGCAAAAAACTGTCGGATATAAACTAATGGAGTATGGGAATGTTTCAAAAAGTGTTTGGGAATAACTAATAAGGAGGTAGTTGAGTGGTTCATAAAGTGTTTCGGGAAACACCTAAATAAAGGAGTATGAAGTGTTGAAAACTGTCCGGAATAACTAAAGCGGAGTAATGACATGTTCAAAAAAGATCTTCAAAAACGTGGGAATAACTAATAAGGTAATAATGCGTGTTTAAAAAGTGTGGGAAGGAACTTTAATAAGGAAGTATGAGTTCAAAAACTGTGGGAAGGAACCAATAGAGTAGTATGAGTCTTGGAGAAGTGTGGAAGAACCAATAAGGAATAGAGTGTTCAAAAACTGTTCGGGAATGAACTAATAGGAAGTATGAATTATCAAAAAGTAATGGAAAAACTTAACAGGAAAAAGTATGTGGTTCAAAAAGTGTGGGGAATAATAATAAGGCAGTATTGAGTGTTGAAAACTGTTCGAATAAAAACTAATAGGGTATGAATGTCAAAGTGTGAGGAATAACTAATAAAGGGAGTATGCGTGTTAAATGTTTCGGAAACTATAAGTGGAGTATTGAAAGAGTTCAAAAAAGTGGTTTGGAAGGGACTAATAAGGAGAATGGGTGTTCAAAAAGTGGGAAAGAACCTAAGGAAGGGTATTGAGTTGTTCAAAAAGAAAAAGGTCGGGAAGAACTAATAAGGAGTATTTGAGTGTTTCGAAAAGTGTGGGAGAACTAATAAAGGAGTAATGAAGGGTTCAAAAAGTGTGGAATAACTAATAGGAAGTATGAGTGGTTCAAAAAGTGTGGGAAGAACTAATAAGGAGTATGAGGGTGTTCAAAAAGGTGTGGAATAACTAAAAGGAAAGTATTGGGAAGTGTGTCAAAAACTGTGGGAAGAACCAATAAGGAGTATTGAGTTGTTCAAAAACCTGTGGGAAGAACTAATAAGGAGTATGATGGGTCATAAAGTCTGGAATTAACTAATATGTAGTAGAAAGTGTTCAAAAATGTGGAATAACTAATGAAGGAGTTATGAGTTTTCAAAAAGTGTTGGGAAGAACTAATAAGGAGTATGAAAAAGGGTTCAAAAAGTGTGGGAATACTAATAACGGAGTATGAGTTGTTCAAAAGTTTGGGAAGAACTAATAAGGATATGAAAAAGGCGTTTAAAAAAAGTTGGGAAGAAACCTAATTAACGGAGTATGAGTGTTCAAAAAGTGTTTTTGGGACAGAAAAACCAAGAAGGAGTATGAGTGTTCAAAAACGTGTGGGATCGAAACTAAGAAGAAGTATGGAGTGTTCAAAAGTGTGGAAGACAAAAACTTGTTGGAAGACTAATAAAGGAGTATGAAAAAGTGTGGGCCAAAAAAGTCTGGGAAGTCTGAATAAGGAGCTATAAAAAGATGGTTCAAAAAATGTGGGAGTAACTAATAACGAGTAGAGTGGTTCAAAAAGTGTGGAAGGACCTGAATAAGGAAGTAATTGAGTGAGGGGGGGGGTTCAAAAAGTGTGGAATAAAAACTAATACGGAGTACGGAAGTGTTCAAAAAGTGGGAAGGAACTGAATAAGGGAGTATGAGTGTTCAAAAAGAATGTTGGAAGAAACTAATAAGAAAAAGTGATGAGGTTCAAAAGTTGGAATAACTAATAAGGATAGGAAGTGTTCAAAAACTGTGGGAAGAAACTAATAAGAGTAGAGTTCAAAAACTGTGGGAATAACAATAAGGAGTATTGAAAGTGTCAAAAACTGTGGAATAACTAATAAGGAGGGTATTAGTGATTCAAAAAAATGTGGAAGATACCAATAAGGAGTATGGAGTGTTCAAAAAACTGTCGGAATAACTAATAGGATAAATGAATGTTCCAAAAGTGTGGGAATAACAATAAGCATGATGTTCAAAAAGGTGGGAATTACCTAAATAAGGAGTATGAAGTGTTTTTGGGAAAAACGTCGGAATAACCTAATTAAGGGAGTAGAATGTTCAAAAGTGTGAGAATAAACTATAGTAGTATGCGTGGTTAAAAAGTGTGGAAGAACTAATAAGGGAGTATGAAAGTGTTCAAAATGGTGGGAAGAACCCAATAAAAAGGTAGGTATGGAAAAAGTGTTCGAGAAGTGTGAAGAACCAAATAAGGAGATATGAGTGTTCAAAAACGTGTCGGGGAAGAACTAATAAGGCGGAGTATAATGCTTCAAAAAGTGTTGAAAAACTATAGGTATGAGTGTTCAAAAAGTGTGGAATAATAATAGGAGTATGAAGTGTTGAAAAAACTGTCGGAAGAACTAAGGAGATTATGAATGTTTCAAAAAGTCGTGAGAATAACTAATAACGGAGTATGCGTGTTAAAAAGTGTCGGGAAAAATAATAAAAGGGAGTATGAGTGTTTCAAAAAAGTGTGGGAAGAACTTAAAAATAAAGGAAGTATGAGTGTTCAAAAAAGTGTGGAAAAAAAGGGAAGCTATAGAATAACTATAGGAGTTATGGGATGTGTGTTCAAACAGTGTGGGAAGAACTATAAGTAGTATGAGTGTCAAAAAGTGTGGAAGGAACTAATAAGGAGTATGAGTGGTTCAAGGAGTGAGAAACTAATAACGGAGGTATGAGTGTTCCGGAGTGTGGGGAGGAACTATAACGTGAAGTATGAGGGTGTCAGTGTGGGAATAACTAATAGGATATGAGTGTTCAAAAAGTGTAAAAAGGGAACTAATAAGGATATAGAGTCAGTGTGAATAACTATAAGGAAGTATGAGTGTTCAACTGTGGGGAAAAAGAACCATAAAAAGGGAGTAATGGAGTGTTCAAAAAAGGGGAACCTGTGAATAACTAAAAGGGTAAGGAGTATGAGTGTTCATAAAGTGTGGGAATAACTAATACGTAGTATGAGTGTTCAAAAAGTGTGGGAATAACTAATACGTAGTATGAGTGTTCAAAAAGTGTGGGAAGAACTAATGAGGAGTATGAGTGTTCAAAAAGTGTGGGAAGAACTAATAAGGAGTATGAGGGTTCAAAAAGTGTGGGAATAACTAATACGGAGTTATTGAGTTGTTCAAAAAGTGTTGGGAGAACTAAATATAAGGAGTATGGGCGGAGGGTAAAAAAAGTTGTGGGGAAGAAACTAATACGGAGTATGGAGTTGTTCAAAAAGTGTGGGAAGAACCAATAAGGATATGGAGTGTTTTACGAAAAAGTTCAAAAAGGTGGTGGGATGAACTAAGAAGGAGTATGAGTGTTCAAAAAGTGTGGGAAGACCAAAAACTGTGGGAAGAACTAATACGGAGTATGAGTGTTCAAAAACGGTGGGAAGAACTAATAAGGAGTATGAGTGTTCAAAAAGTGTGGGAAGGACTGATAAGGAGTATGAGTGTTCAAAAAGTGTGGGAATAACTAATACGGAGTATGAGTGTTCAAAAAGTGTGGGAAGGACTGCTTATTAAAGGAGTAATTGAGTGTTACAAAAAGTGTGGGAATAAAACTAATACGGAGTAATGAGTGTTCAAAAATTGTGGGGCAAGGGACTGATAGGAGTATGAGTGGGGCAAAAAGTGTGGGAAGAACTAATAAGGAGTATGAGTGTTCAAAAACTGTGGGAAGAACTAATAAGGAGTATGAGCGTTCAAAAAGTGTGGGAAGAACTAATAAGGAGTATTCGTGTTCAAAAAATATGGGAATAACTAATAAGAGTATGACTGTTCAAAAACTGTGGGAAGAACTAATAAGGAGTATGAGTGTTCAAAAGGTGTGGGAAGAACTAATAAGGAGTATGAGTGTTCAAAAGGTGTGGGAATAACTAATAAGGAGTATGGGTGTTCAAATGTGTTAGAAGAACTAATAAGGAGTATGAGTGCTCAAAAAGTGTAGAAAGAACCAATAAGGAGTATGAGTGTTCAAAAAGTGTGGGAATAAGTAATAAGGAGTATGAGTGTTCAAAAAAGTGTGGGACCCAATAACTTGATAAGGAGTATGAGTTGATTCAAAAAGTGTGGGGCGAATAACCTAATAAAGGAGTATGCGAGTGTTCAGTGCAAAAAGTGAGGGAAGAACTAATAAGGAGTATGAGTGTTCAAAAAGTGTGGGAATAACTAATAAGGAGTATGGGTGTTCAAAAAGTGTTGGAAGAACTAATAAGGAGTATGAGTGCTCAAAAAGTGTAGAAAGAACCAATAAGGAGTATGAGTGTTCAAAAAGTGTGGGAATAACTAATACGAAGTATGAGTGTTCAAAAAGTGTGGGAAGAACTAATAAGGAGTATAAGTGTTCAAAAAGTGTAGGAAGAACCAATAAGGAGTATGAGTGTTCAAATAAAGTTAAGTATATCTTAGTTTTACCAGACCACTGAGCTGATTAACAGCTCTCCTAGGGCTGGCCCGAAGGATTAGATATATTTACGTGGCTAGGAACCAAATGGTCACCTAGCAACGGGACCTACAGTTTATTGTGGGGTCCGAACCACACTATATCGAGAGATGAACTTTCTTTCTATCACCAGAAAAATAAATTTCTCTGATTCCGCATTGGCTGGGCCGGGAATCGAACCTGGGGAGACCCCGGACCGGATTGGCGAGCCCCTCGCGAAAAACCACTCGGCCAGCGAGGAACTAAAATGAGAAGTTCAAAAAGTGTGGGAAGAACCAATAAGGAGTATGAGTGTTCAAAATGTGTGGGAATAACTAATACAGAGTATGAGTGTTCAAAATGTGTGGGAATAACTAATACAGAGTATGGGTGTTCAAAAAACAAACTGTGGGGAATAACTAATAAGGAGTTTCTGAGGGTTAAAAAAAAGTGTGGGAATAACTAATATGTAGTATAGTGTTCAAAAAGTGTGGGAAGAACTAATAGGAGATGAGTGTTCAAAAAGTGTGGGAATAACTAATAAAGGAGTATGATGTATTTCAAAAAACTGTGGGAAGAACTAATAAGGAGGTCTGAGGGTTAAAAAAGTGTGGGAATACTAATATGTAGTAATGAGTGTTTCAAAAAAGTGTGGGCGGAAGAAAACTAATAAGGAGTATGAGTTTGTTTAAAAAAGTGTGGAATAACTAATAAGGAGTATTAGTGTTCAAAAAGTGTGGGAAGAACTAATAAGAGTATGTGTTCAAAAAAAAGTGTGGAAGAACTAATAAGGAGTAGAGTGGGTTCAAACAAAAACTGTGGGAAGAACCCAATATGTAAAGTATGAGTGTTCAAGAGTGTGGGAAGAAACCAATAAGGAGTATGAGTGTCAACTGTCCGGGAAAAATAAAAGGGAGATGAATGTTCAGTGGGAATTAACTAATAAGGAGTATGAGTGTTCGAAAAGTGTGGGGAGAACTAATAAGGAGTATGAGGGTTCAAAAAGTGTGGGAATAACTAATAGGAAGTATGAGTGTTCAAAAAGTGTGGGAAGAACTAATAAGGAGTATGAGTGTTCAAAAAGTGTGGGAATAACTAATAAGGAGTATGAGTGTTCAAAAACTGTGGGAAGAACCAATAAGGAGTATGAGTGTTCAAAAACTGTGGGAATAACTAATAAGGAGTATGAGTGTTCATAAAGTGTGGGAATAACTAATACGTAGTATGAGTGTTCAAAAAGTGTGGGAATAACTAATACGTAGTATGAGTGTTCAAAAAGTGTGGGAAGAACTAATGAGGAGTATGAGTGTTCAAAAAGTGTGGGAAGAACTAATAAGGAGTATGAGGGTTCAAAAAGTGTGGGAATAACTAATACGGAGTATGAGTGTTCAAAAAGTGTGGGAAGAACTAATAAGGAGTATGAGGGTTAAAAAAGTGTGGGAAGAACTAATACGGAGTATGAGTGTTCAAAAAGTGTGGGAAGAACCAATAAGGAGTATGAGTGTTCAAAAAGTGTGGGATGAACTAAGAAGGAGTATGAGTGTTCAAAAAGTGTGGGAAGACCAAAAACTGTGGGAAGAACTAATACAGAGTATGAGTGTTCAAAAACGGTGGGAAGAACTAATAAGGAGTATGAGTGTTCAAAAAGTGTGGGAAGGACTGATAAGGAGTATGAGTGTTCAAAAAGTGTGGGAATAACTAATAAGGAGTATGAGTGTTCAAAAAGTGTGGGAAGGACTGATAAGGAGTATGAGTGTTCAAAAAGTGTGGGAATAACTAATAAGGAGTATGAGTGTTCAAAAAGTGTGGGAAGGACTGATAAGGAGTATGGAGTGTTCAAAAGTGTGGGAAGAACTAATACGGAGTATGAGTGTTCAAAAAGTGTGGGAAGGACTGATAAGGAGTATGAGTGTTCAAAAAGTGTGGGAAGAACTAATAAGGAGTATGAGTGTTCAAAAACTGTGGGAAGAACTAATAAGGAGTATGAGCTTGCAAACAAAAAGTGTGGGAAAGAACTAATAAGGAGTTATTCGTGTTCAAAAAATATGGGAATAACTAATATGAGTATGACTGTTCAAAAACTGTGGGAAGAACTTATAAGGAGTATGAGTGTTCAAAAGGTGTGGGAAGAACTAATAAGGAGTATGAGTGTTCAAAAGGTGTGGGAATAACTAATAAGGAGTATGGGTGTTCAAAAAGTGTTGGAAGAACTAATAAGGAGTATGAGTGTTCAAAAAGTGTGGGAATAACTAATACGAAGTATGAGTGTTCAAAAAATGTAGAAAGAACCAATAAGGAGTATGAGTGTTCAAAAAGTGTGGGAATAAACAAATACGAAGTATGAGTATCAAAAAATGTAAAAAAACCAATCAGGAGAATGAGTGTTCAAAAAGTGGTGGGAATCTAATAGGAGATGAGTGCTCAAAAAGTGTAGAAAGAAACCATAAGAGATGTTCAAAAGTGTGGGAACTAATCGAAGTATGAGTGTTCAAAAAATGTAGAAAGAACCAATAAGGAGTATGAGTTCCCCCCCCCCCACAAAAAGTGTGGGAATAAATAATACGAAGTATGATGTTCAAAAAGTGGGAAGAACAATGGAGTATGAGTTCAAAAAGGGTGGGAATAACTAATAAGGAGTAGTTCAAAAAGTGTTGGAAGAACTAATAAGGAGTATGAGTGCTCAAAAACAAAAAGTAGAAAGAAAACCAATAAGGATGAAGTGTTCCAAAAAGTGTGGGAATAATAATACGAAGTATGAGTGTTCAAAAAGTGTGGGAAGAATAATAAGGAGTATAAGTGTTCAAAAAGAAAAAGTAGGTAGAAAAGAAAACCAATAAGGAGTATGAGTGTTCAAATAAAGTTAAGTATATCTTAGTTTTACCAGACCACTGAGCTGATTAACAGCTCTCCTAGGGCTGGCCCGAAGGATTAGATATATTTACGTGGCTAGGAACCAATTGGTCACCTAGCAACGGGACCTACAGTTTATTGTGGGGTCCGAACCACACTATATCGAGAGATGAACTTCTATCACCAGAAATAAATTTCTCTGATTCCGCATTGGCCGGGCCGGGAATCGAACCTGAGACCACCGGATTGGCAGCCCAGCTCGAAAACCACTCGGCCAGCGAGGAACTAAAATGAGAGTTCAAAAAGTGTGGGAAGAACCAATAAGGAGTATGAGTGTTCAAAATGTGTGGGAATAACTAATACAGAGTATGAGTGTTCAAAAAGTGTGGGAAGAACTAATAAGGAGTATGGGTGTTCAAAAACTGTGGGAATAACTAATAAGGAGTATTAGTGTTCAAAAAGTGTGGGAAGAACTAATAAGGAGTATGAGTG
Organism: Macrobrachium nipponense; assembly: GCF_015104395.2. NCBI lineage: Eukaryota > Metazoa > Arthropoda > Malacostraca > Decapoda > Palaemonidae > Macrobrachium > Macrobrachium nipponense. The sequence goes on along the minus strand of NC_061090.1, from coordinate 27,401,447 downwards.
TTCAAAAAGTGTGGGAAGAACTAATAAGGAGTCTGAGGGTTAAAAAAGTGTGGGAATAACTAATATGTAGTATGAGTGTTCAAAAAGTGTGGGAAGAACTAATAAGGAGTATGAGTGTTCAAAAAGTGTGGGAATAACTAATACGGAGTATGAGTGTTCAAAAAGTGTGGGAAGAACTAATAAGGAGTATGAGGGTTCAAAAAGTGTGGGAATAACTAATAAGGAGTATGAGTGTTCAAAAAGTGTGGGAATAACTAATAAGGAGTATGAGTGTTCAAAAAGTGTGGGAATAACTAATAAGGAGTATGAGTGTTCAAAAAGTGTGGGAATAACTAATAAGGAGTATGAGTGTTCAAAAAGTGTGGGAATAACTAATAAGGAGTATGAGTGTTCAAAAAGTGTGGGAATAACTAATAAGGAGTATGAGCGTTCAAAAAGTGTGGGAAGAACTAATAAGGAGTATGAGTGCTCAAAAAGTGTAGGAAAAACCAATAAGGAGTATGAGTGTTCAAAAAGTGTGGGAATAACTAATACGAAGTATGAGTGTTCAAAAAGTATGGGAAGAACTAATAAGGAGTATGAGTGTTCAAAAAGTGTGGGGAAGAAACGAATAAGAACTAGTATGGGGTGTTCAAGAAAAAGAAGTGGGGAATACAACATATAAGGGAGTACTTAGTGTTTAAAAACTGTGGGAAGACTCAAATAAGGAGTATGAGTGTTCAAAAAGAAGTGGGGAAAAAAAATAACTAATACGGACAGGGACATAATGGAGTGTTCAAAAAGTGAATTGGGGAGAACTTTTCATAAAGGAGTAATGAGTGTTCAAAAAGTGTGGGAAGAACTAATGAGGAGTATGAGTGTTCAAAAAGGATAATACTATTTTTTAAAAAATGTGGGAAGAACTAATAAGGAGTCTGAGGGTTCTAAGAGTGTAGGAATAACAAATTACGGATGGGAGTTAAATGAGGGAGGGATTGTTTCAAAAAAAACTGTGGGAAGAAGCAATAAGGAGTATGTTCAAAAACTGTGGGAAGAAGCAATAAGGAGTATGAGTGTTCAAAAAGTGTGGGAAGAACTATGCGGGAGTATAAAGTGTTTCAAAAAGTGTGGGAAGAACTAATACGGAGTATGAGTGTTCAAAAAGTGTGGGAAGAACTAATACGGAGTATGAGTGTTCAAAAAGTGTGGGAAGAACTAATACGGAGTGTTAGTGTTCAAAAGGTGTGGGAAGAACTAATAAGGAGTATGAGTGTTAAAAAAGTGTGGGCAGAACTAATAAGGAGTATGAGTGTTCAAAAAAGTGTGGGAAGAACTAATGATGGAGTATGAGTGTCAAAAGTGTAGAATAAGGTAAAAACAGTATGTGTAGTAATTCAAAATAAAACTAAGAAATTATATGTGGGAAATGAACTTACTAGGGAGTAGAAGTGTCAAAAAAGTGTGGAAGAATAAACAATGAGTATGAGGAAAGGTTCAAAAAGTGTGGAATAACAATTCACGGAGTGATGAGTGTTCTTAAAAACTGTAGAACCACCAATAAGGAGTATGAGTGTTCAAAAGTGTGGAAGAACTAATACGGAGTATGAACCAGTGTTTTAACATAAATGTGTGGGAAGAACTAATAAGGAGTATGAGTGTTCAAAAAACTGTGGGAACAAGAACCAATAAGGAGTATGAGTGTTCAAAAAGTGTGGGAATAGACATATGAGGAGTATGAGTGTTCAGTAAAGTGGGAAGAAGAACATAATGAAGGAGTATTAGGGTTAAGTGTATGTTAAGAACCAAAAACTGTGGGTAAGAACGAACCTAATAAAGGAGTTATGAGTGTTTCAAAAGTGTGGGAAGAAGAACTAATAAGGAGTATGAGTGTTCATAAAAGTGAATGGGAATAACTAATAAGGAGTATGAGTGTTTTTCAAAAAGTGATGGGAAGAACTAATAGAGGAAGTATGAGTGTTCAAAAATTGTGGAATAAACTAATAAGGAGAATGAGTGTTCAAAAAAGTGCTGAAATGGGAAACTAATAAGGAGTTATGAGTGTTTCAGTGTGGGGTAGTAACTAATAAGGGTATTAGTGTTCAGTAGGGAGAACTAATAAGGAGTATGAGTGTTTTCAAAAAGTTATAATATAATGTATACTTTACAAAAAGTGGGGAAGGGAAGGTAAATATAATAAGAAGTATGAGTGTTCAAAAAGTGAATAAGGGGGTAATAACAAAGAATAATATAATAAGAGTATGAGTGTTCAAAAAGTGTGGGAATAACTATAAGGAGTTATGATGGTGTTCAAAAAGTGTGGAATAATAAGGGACTATAAGGAGTATGAGCATGTTCAAAAAGAAAAAGTGTGGGAATAACTAATAAGGAGTATGAGTGTTCAAAAAAGTGTGGATCAGAACTTCTAAATAAGGACCGAGAGTTAATGTTCAGTGTTCAGTAAAGACTAATAACGGGAGTATGGATGTTCAAAAAAGTGTGGGAATAACTAATAGGAGTATGAGTGTCAAAAAACTGGGGAAGAACCAATAAGGAGTATGAGTGTTAAAAACTGTGGGAAGAACTAATAAGGGAGTTTGAGTTTTGAAAAAAAAGTGTGGGAAAGAACTAATTAAGGAGTAATGAGTGTTCAAAACTGTGTGAACGAATAAGGAGTATGAGTGTCAAAAGTGTCGGAATAATAATAGGAGTATGAGTGTTAAAAAACTAAGGTGTGGGAAGAACTATAAGGAGTGAGTGTTTCAAAAAGTGTTGGTAAGAACTTAATATAGGAGTATTGAGTGTTCAAAAGTTTTAATGTGGGAAATTAATTAATAAGGGAAAAGTAATGTTGGGGTTAAGGATATGGTGTTCAAAAGTCTGGGAATACTATAAGGATATGAGTTGTTCAAAAAGTGTGGAAGAACTAATGAAGTATGAGTGTTCAAAAATGTGGTAAAACTAATAAGGAGTATGATTGTTCAAAAAGTGTGGGGAATACCTACTAAGGATATATTGTTCAAACTGGAAAGTAAAACAATAAGGAGTATGATGTTCAAAACTGTGGGAAGAACTAAATTAAGGAGTTTTGAGTTTTGAAAAAGTGTGGGGAAGAACTAATAAGGAGTATGAGTGTTCAAAATGTGGGGAAGACGAGTAAGAGTATGAGTTTCAAAAAGTGTGGGAAATAAACTAATAAGGAGTATGGTGTTTCAAAGAACTGTGGGGAAGAACTAATAAGGATATGAAGTGTTCCAAAAAGTGTGGGAAGAACTAATAAGAGTATTGAGTGTTCAAAAAATTGTGTGGAATAAATAATAAGGTATGGGTGTTCAAGAAGTGTGGGAAGACTAATAAGGCAGTAGAGTGTTCAAAAAGTGTAGGAATAATAATAAGGATTCTGAGTGTTCAAAAGTGTGGACAGAACTAATAAGGAGTATGAGTGTCCAAAAGTGTGGAAACTAATAAGGAGTATGAGTGTTTCAAAAGTGTGGAAGGACTGATAAGGAGTGTGAAGTCGTTCAAAAAGTGTGAGGAGGACTAATAGGTTTGTTTATTTTATTATTATTACGTAAGTGGACATCCCGTCGTCATATGCAGCAGATCTACAAAAGACCAAAAAGGCCTTACGTGAAGAGCAGAGAGAGAGAGAGAGAGAGAGAGAGAGAGAGAGAGAGAGAGAGAGAATTACAGTGTAAACGGACCTATACTTTCAGAATCTGCCTATTATTATTAATAAATCATATTTATAAAGAGGTCTACCTGTACACAAAAAAATAAAATACTCACAAAAACAGACTTACAGGAATTCCACTTCGGTATGCCTGGCATGTCACAGACGTGTGTGTGTGTGTGTGTGTGAACGCATACGATTGCGTGCGCGGAGGAGGGACTAGGTAGTAAAGGATCATATTTTATTGTTGTAATACAGCTGGGGGATGGTGCATTGGGTGAGACGAGAGAGAGAGAGAGAGAGAGAGAGAGAGAGAGAGAGAGAGAGAGGCACGACAGGTAGTGGCTGATCAGATCCTAATTAGAGGTGATGGGTCGGTGGATAGTTGAGCGAAAAAACATGTTATGAATATGAAGGAGGTAGAAAGGGAGAGGGAGGAGGAGGAGGAGAGGAGGAGGGAGAGGAGAAGGGGAGGAGGAGGAGAGGAGGAGGAGGAGGAGACAAAAATAAGAGGAGTGGAGAGGAGCGAGAGAGAGGAAGAGGGGAGAAGGATAGGAGGAGAGAGAGGAGAGGACGGGACAAAACTCCAAAAAGAAATCCGAGGTGGGAGAGTTGAGCGAAAAAACTGTTATGGAATTGAAGGGAGGTGGAAAGGGGAGGAGGAGGAAGGGGGGAAGGAGGAGGAATGGATGAAAGGAAAAAGACAAAAAATACGAAAGAGGTGGGACTAAAGCGAAGGGTGAATAAAGACGAAAAAAAAAAAAAAGGTTCTAAACAAAAAGGGATACATGAGGTTAGACAAACCCTCTTCTGTTCAACGCCATGTTATAATGTCCAATGTCAAGACCACAAGAAGAAGAAGAAGAAGAAGAAGAAGAAAGAAAGAAAGAAAGAAAGAGAGAGAGAGAGAGAGAGAGAGAGAGAGAGAGAGAGAGAGAGAGAGAGAGAGAAGGAAATGTACCATTCTCCACTGGATGTTGAATTCCTTGTATGTAATAAAATCAATTATATTTTCAACTAAGACTGAGATACATAATTTCAAGGAACAAGTAAAATTATATAGTAAGTATATAAATGACTTAAATAACCAATTATTATTATTATCATTATCATCCAAATTTGCTAAATCATGAAAAAAGCTAAGTAGGAATTAACTTGCAAAGCAAGTCTACAAACAAATAAATAAATAAATAAATAAATACATAGAACAAGGAAAAATAAGTGGAAAAATGAAGACGACGATGACAATAACAGTAATTACATTTGTTCCCTTTTATAGCGAGGGGAGATATTTCTTTATCGCAAGAAGAAACAAAGAAGAATATATTGACCTTCGGGCTTCAAAAATTTCTTCTCTCTCTCTCTCTCTTCACAGGATATATTATTTTGACCCCTATCCCCTTTTCTTCTCCCTCACATCCTCTCCATAGCCTCCATCTTCCTCCCTTCGCAGACATGCATCGCGTCTCCCCCTCCCCCTCCCCACAAACCCGCCACCCCTCAACACGACTCCCCCGAGTCTCCTCCACAATTCATACTGACATTCCCAGCGGTATTCCCTGTGGGGGGAATGGGGGGAAGGGCTCAACATGGGCGAGGAGGTCCCCTAATCGCCCCTCAACCCCAACCAACAACCCCCGGTCATAATGGAATGTCCGAATAGTAAGTTCTGGCGTCTCCGTTCTCTTCAGTCAGTATTTTAGTTAAGAGTGCATGGTGGTTATTAAAATTACATATTAAAATGGGTACTTGTAAGGGGATTCCCCATGCCGGAGACTACTAAACGATGCCCATGGTTATCATCACCTTGGGTATGACCTTATCCCCATGCCCCAAACGCCAACGCCCACAAAACCAACCTTCTCTGTTTTCCTCCTTTGCCGAAATACAACGACCTGTTTGAATTCAAAACCCACATCAGCTTTTCTCGAGCAAGTTTTAGAACTCAATCTTATAGATAGATGGCTCTCCACCTATGTCAAACACAATGGAACACCTCCCCCCCCCCTCCACCTCCGTCACACCCAAAAGAACCCCCAAAACCCCTTTTCCATCTCCGTCAACCCCAAGGAGGTTAGATTTAAATCTCCTTGTCTTGGTCAACACCCCAACCTGAATGTCCTCTCCACCTCTATCAAGCTCTAAGGAAATTCCCCCATCCCCCTCCCCCCATCAAAGTCATCGCCACCTCCAACCCACCCACCACCCCCCCCCCCCCCCCCTCCCCAACACCAACCTCCCCCACCCCCAAGTCCCCTCCACCTCCGTCAAACCCAAAAAAGACCCACCACCCTCCCTAAACATCCTCTCCAACTCCGTCAATCCCCAACCCTAAATTCCTATCCACCTCCACGCCTCCAACACCCCAACTCCTTGCCCCTCCACCTCCGCTAAACCCAAAAGAACACCCCCCCTTCCAATCTCAACATTCTCTCCATCTCTCCAACGGGGTCCCCTCCCCCCCCCCCCACCCCCCCCCCCCATCCTCCCACACTCCAAACCAATCCCTTTAGCCCACCAAGATGATGCTATGCCTCAGCCAAGAACCTCCTTTTTCCCTCCCTCCACCCCTATGACATTAGCTGCTTCCTCCTCCTCCTCCTCCTCTTTCTCCGCTCACAAAGCCTCCACCAACTTCCATCCAAACCTGACTTCTTCCCTTCTTCCACCATCACCAACACTATCACCACCACAACAACAACGACGACGAGACCCTTCCACCACCATTAACCTCCACCACCACCACCACCACCACCACCACCGGAGGGGTCTGTCTATCTATGTGCGGCGGTCACATTCCCGAGCCACTCAATTGACTGAGTTACGACGGGGCGACCCCCGTTTGTCTTATACAGGTAGAGGCGGCTTGTTCGGTTACATGTGCTGGAAGGTGGTGGGCTTCTATACACCAGACATTTCTTGACTTAGTCAAAAAAAAAAAAAAAAAAAAAAATACAATACAATTAAAAGAAGAAAAAATATATTGTAACTTAATGGACAATCATCTTCTGAAATTAGAAGAAAAACTTTTACCCCACAAAATAAACACACTTCTTTGAACACTCCATACACTATAATATATATAGCCTATATATGTTTCAGAGAGAGAGAGAGAGAGAGAGAGAGAGAGAGAGAGAGAGAATTAAATTTTCATGGATATCACTGCGGGACTGGACACCATCATTTCCATGGCCAAGGCGTCCCCCACCCTCCCCCAAAAAAAGGATAAAAAAAAAGACCATCTCCAAAAAGAAAAATGAATTAACCCCCCCCCCCCCCCCTTGAAACGGACGTAAATTTGTAAGGTTCGTTCGTTTCTTAGCCCGGGCCGCAAATATACTAAATATAGGAAATTTTATCCTCATTACCTTCACTACATAATAACAGCGTTTCTCCTATAAACAACTACCCAAGTTCCCCATTTAAATCTACATCATCATTTTTATTTCACCTATTTTTATCTTTTTACATAAATGGTTAGACATTTTTGTTCTTCCACTCTATTTCTATCCTTTTATTCTAATAATTTGAGCAGGGAATATAGGCGACATATTATTTGTTTTTATTGCAGAAAAACACAACGGTGTCAAAGGTAGGTATCTACAGAATGGGTCACGGGGGGCATTTGTTTTTAAAGGTCATGGGGGACACTTCCCCCCACCCCCCCCCCCCCCCCCCCCTCTCGTGGAGCCTTCCACCCCCCAAGTAGACAACTGTTTTTTTAAGTCGGTGCAGCAGGTGTAGTCACGTGAAGGTTATGCCAAAAGCAAGAGCGTGCGTAACTTCAACTGCATCAAAATATTGTGAAAATGAGCAGGCTACATGCAAAGGATAACTGCTTCCTAATGTGAGACCTGCTCGTGTAGCAATTCGTTTTGGAGACTCTCACCCAATCGGCAAATTCATGATGCGAGGAACAAAATGGAATTTCATTTTATGCCTTTAATGAATGATTTATTTCAGTCAACTTAATTCTGCAAACTGGCGGTAATTGTACGTCGAATCGTTACTGTGATCTACATTATTCTAATTCCCATACAGACAAGTGATGAAAACAAAAAACACCGCTGAAACACCAATACTACTATCTGAAAAAATTAAATATGTATATATATATATTATATATATATATATATATATATATATATGTGTGTGTGTGTGTGTGTGTGTGTGTGTATACTACATACATACATACATACATCCACTATATATATATATATATATATATATATATATATATATATATATATATATAATTTAGAAATGCAATTCTTCTTGCTAATCAAGTATATTACTGTGTATTCTTCTGTAAATTGATTTATTTAAATTTTACAAACACACACATACATACACCTATATAGGTATACATGCACAAACTCAGTACACAAAAGCACGACCACGTGAAAATATATATGGAGAGCAGAAGAAAAACCTCCCTCCCAAGTAAATAAAAGGAGGGGTTTCCAAACGTAACATGATACGAGAGTTTTTTTCCAAAACGGCACGATAATCACCGATTATGTTGCGGGAGACGCTACATCGGAGTTGAATCGAGTCGAATTAGGAATATGGAAAAAGGGGCATTTATCTAAAACCGGTTGCGAAGGAGACCGAAACATTCGTCCAGGTGAGGACGCATACTTTTACCTGAGGGTATGAATGCGCGTCACAAATACCTTCCGGCGCATGCAAGCGACCGCCGATGCCCAGTTACGCTCGGGGAGCTGCACGACTTTGAATTGATGTTGTTACAAGCTTTCTAGGACTAACAGCCCCAGAAAGCTGGTGATTTTTCCTGAATAAATATTATCCAGTTTCAGTGAGGTCCTGCTATTAATTGTATTGATGCACAGAACAATTGTGTAAGCGATAAGTTCATATTTATGTGCGTATATCACGCACACATATAATATATACACACACATATATACATACACACAAACACATATCATATATATATTGTATTGGTAAAAATGTTCAGTTACAACAAAATTTCATCTAATACAAGGAGCCCATAAAAACGGCAAAATATAGAAAGCACTAGAGAGAGAGCGGTCTCTGAAATATAGTACTTTCTTTCAATATTTTGGCGTTTTTATGGGCTCCTTTTATTAGATATATGTATATATATACATTCTTTTTACTCAGATATTCGTCTAAGACACACTTTCAGAAAACAATACATGACAACACGACAATAAATACTAACGACGTCATACCAGGCAGAAAGACAGGTGATGATGTCACGCAGATGAAATATGACGTCCTTTCTAATACTGATCCGCATACATCATGTTTATCCTCAGTATCTGAAACAACCTGAAGTTATCACTTGGTTTTAGCTGCACCCCGGCTTTCCAAAATACACATGTAAGGCAATGAAAAATGTCTCCTTCTCTCAGCGGAGCGCTAATTTAAAAAATCATTAATAAATGCATAGAATAAACGACAATATATATAAAATAAAACAAAATAGTGTTAAATTAAGTTGGTTTTTACCGCACGTCTCACTGTCACCTCAGTACAATTCAATGTCATCAGTTTAAGAAAGTTGTTTAATAGGACATGAAGAGGCTTCTTACAAACCTCATAACAAACCTCACATTCAGAAAATCCTTACCATGTCCATGAATAGGAGTATTCAGTGTATAAAATGGCTTAACGTTTGACTAGCAAGTCACGCGTAAACATAAGTACATCTCGCTCAATAGTTCAAACACAACGATATAGTTCGCTCCCCGTTGCCGCCAACGCGGAACCAGAGGAATTTATTTCTGGCGATTAGAAAATCATTTGTCTATATAAAAAGGGCTGGATCCCACACGAAGCTGTAGGTCTCGTTGCTAAGTAACCAATTGGTTCCTAGCCACGTAAATAAAAATCTCTAATCCTTCGGGCCAGGAGCCTTAGGAGAGCTGTTAATCAGCTCAGTGGTCTGGTTAAACTAAGTTATTACAGAAAGCGCCCTCTCCTTTTGCTAGCTTCTCTAGCTTTTAGGCGGGGCCCTGTAGGCATTACTGAAGGTTCTTTGCAGTGTCCCTTCCTCAGGCTGCAACCCATATAATTCCTTTTACTGTATCTCCGTGCCTATTCTCTTTCTTGCATCTCACTTTCCACCGTCTCCTAACAATTGTTTCATAGTGCAACTTTTTCTCCTGTTACAAATGTAAAGCCATCTTGCCCTCGGTTTCTATTTCAACGTTGAATTAACTCGAAGGTTCCAGCCCTTGGGCTAAGCTTTATATTCCAATTCGAATTCCAGGCCGCACAAAAAGAAAGAAAATTCCCCAATTCCAGGCTGCACAAAAAGAAAGAAAATTCCCCAATTCCAGGGCGACAAAAAGGAAGCAAATTCCGCAATTCCAGGGCGGACAAAAAGGAAGAAAATTCCCTAAATTCAGAGCGGACAAAAAGGAAGAAAATTGCCCCCAAAATAAACCAGAGCGGGACAAAAGGAAGAAAATGCAATTCCAGGGCGACAAAAAGGAAAGAAAATTCCCCAATTAAAAAAAAAAAAAAAAAAAAAAAAAAAAAAAAAAAAAAAAAAAAAAACACGGCGGAAAAAAAGAAGAAACTTCCCCAAATAGGCCCTAATCCAGGAGCGGGACAAAAAAAGGAAGAAGAAAATGTCCCAATTCCAGGGCGCACAAAAAGGGAGAAAATTCCTCAATTCCAGGGCGGACAAAAAAGAAGAAAAATTCCCTAATCCAGAGAGGACAAAAAGGAAGAAAATTCCCCAATTCCAGGCCGGACAAAAAAGAAGAAAATTCCCCAATTCCAGGCCGGACAAAAAAGGAAGAAAATTCCCCAATTCCAGGGCGGACAAAAAGGAAGACAATTCCCCAATTCCAGGGCGGACAAAAAAAGCAAGAAAATTCCCCAATTCCAGGGCGGACAAAAAGGAAGAAAATTCCTAAATCCAGAGCGGACAAAAAGGAAGAAAATGTCCCAACTCCAGGGCGGACAAAAAGGGAGAAAATTCCTCAATTCCAGAGCGGACAAAAAGGAAGAAAATTCCCTTGGCCTTTGGGGCTAAGCTTTATATTCCAATTCGAATTTCAGGGGGCACAAAAAAGGAAGAAAATTCCCAAATTCCAGGGCGCACAATAAGGAAGAAAATTCCCCAATTCCAGGGCGTACAAAAAGGTAGAAAATTCCCCAATTCCAGGGTGACAAAAAGGTAGAAAATTCCCCAATTCCATGGCGACCAAAAGGAAGAAAATTCCCCAATTCCAGGGCGGACAAAAAGGAAGAAAATTCTCCAATTCCAGGGCGGACAAAAAGGAAGAAAATTCCCAAATTCCAGGGCGGACAAAAAGGAAGAAAATTCCCCAATTCCAGGGCGGACAATAAGGAAGAAAATTCCCTAAATCCAGAGCGGACAAAAAGGAAGAAAATGCCCCAATTCCAGGGCGCACAAAAAGGAAGAAAATTCCCCTATTCCACGGCGGGCAAAAGGGAAGAAAATTCCCTAAATCCAGGGTGACAAAAAGGAAGAAAATGCCCCAATTCCAGGGTGACAAAAAGGAAGAAAATGCCCCAATTCCAGGGGGGACAAAAAAGGAAGAAAATTCCCTAAATCCAGAGCGGACAAAAAGGAAGAAAATTCCCTAATTCCATGGGGGACAAAAAGGAAGAGAATTCCTCAATTCCAGGGCGGACAAAAAAGGGAAGAAAATTCCAACTGAAAGTTGTGCGGGTCGTAATGCCCTAACAGGAAACACAGGTGGCAGCCATTTATAAAAGGCTTTCGGGGGAAACCAGTTTCTTGTGAACCCGTTCCTCAGTCCCTCTCGGCTGGTTTACAGCTGCAAGAAACTGATCACGTAAACAAATCTATAATAAATCAAATAACGCACAATGTATATCATCCAATGACGTCACGATAACTAACAAAAGATATGCTATACAGCTGTCAGTCACGTTTGTCATCACTATTACCACTTTGCTAAATATTCATCATTTCTAACCATCTGTTAAATTATTGTGGTGCCCCGTTGTAAACTCATGCAGAGAGAGAGAGAGAGAGAGAGAGAGAGAGAGAGAGAGAGAGAGAGAGAGAATTATATTCGCTTTCTATCATTAAATAACTGCAACACTAACAGGCATCGCATGAATCATGATGATATAGTTTGTTTGTTTGTTTATTTGTTTTTTTAATAAAATTCCGTTTTTCTATTTTTCACTCCGACTAGACAGCGTAAATATCTTTATTAAGCTTAATAGGTAACGCCCTTGCATTAAAACATCAAGTCTAAATGAAACTTGCAACAATCCGGCACAAATATTACTTTTACTAACTCATGAGTAAAAAAAAAGAAGAAAAAAATCGTTCTTTGGGCTTTAAACTTTCTCTTAGACTTTCAAATTCAGTCAAACAGGCACCGAAGAAAAAAAATAATTTTCCTTTACTTCTTGGAAAGTTTATCATAGACTGAATATGGAAATAAATCGTTTCCAACCTTAGAACAGAATTAAAAATTGTAACATCAACTTCGCACAATTATAGATTCATGGAAAATTGTAACATCAACTTCGTACAATCATATATATATCTGGAAAATTGTAACATCAACTTTGTACAATCATAGATATCTGGAAAATTGTAACATCAACTTTGTACAATCATAGATATCTGGAAAATTGTAACATCAACTTCGTACAATCATAGATATCTGGAAAATTGTAACATCAACTTCGTACAATTATAGATATCTGGAAAATTGTAACACAACTTCGTACAATCATATATATCTGGAAAATTGTAACATCAACTTTGTACAATCATAGATATCTGGAAAACTGTAACATCAACATTGTACAATCATAGATATCTGGAAAATTGTAACATCAACTTTGTACAATCATAGATATCTGGAAAATTGTAACACCAACTTAGTACAATCATATATATCTGGAAAATTGTAACATCAACTTTGTACAACCATAGATATCTGGAAAATTGTAACACCAACTTCGTACAATTATAGATATCTGTCTAATATAAGCGGATAACTCCATGACCATTCTAGGAACAAGAACCTTAAATCAAACACATACCCCCACCCACCCAACACACAAACACACACACAAACGACACAAAGGCATGCCACTCCGAATTATTTACCAGCTATCAGTCGAACAGCATACACGAAATCGTGTACTGGCTAACGCATCCCTGACAGCGCATAAACTCCGGGGGTAATCAGTCACTCAAAGTGACAGATAAAAAGGACATTCCCTTACTCCTCGCCCTCCTTCTCCTTCTCTTCCTCATCCTCACAAAAATGGGTCAGGGCTATCGCCACGGCCCATCTGACCTTGAGGACGAGACTTGGATCCGTCCACCTTACTTGAGAGTGGCAGTTTCTGGGAGGAGTTTCATTTGATCACCTGCTGTAATGTACCGACATCAAATTCTTAGGAAACACTGAAATAGCTTTACACAATAACAGATGTTGGTAAAAGTTGTTTGCAACGATGAAGAGAATAATAAACAATTATAGAAAAAGAGAAAGCTGTATGAAAAAATTGAACTAAATTGCAGATGCTGCGTGACATCTTACTTCACATGAATGTCGAAGAATGTACTGTACTAATTAAAATATTGAGAATATATATATATATATATATATATATATATATATATATATATATATATATATATATATATATAATATATATAACTTTGAAACGGTTTCAACTAACAGTCTGGCTCCAAAAATCATGAACCTGGTAGTTGGTTGAAGGCAGTGCAAGCGCAAGCATCACGGGAACAGAGAAGAGTATAAAACCTGAAGGTTGAGAAAAAGTAGCATAATTCAATTCCTTACATACTGAGATGACTTCCAAGAGCAACGCAATGAATTACAAGAGATTAAGAGTTCACAAACACCCCTTTGCACACCTGGAGAAGAAATTCTTACGAGAAACACACTGCTGAAGCAGTGATGTTGAACCAGAACCACACTTGCCACTCTTGCTTTAGACATCTTAACCCAGCACTAAGAGTACCTGTTCACTTTCAGATAAAACAGGCTGCCTATATACCATTCGTCTCTTGCTACGCTAAGCTAAAATTTTAAGAAATTTTTTATATAAAGTTTCTTAGCGATGCTAAAATAAGTACTGATGGCTAAATGACACTAATTTTCGTAGACTGCATGATGTTGCACAAGAGACCAATTTAATTTTTCATCAATATTTTCACAAGTTCCAAATATTACCAAATTAGGCTGGCTATAAGCGGCCATTTTGTGAATGCTTGCGTATAAGCATACACATTTATGGTTTCTTGTGTGAAAATACACAAATATTCTTCATGTAAGTCCTGGTTTTGAGCAACCAAAATGATTTGCGTATATTATCCATAGTTCAACAGCTCTATCACTTCTTGAAGGAGAATTCGTCTTACAAACAAAAGAAAAGCAAAACACGAAGCAAAGTTGCCTTTTTTTCATGTCGAATTACTATAACCAGTTTTCTACACTTGGATAAACTGCTCAAAATGCGTTCATATATAAATTATTCTTGAAAAAATGTAGTTCCCTATAAAATATGAGATGGTTCGAAATACCTTATATTAGCCATTTTATTGGTAACAACAAATCAAATCGTACTCTCATAGCTTTGGAGATCGGGAGACTTTTGACAGTAAATTATTTACCTGCACTACGTGTTAAAACTTTAGTGACATATAATAGTAAAATAATACATTAAGACTAAAATATCAAGATAATAAGTTAATTAAAAACCTTAGAGAACATTTTAAAGCAAGCAATAGACTAAAACTTTAAGAAATATGGTAATTAAAATTTACTGAAACATTTAAAACAAATAATGAGAGGACAAGTACCCTAAGTAAAAGTAAAGAAGGAATGATTTGAAAAACACAGTTCGGCCCAGATCTCAGTTATGCTGCCCCTTTTGTATTTAGCAATAACTGAGATCTGGGCCGCGAACTGTGTTTTCAAATCATTCCCTTCTTCCGAACTGTGTTTTCAAATCATTCCCTTCTTTACTTTTACTTAGGGGTACTTGTCCTCTTCATTATTTGTTTTAAATGTTTCTGTAAATTTTAATTACCATATTTCTTAAAGTTTAGTCTATTGCTTGCTTTAAATGTTCTCTAAGGTTTTTAAATTAACTTAATTATCTTGATATTTTAGTCTTAATGTATATTTTACTATTAATTAAATTGTCACAATTTATAATTACAGGCTGAAGATGTACTCTGAAGAAGTATGAAACGTTCCTAATAAAAAATTTCTTCAATAGTTTTGGTGGATTCCTGGACCCTTATATATATATATATATATATATATATATATATATATATATATATATATATATATATATATATAATATGTATAACTGAATCACGAAAGTTAGGAACGTGATAAATCCATAAATAAAGATAAATGCCAGTATTCTGCTCAGTAAAGGACTTTTAAGTCGAAAGATCTTGCAGACTCCTTCGTTTATTTTTCCTTCGTGGCATTTATCTTATTTATATATAATATATATACGATTAGCTAATTAATGACAATTTGGGCTACTTCAATGTAAAATGGGTACTTACGAGGGAAAAATAAACAAATAAAATTAAAAACGCCCACTTAACCGTTACTATTATTCGCTTTACCTAAGAAAACCCAACCTAGGTAGAGGGCGACCTGTGGGACCTCCCTGGGCAGGTAAGTGGGCCGTCCGGCGGGGTGCCCCGCGGAAGAAGGGAGTCAAGCAGCGCTTGACTACAAAATAATAGTAATGGTCAAAAATGGCTCTTGCCTTTCCTTCCATTTCGATTATCATTCCTGGCACTAATGAACCAATTCAAATTTTGAAATTCTGTCTGGCTACTAACAAACACGACAGTAACTGCAGTAAGTGTTTGTCAACTTTCATTATCAAGTCTTAGGTGTTCATTAAAGTTTTTCTTTGGTTACAGTGACCAAAACAGTATTGACCAAATGACAGATTATTTTTAGGCTTTGACCTTCAGTCTTTAGACCAAAGAATCCGAAGTAAAATTCTGAGAACCAGAGGTAAACGACAGTTCAATGCGTCATTACAAACGTGTGGAAACAGAACAGGCACGGAGGAAAATGATAGGAAACGGAAAAACTTGACCGGAGTTGGATAGCGTCTCTTAGGTAACTCGTGATAGAGATAGCATGATAGGGAATGTAATAAAAACCTTGAAGGACACCGATTCCCCCTCTATATGGCGGTGAGGAAAATAGAAAAAAATACAATCGTAGCTCAAGAAGAGAAAGCAATGGCTTTCATCTATAAACAACATATGAATAATTGTAAGTGACTTTTGATGAGAAACATACTATAAATGCTAATGAGATTAATTCTAAGCCCCCAATTTATTTGAGATCGTATCCTAGTTAAGATTGATTCCTATAGCAGAGAGAATTAGAGAAATTAACAGTGTTATTGGGGCTAAGGTACCGAGAGTGATCAAGATTTAGTTCCAAAACTCAGCGCAATGAAATGCGCATTGAATGAAGCAAACAAAATGGATGCTTAACAGCGAAAGATATTCGGTGCTATAAACAATTGTAGATTCTTGTCTATCAACAAAGGCCCTTTGGATACCACTTGTCAAACATCCCTTGAATATCATCACAAAAGTTTAATACTATTTTCAATTAAGTAACTTGTAATTGCTTCATTTAAGCTTGATCCCTGGGGGTACAAGACGCCTATTTTGACACAGACAAAAAAAAAAAAAAAAAAAAAAAAAAAAAAAAAAAAAAAAAAAAAACGCTGAGACCACATTACAAATCAGCTACAGAAGAAAATAAATACAGCGGAGGAAGGTTAATCAGGCTATACAGAACAGCTGTATTATGATGGCGTCACTGAATACGGACACAGCGTGCTAGAGCAGCTGTAAATCTTAATAATGATTGTAGCACTGACACAGGTGAAGCCATGGCGGGTAAGGTTACAGGGTTCGGGTTAAACCACACAGGCTAAAGGGATGGCCTTGCTGGTGACCTTAGAACAAATCCGTGGGCCTTACTATCGACCTTAGAACAAATGCATGGGCCTTACTGCTGACCTTCGAACAAATGTGTGGGCCTTACTGCTGACCTTCGAACAAATGCGTGGGCCTTACTGCTGACCTTCGAACAAATGCGTGGGCCTTACTGTTGACCTACGAACAAATGCGTGGGCCTTACTGTTGACCTTCGAACAAATGCGTGGGCCTTACTGCTGACCTTCGAACAAATGCGTGGGCCTTACTGCTGACCTTCGAACAAATGCGTGGGCCTTACTGCTGACCTTCGAACAAATGCGTGGGCCTTCTGTTGACCTACGAACAAATGCGCCGGGCCTTACTGTTGACCTTCGAACAAATGCGTGGGCCTTACTGCTGACCTCAAAACAAATGCGTGGGCCTTACTGTTGACCTTCGAACAAGTGCGTGGGCCTTATTGTTGACCTTCGAACAAATGCGTGGGCCTTACTGTTGACCTTCGAAAAAATACGTGGGCCTTACTGCTGACCTTCGAACAAATGCGTGGGCCTTACTGCTGACCTTCGAACAAATGCGTGGGCCTTACTGTTGACCTTCGAACAAATGCGTGGGCCTTACTGTTGACCTTCGAACAAATGCGTGGGCCTTACTGTTGACCTTCGAAACAAATGCGTGGGCTTACTGTTGACCTCGAACAAATGCGTGGGCCTTACTGTTGACCGTTCAAGAACAAATGCGTGGGCCTTACTGTTGACCTTCGAACAAAGCGTGGATCTTACTGCTGACCTTCGAACAAATGCGTGGGCCTTTACTGCGACCTTCGAACAAAAGCGTGGATCTTACTGCTGACCTTCGAACAAATGCGTGGCCTTACTGCTGACCTTCGAACAAATGCGTGGGCCTTACTGCTGACCTTCGAACAAATGCGTGGGCCTTACTGCTGACCTTCGAACAAATGCGTGGGCCTTACTGCTGACCTTCGAACAAATGCGTGGATCTTACTGCTGACCTTCGAACAAATGCGTGGGCCTTACTGCTGACTCTTCGAACAAATGCGTAGCCTTACTGTTTACCTTCGCACAAGTGGCGGGCCTTATTGTTTTGACCTTGATCAAATGCCGTGGGCCTTACTGTTGACCTTCGAAAAATACGTGGACCTTACTGCTTGACCGCTTCGAACAAAGGCTTGTGGTCCTTACTGCTGACCTTCGAACAAATGGCGTGGGCCTTTACTGTTTGACCTTCGAACAAATGCGTGGGCCTTACTGTTACCTTCGAACATATGCGTGGGCCTTACTGTTGACCTTCGAAATATGGCGTGGGCCTTACCTGTTGACCTTCGAACAAATGCGTGGGCCTTACTGTTGACCTTCGAACAATGTGTGGGCCTTACTGTTGACCTTCGAACAAAAGCGTGGATCTTACTGCTGACCTTCTAACAAATGCGTGGCCTTACTGCTGACCTTCGGAATACAAAAGCGTGATCTGACCTTGCTGACCTTCGAACAAATGCTTGGGCCTTACTGCTGCCTTCGAACAAATGCCGTGGCCTTACTGCTGACGCTTCGACAAATGCTTGGCCTTACTGCTGACCTGTCGAACAAATTGCGGGGCCTTACTGCTTACCTTCGAACAATGCGTGGATCTTTCCATTGCTGACCTTTTTTTTTCCCGAAACAAATGCGTTGGCCTTACTGGCTGGGACTCCTTCGAACAAATGCGTTCAGATCTTACTGCTGACCTTCGATAACAAAATGCGGTGGGCCGTTACTGCTGACCTTTTCGAACAAATGCGTGGCTCTTAAATGCTGACCTTCGACAAATGCGGGTTGGCCTTACTGCTGATCTTCGAACAAATGCGTGGGCCTTACTGTTGACCTTCGAACAAATGCGTGGGCCTTACTGCTGACCTTCGAACAAATGCGTGGGCCTTACTGTTGACCTTCGAACAAATGCGTGGGCCTTACTGCTGACCTTCGAACAAATGCGTGGGCCTTACTGCTGACCTTCGAACAAATGCGTGGGCCTTACTGCTGACCTTCGAACAAATGCGTGGGCCTTACTGCTGACCTCAAAACAAATATGTGGAAAGTGTATTTACTACGATATCTGCCATTGAGTCTTTACAGAACAGCAGGAACTTTGTATGTAACATACTAGCAAATGAGGTTGAAGGACAAAAGCATCAATGCCGTTTATGGAAAATAAGCATATTGACACTCGGAAAAAAGTTGAAAAAGTCTTTAAAGTGGAGGTCTTCTCATGGAGGGATTCATGGCACAGAAACGGTAGATATGCTGGCTAAAGAACCTGCTCTAATAGGCTACAACTTGGCTTCTTCTCAATAATGCCTATCAAAACAAGAACCTGGAGTGATTCTGACGTAGTAAATTCGCATGAAGTAGTAAGTGGAACCGAAGTGAAACAGATGAACAAAGTTCTACAACGAGCTTACAATGGACACCACAGGTATACATGGAAACAGCTGGATAGCAAACATAAAAATATGGTGAATGCTAGGTAAGATTGATGGAGTAAGTTATAGGGCTGACGGAGCGTAGAACAAGTGACTGTAGAATTGGCAATGAAACTTCATGGGCATGCACTACAAGGAGCTGCGAGAGTATGGGGACGATAATTCCACAAACCCTCTAGTTTTAACCACATGATGCCATTTTGACGGGGCACTAGTCACTTGCGCGCTCTCTCTCTCTCTCTCTCTCTCTCTCTCTCTCTCTCTTTATACTACGACCTACAATTGTTTGCAAACTTCCTAAAAGCTAATTCACTACCTATGCTAACGAATACACAATAGGCATTTCTGCACAGTGAGCTCAAACAATCACTTGGGTCTCCACAACAGTTGAACCCCGCGGGCTCAATTACTCACACACACACAGACAGACACAGACACACACACAACCTCCCTCACAGGTCCCATGATCGTGAGAAGAAAATTATGAGGACGGAGGTGCAATAGGCCTAACCAGGACCCACTTCGCTGATGTCACAGTGCACTTTGTCATGACTGACCTTCACGTGATCATAATACCGTAGTACTAAAAGTTCGCTTTCTGCTCAGGCGTTCTGAGAATGCTGCTTTATAGCACCTTGTAGCATACCCTCAGACTGGCTAACATTGCTAAATAATTGCGTATTTGTTATTGTCTACTCTCGATTAGCCGTTTTTTGCTCAAGTGGGTATTCCAAACGACTATTTACGAATGATAATAATCGACCTTCTGCATAAGTGAATATGATTTCTATGACCTTCAGTTCTATGACTTTATAAACGTGTTTACAAAAAGGCATCACAATAACGAGGTCATAGCCGCTGTCAGGTGCCAAGAGTAGGCCAATGATTATTTTTTTTCTTTGTATTACATCCAACAAATTGGTTCAGGCGGGAATTATGTATTCAGCTCTGCGATTGTCCAAAAGATATCTCATTTGGATGTATTTCAATTAAAACGCTGTGGATGGGCGAACTCAAGCCCTAAGAAGGGTCGATAAGATTTTGAGATGTATCCTGAAAAACGGCGCCTCAGTGGCGTGCCACCTCGTTAGCCGCGAGTTCGATTCTCGGGCATTCCATTGAGGTGTGAGGGATGTGTATTTCTGGTGATAGAAGTTCACTCTCGACGTGGTTCGGAAGTCACGCAAAGCCGTTGGTCCCGTTGCTAAATAACCACTGGTTCCATGCAACGTAAAAAAAATTAAAACCATAAAAAATAAAACAATAAAACAAAAGAGTAAAAAAAAAATGGATACTAAGATTTTATACGGATCCGGACACCACGGCATTGAGTTGAATAGTTGAGTTGAACATAAGCCAAAGCCCAAACACTGGGACCTATAAGGTCATTGAGCGCTGAAACGGAAATTGACAGTAAAAGGTTTGAAAGGTGTAACAGGAGGAAAACCTTAAAGCAGTTGCACTATGAATCAAGTGTTAGGAGAGGGTGGAAAGTAAGATGGAAGAAAGAGAACATGATAGGAGGTACAATAAAAGGAAGGTAAGTGGTTGCAGCTGGGGGCCGAAGGCATGCTCCAAAGAACCTTAAGTAACGCCTACAGTGCACCGTATGAGGTCCACTGACCGGACACCTTGGCGTTACTAAGTAACGATTTCTTTTGGCCTTGGAGGAGGTATGCGCTTTCTCGGGTTCTTCTTTTTGCCAGACAACACACAAGGGTAAACAACATGGATGTGGCCCTAGGGGAGCCATCTTTACCATTAAAAAAAAAAAAAAAAAAAAAAAAAAAAAAAAAAAAAAAAAAAATTTAGAAACAAATACCAAACCACCCTCACCAAAACTCTAAGGTCTGTTGCAGGTTTCTGTTCACATGCCGCAGTTAGAGTCAAGAGAGCTTTTTTAAATTTATGAATGAAAGAAATTTTGGCCCAAATGTGCCGCCGAAATATCAAGACCTCATATCGAGTCCAAAGTTAAGAGTTGCGGTAACTTTGAGCAAAACCTTTCAAAATTAAATGTCGTCAGGATACTAATGGTGATGGTCACCATAAAGGTAGAGACCAAATACATAGTGACCAAATAAATGAGACGATCGTAACAGTAAACAAACTTTAGACACAGAACCGGCGAATTTAGTACCAATCCTTTTTTAAGCATAATCAGGCAGGACGCGCAGTGTACAAAACACACTGAGACGAAGATTAAAAGAGAGAGAGAGAGAGAGAGAGAGAGAGAGAGAGAGAGAGAGAGAACTCCGGTGTAAGTACTTAGGCCCAAATACATATATATAATTTACTATTTCCATGTTCATAATACAATTTTATCAACAGAACTGTACATACAAACATACAGAAACAATTACTTAACCATTTTAAAATTTAAATTTATTTAAAATATAACATCATTCAAACATTATTAATATCAATGACAAAATGAGACTCCAATTCAATATTTCCTAAGCTATATGTAATTAACTATTTAACAACAATGAAAAACTTTGATTAAACACTTTGAAAATAGCAAAAAATTTTGTACCCTACCCGCATATACATATACTAATATATATATATATATACTATATATATATATATATATATATATATATATATATATT
>NC_061090.1:27339710-27377210 GCF_015104395.2 Macrobrachium nipponense | reverse complement strand
GTGGATGCATTCTCAGTCAGACGTTGCTAACAGCCAGCCACCCTGTGTATGTGTATGCGTGTGTATGTGTATGCGTGTGTGTGTGTTTGTGTGAGTGTATGTAGTATGTATGTGCGGGCGCCTTGGGAAAGAAGAAGAAATTCGCACGCGGGATTCGTCCACATCGAAAGGGCGGTAGGAGAGACAACCTCTCCAAAATTTATGTGGAAAGTAAACTGTGACTCGGACTTCAGCCGATGCATTTACGGGGCTAAAATAAAATATTTCTATTATCTGTTGAAAGAATAGGCTTTAAATGTCAAAGAGTGTCTTTTAAGTCGACAATGAGTTGGCTAATTTGGCAATAAACGCAAAAGAATGACCGAGCATGAATCCCAAGTCGTCATGAACGAAATCGTACACAGCCCCATCGACAACGACTGGTGCTGTGGCCTCTTGCGTGTCGGCAGAAATCGCCAGATACCCACCGGCGAAAATATTGTCCAGATTTTTCCCACATTTTCAGGGTCGTGTTGCATCCACTGCATCACCTGACTTACATCTGAAGAAATTCTACCGGCAAATAGAAATGATGGCAAATGCCCATCCCGAGGGAAAGGGCAGGGAAGAAATAGAGAGAGACCGAGAGAATGTTGGCAGGGAACGCCCGCTTTGTGATGATTAGCACATCCACTTCAACGAGGGCAAAATCAGTCCCGGAATATATTTCTCCCGGTGTCTTTTATTTTTAACCTTGAAGCTGGTCAGTTATGGACCGATTCCTTGCTTCTTTTCACCTTAGACTAAAAGAACTATATAATAGATTCAATATCAGATCTCAGCAACAGTAAAGTACGCGCAAGAAAAAAGAAGTAAGACTAGGAGTTGGAGACGAAAAATACCAGACAAATTTGGCATCAGGGAGACGAACATAGTCGGAATACCCCCAACCCCCCTTCGCCTCGCTGTTGCTGGGGAGGAGGAGGAGGGGGGAGGGGGTAATCTTCTTCATGCATTGTGATGATAAATATTTCCCCGAGTCGCAAGGGGAATAGCACTCGGATAAGTCTTAAAATATTTTCTTTCAGTATGAGTTTGAAACAGACGACCAATACTCAGCTGTCTTTTTACAACAGGCGACTAATACTCACTCAGCCGTCTTTGACAAGCATCGTGAAATTTATTCTCTTTTGACCAAATGCCCGGGGAAAAACTTATTACGGCTAAATACTAACGATTTCAAACATATGAGGAAAGACGGTACTAACTACAAATAATAGAATAAAAAAAATATAGTTGTACATTTTAGAAAAACTAACCAAAGAGCATCACTGAAGAAGTATATTTTCGTCCCAAAACTACGCTATGGTTTGATCGGCTCGTTTTAAACCCAAAGGGCAGAGAGAGAGAGAGAGAGAGAGAGAGAGAGAGAGAGAGAGAGAGAGAGAGAGAGAGAGAGAGAATTTAATAATCAACATCAAAGCTAAAACACTGCCTGTCTTTCTCATACATCAAATACTAAAACATATCGTTGATATAACAAGAAAAATTAAGCCAACCCCTTTCAGAGAAAGCAGAAAATAAAACAACACTCCAGTATAAAAAAAAAAAAAAAAAAAAAAAAAAAGAAAAAAAAGGGCAGTCTTATGACACGATGAACTATTTTAAATATTTCTTATTCCTACAACCTAAGCGTTAAGACTGTCAACAGAAAAAACTAAATGCCACCAACCACAAGAAATACAAACATGCTACTGTACTTGCTTTACAATATGTACGCAAGCGTCCAACATAAAGACTTTAGGTCAGCCATGATTCAACAAATCAAAGAGTGAATATGGCAGAGACAATAACGGTGTAAACCCTTATTAAACAAAACTGCAAGTATCAAAACAATAAATATATATGTAAATAAATATTCACCAATAAGAATATAATGGTTACATTTCCCACTGAAAACCTTGAATCCGAACTTGGAAATCACGACTGGATTCAAACTGGCTCAAAATAAAATACCTTACCACAGAGAGAGAGAGAGAGCCCCCCAAGAGAGAGAGAGATTTAGAGAGGGGAGAGAGAGAGAGAGAGAGAGAGAGAGAGAGAGAGAGAGAGAGAGAGAGAGAGAGAGAGAGAGAATATCCAAAATGGACTTCAGAAGAGATGACCGGCTTCTTTTTTCTTACACAAAAATATACATTCGTCACCTAAAAATATTTTCCTTTGATGGTTCTGAAGTTATGGGTTAATTTGCAATCCTTTGTACTCTGCTTAGGAAAAAACACTGCATTCTAGACCGTCAATTAATAAGTTGAGTAAATGGATAACAAATAACTTGGCTATTATGAAGAAGACGATATCTGCTGGGGAAGTCTGGACAGAAACTGATCTCTAGTCTGGATAGAAACAGATCTAATGTCTGGACAGTAACTGATCGCAAGTCTAAACAGAAACTGATCTTATGTAAAGAAACTGATCTCAAGTCTGGACATAAAACTGATCTCCAGTCTGGACAGAAACTAATCTCAAGTCTGGACAGAAACTAATCTCAAGTCTGGACATAAACTGATCTCAATTCTGGAGAGAAACTGATCTCAAGTCTGGACAGGGTCTGATCTCAGGTCTAGACAGAAACTGATCTCAAGTCTAAACAGAAACTGATCTCAAGTCTGGACAGAGACTGATCTCAAGTCTGGATTGAAACTGGGTCTGAATCTAAATTTCACCAATATCTACTTTAACCCACCACTATCCCTAAAGTTAAAGGGTCGGTTGCGTTGATGCGTCTTCTCAAAACATTTAGCAAAGGGTCGGTTGCCTTGCTGCGTCTTCTCCAATGATTTCTGTCAAAAGCATCTTCCTCTGGTAAAACCCCTCTTCTCCACAATCCTCCCTTACTTTATGGCATTATCAAATCCTATGCCTCCATCTTGACCTTCCTCCGCCATCAGGTTCCATCCAAGCACTCTTCACACATTTCATCTCTCACCCATCCTTACCACATGGTCATACCATCTCATTCTCGACTCTTTCATCATTTTAGCGATCTTTACTATATAGTCCGGCACTTCTAATTTCTTCCATTTTCTAGCCTCACATGCACTGAAACCCACAAAAATCCACTTCAGCATCCCGATCTCTGTGCCTCCTTCATTCTTGAAGCCCAGGGCTAAGTCAAAAAGACCAGGTATAGTTAGCCTAAGCAAAACTCGACTTCATTTGAAAGAGTGTGCCTGAATATGATTGATAGCTTAACAACTGGAGCTCACCCATTCGAATTCCTACTATATGTTTGAAAGGGACAACTGTTAAAAAACAATTTTAGAAGTGAGCATAACCATTAAAAAGAAATACCTCGGTTTCCAGTACAAAACACCAGCACAAATACTTCATGTAGTATCAGAATACAGCTCTGGGGCTGTCATTTTACATTATACATGGCGTTTGCATTTTGCTTACATAAAACCCTGTTTCCAATTCAATCAGTAATTATCATCCAAAAACAGTGCATTTGGGAAAAACGGAAGGAGTACATTCGTGTTTATAATGGAGAAAAAAAAACCACACACACACACACCAAGATCATCATTATCATTATCAACATTATATGAGCAGGTTTATATGAAAACAGTAAACGGGGTAGGTCCACATGAGCTGAAAGGGAAAAAATGATAGATTTATTACAATGACAAAATAGAAAAGAGAGAGAGAGAGAGAGAGAGAGAGAGAGAGAGAGAGAGAGAGGAGAGAGGAGAGAGAGAGAGAGAGAGACGAGAGAGAGAGAGAGAGAGAGAGAGAGAGAGAGAGAAATAGTATATATGGCGGAACCTCACGACGTACATTTCGGCCAAATGGTAGGCACGGCTGCCGGCCGGCCTCAAAGAGCAGCTGATTTTATCGGCCCAAAATAGACGCACCTGTGAAAACACGGGTCAGTTGAGACGCCGTGACGTTTCCGACGGTCGACGCTGATGAAGCGCGCGAGAGCGCATGCGCACATCGCTGGGTTTATCACCAGGACGTTAATAATAATAATAATAATTCTTCAAGACGTTAATAAAAATAATAATCATCAACACCTGAATATGCCAGTAGAAATTGTCCCCACAATATAGGGATACTAAAGGCACGATCCAAAGATCTCTGAGAAGAACCTGGAAAAATTAGATGAAGTAGCTCCAGGACTCATGCAGAAAGGTATGCTCAGAGTAAGAAAAGTGATGGGCTCCTAAAGGGCAGGATGCAACACGGAACCCCACTATAAAACCACCCAGTAAAATAATGATAGAAATTACAAGCAATATAATTAAAAGTCAACAAATGTATAGCATAAGCAAGTACCACTTAAGACCTAAAAATTAACCTTATAAAAAACCTATTGCTTTGGAAAAGTAGGATATTCTACATTCAATCCAAATAATATCCACAAGGCTGTATCAAACAATAAGCTGCATAATATGAAAGTGCAGTAACTTTGTGTATTTGAATGGTATGCCCCTTCAATTCAACGTCCTTTACAGACGTAGCAAGCAAAATACATGACTTGAGGTCAGGTTTTTGCCTTTCCAATAAAGTTAATGAATCCGCGTATCATACAACATGATACAACGCAATACATCGTTGGGGAATTCACTCCAACATACCCACACATAATCTCCCGTCCGTAGGCCCCTTGTATTACCGTCAAAATGATATACAGCATGTTACATCATTGTGGACTCCCTGTTCATAGCCACCTATACACAACCGTCATTACCTGGCAAAACCACCACCATCTCCACCTCCACCTCCACCACCACCTCCACCGTCCACCTCGACCTCCACCTCCACCACCACCACCTCCTCCTATCCTCCTCCTACTCCTCCCCTCTCCTCGCCACGACACAACCGCCAATCTATCGAAACCATCAACATAATTTTCTCGTTAACATTTCACTTATTTCCCAAGGTAGCGTGTCATTAGGCTTCGCCCGAGCACCAGTATGGGTCGGAAGAAAATACATATATATATACTACGTATCTTCCAGGTTCCAGCTGTCTGTCTGCCTGCCTTTCTGTCTGTCTGACCTTTTCGGACAAAATTCCACATTCGTCAGCCTTTATCTTGCCGATGTATCTTACCCGTGGCCCTTTCTTTTTTGAAGTGAGTGTTGAGCCGTATACTCCTCAAGTGACTTCTTGAATTTCTTTACAGAATTGTTTTCTTTCTCTCTGTTTTCTTTCTCCCTCTAAGTTTTCTCTCGCTCTCTTTTCTTTCTATCTCTAAATCTTAAGCTACCCCAGGCGGCTATAAAATAAATAAATATGAAGGAAATAGACAATAAAACAGACACACCTGAATTCAAGAGACAGCAGCAGAAAGAATGAATGAATTTCCCCCCCCCCCCCCCCTTAAACAGTTATATATCAGTAGATCCCACAACTGTACAAGGCAGACGATTCTGTTTTATTTTTATACATATCACCTTCCGTCAGTATGTCGCAGGATTCTATGTCCTGTTTTAGAAGCAAATGCCATTTGGGATAATATACAGGCAATGTATTCCAGTTTATTATCATCAAGAAGCTTAAACGATACCTACGAGGCAACAACGACTGCGGATTACGCCTAATCAGCATTTACGAGTCTACGTTATATGGTAACATTTCTACTTTACACGGTCAGTAGTCATACACGGAAAGTCTGTCTTGCATGTCTTTTCTAATAATAGTAGCATTCAAAATACTGAAAGGCACAACAAAAGTAGACAGTAACATATTTACGTTAAACGAAAACCAGAAAAAAATAATGGATGGAAACTAGGACTGAAGAGATACACATCCCACTGTGGGAACTTCTTCACATACAAGACATGTGACACATGGAATAAACTGCCTCCAAAAGTTGTAAACAGCAACAGTATGGAAGAGTTTAAAAGAAAGCTAGACAAAATCACTGTGAATGAACAGTAAAACCTTCTACCGATAAGTGAGCACACGATGTCTCCTCGGATGGACTAACAAGTCTTTGGGGCATCCTAACCCTTGTAACTCCTCGCCTTTCTCAAAATAGTAGGAAATTCCATGCGTGGAGGCCTACTTACTAGTTCATGGCTATTCCACCTTGTTCTAGATCAGTGAGTGATTCTGGACAAGAATAATTTCAACAATAAGTTAAATAACAAATTTATTTTCTCTCTCCCTGCTTCTGTGTTTCCTAACTCTTATAATCCTTTTCCCTTTACAAGGTAGGTCCATCGCTATGTTCGTATTTAGTGAGGTTTCTTCCTTTCTTTTCTCGTATCTTGTATTCGTTGGACATGGGCAATAAATGGGCAGAAAGTTGTTAATGGTCTGTGCTCTTAGAAAACTAGAAAGGTTGCCATTTCTGATTTAAGAGCTTTGCACAGTCGCTTTCAAGAAAGTAGTTGCACAATCGAACATCAAGCTGCTCTTGATTCCCGTCAATCCGATCAGGACAAATTAATAGATGTGAGCAAGTGCATACAATACAAATTAATATACAACAAACAAAGGTGCGTGTGCGTGTACGTGTACACGTTTTGCGTGACACGTGAATAAAAATCCACTACATGTTAAACTGTTTACGTCAGGGGTGTCAAACTCATGGCCCGCGGGATGGTCTTAAGTGGCCCGAGAGGTGCCAAGAGATTTTTCAACTAGAGCTAGTACTATAACTGTTAGAACTGAGGAAAATTTAACTAAAGTTAATCAACTGTTAAAACGAGACATAATAAGTTTTACCTTGCATTCATATGACATTAATTTATTAATTTATTTCATATTATAATTGCTGGAAATACAGCTCTTTTATTCAAAATCTTAATATATCAGCAATAAGGAATCCGTCCGAAGCAGAATAAGTAATTACCAAATCTTTGATGGCCCTCGAGACCATACATGGAAGGTTAACATTGCAGAAATAATTATAAATGAATGGCCATTTTTTATGATCTGCTTATATTCATTTCAGAACGAATACTTTCATCAACTAGACTCTGCAACCTGACTACTCCAACATATAAATAACCAATTCATTAACGTACCTGATTCAATATTAGAGTCCTATATAAGGCTGTAATTAATCCAATTAGGAATTAAAAAAACAAACTCCAGTGAATCTCCAACAAAATGGCAGATAAGTAACAAACATCCCTAAAACAAGACACAAATTTTAATGTGAAAAGTCCCAAACATAAAATAAACACATAAAAAAACTTAATTAACCCATAAACATATTTAAAGCTACTAGTAATGATTCATTAAAAAAGAATGGGGTACTGACATACTTCGTTTAGGCTTAAATCAGCCGAACATCCTCAATTCCCAGGAAACCAGTCCAATATAAAACAAAGCAACAAAATGTTCATTCACATGCCGTCTGAACCCAAACACACACACACACACACACACACACACACACACACACAACACACACAACACACACACACACACACGCACAGCCTGTCATAAAGCGTTTTGTGTCTCTGAAGAGGCTGAGTTTACAGAACAAGTAGTACCTCTTTCTCTTTTACCTGGGAAAGGTGATGCAGCATCGGAATTGAGGCCCCTTTAGTAAAGTTATAAAGATAAATAATTTAGCGTGGACTCACCATTTCAAATATTTACAAAGAAACTTTTCTAAAATTACGATATGTATATTAACAAAGCTTTTGAATGCAGCGAAAGAATATTAATAACGAACCTTATTCCATATGTGGTCTTCATTCCAAGTAGAAACAATAAAATTCTTTTAAAAAATAAAAATAAAAAATTAGAGAAAAAATCAGGCCATATGATCCAAAACGTTGTGAATGCAAGAACTGCAGTAAATATGATCGCACTACAAAAAATCTATTCAAATGACCATTTCAGTATAAAGTGCAATGACTTCATTCACTGGTGTGTCTATAATTTTTCCGGGAATTTGAAGAGCATAAGACACATGTCCTGAAATTGGATTAATACTCAGTAACTAATATAATATTCTTTGTTTTAGTTACATCTAAACTTTCTTCCCATTCGGAAAATGATTCTTAATTGGCAAACCTACTGACTGAACTGTATGCCCATGAGATACTCGTATAATACAAAACTACCTGTCACATCCACAACTGGACTGTTCTATGTTGGAGAAAAAATTGTAACTAATACCAAGACCGGGCAAATTGCAGAAAAAGATTAGAAAATTGTCTCACCACACACACTTTTTCACTGGAGAAAATATCCTCACTCGAACCACTTTCTAAGAATATATCGAAGCCTTGTCCACTTCATACTAGCATCTAGTATTCCTTCCTCCATAAAATTATTCAACTGTCTCTCCTATTCACAAACAGATCATTGTCCACTGGAGAAAACTTACACATTCATTTCGCACTTGAAATTATTACTCTACAGGTTTTAAATTATGTTGGCTTTAACAATAAGTGCAAAACATGAGCTACATCCTTTCTGGGGTCGTCAACCTACACCACAAAGCTTGGTAGGACTCATAGAATTTAGGCTAAAAAGCTAAGCACTGGGGCAGCTTCAGCTAGTCAGCGATAGTGAAAATTAAAAGAAGCAATCAGAGCGGTCAGACTACAAGATAAGAGATAATAAATTATACGAAATTCAATGGTATTAAGGGGGGAAACTGGGGCAAGGGTACCCCCTCAATTATATTAAGAAGTAATAATTAAGAGGTTGGACGGCAGGATTGAAGAAAGGTAGCGGGAATGACGATTAAAGTAAAAGGCTAAAAAGTGGGTGATGTTGAGAGAGAGAGAGAGAGAGAGAGAGAGAGAGAGAGAGAGAGAGAGAACTGTCATGCCTACAGCGTACTGCGTGAGGTCCACTGATGGCACTAACCCCACAAGGGGAAAATCAAGATGACCTGAAAGTGATCATCATTCTCACACACCCCTTTTTACCACAGGACGCAAGGCAGCAGATACAAGAAGCCATAGATCGTAATCCTCTGAACTTCACTGATATACATCGGAGAGGGAAGGGTGGGTGGTAAATCAGCTTCCTAAAACACACACACACACACACACACACACACACACACACACACACTTCACTTCTACTAAATTAAGCAGTGAATAGTACATCTGGTTGTTATTCAACTCTTTAGGCCGGAACCAGGAAGGAGAAAGGTATATGGAGCAAGCTGTCTAATCCCAAATGACTTGTTGATGCAGTTACAACGTGAACCGACATGATGACTTAGAGCAAAGCAAAGCTATTTAAGGCAGAGGAGAGATAACTTGAAAGTGAATTCCGGACCAGAACAGCATCGAGTCAGGCAAAGCCGTAAGGTGTAGAAATGGCCGGTAAATTGGCGATGAGAAAATGGAGTGCATGATGCATTTTAACCGAACCTTTGTATAAGAAATGAACAAAGCGTAATAATCCGCTGAATAAAAAAAGTTAATCTACTGTGTGAATCTGCAAAAAAAAAATAAAATAAATAAAAAATTAAAAAAATAAAAAAAAATCAATAACAATAGAGTTTGTACAGATTAACAAGCGTTATGTTTAAATACAAACTTTTCCAAAGGAGAACAGATATGAAAATGTTTGTGGTCAGTTTTAATAACTCATCAATCTCATATATTCGTAAATTGAATCTAGATGCTTGTTAGTCATCCTTTAGAATACCATTTATGGTTTATTACTATTCATAAAAATAAGAGAGTTGTAAGATCAGGCTTATTAATATATCTATATAGTATATATATATATATATATATATATATAGATATATATATATAACAAAAGTTGTAAGATCAAAGTTTCTTCAGATTAGAACTACATAACTCGGCAAAAATGAAAAGCAAATATTTCACTGCAACCATTTATCTATCTATCAACTTTCTGCCTGGTTGCCAATAGCACTTGGAACCCACATCAACCGGAACAATTAGTCTGCAAGCATTCAGTCCGTGTCCGTGTCATTGGTTCGTCATTTTCAGTGATTAGCGGCATCTAGTAAGTCGCTGAAAAATCATCAGTTGTGGCGTGCATGCAAGCAAGACGTTCCGGCATCAACTAGAACAGTCTGCTCGTCTCAGTTTTCAGATATTCAGTCAAATCTGCGTAATATATAATAATATATATATATCTATATATATATATAATATAAAACTTAAAAATGCTCTGTTACAACAGAATACCATCTAATAAAAGGAGCCCATAAAACGCCAAAATATAGAGATAATACTATATCTGAAATATGGCATTTTCTCTATATTTTGGCGTTTTATGGGCTCCTTTTATTATATATATATATATAATTATATAAATATATATATATATATATATATATAGATATATAATTATATATATAATATATATTATATATATATATATATACATATATATTACAGTGTATGAGCTTTTGTATTCCTTCTCAGCAAACTGAGTAAAGAATAAAAAAAAAAAAAGCTTCACGCGTAATTTCTGTACCTCATTACTGTTATCTTTAATTCCTTTCTATAGAAAAAAAAAAGGAAAAAAAAAGGCTCAAAAGACAGAAGGAACTACCGTGGGATACATTCATTTCCCGCAGTGTGAAGCGTATTGCCCATAAAGGGCAGGTGATAGCACAGGACTGCTCGCTCACCTTTCCCCCTTCCATGTCCTTCTCCCCTCTACCTACCCAGACCCCTCCCCCTCCCTAGATTAGGCCTCCCCTCCCAAGCTTAGGGACGGCCCTCCCATTCTTTTACTTATAGGAGGTAGACACCTTCCTTCCCTCAATAAATTTAATTTCTACTCTTGGACACACAATCTTTCCATCTAGTTTAAGACATCCCCCCCCCCCCCCACCCTCCCCCCTTTAACATTTCTGACACTGACCCCCTCCAGTCTCAGTTAAAGACATCACTTGGCCTCCACCACCCACCCCACCGACAGGCCCATTCCGGTTAAGACATCCTGTCTTTCAATCCTTTATCGCTCGAGACATCATCCAAAACCCATTCTCACTTACTTATCCTTCTTCCTATTTCCTGCTTGGCTACAACCCAACCCTTTCATTCTGGCCTATAGTAAATCCGATTCCAAAATCGCCCCCCCCCCCCCCCCCCCACCCACCCCCTTCTCTGTCCTGTCACGTGAAACCTAATCTTCGTCCCCCCCCACCCTCCTTATGAAATCCCCTTTCCATCTCGCTTAGGACATTCCCTTTTATTATTATTATTATTATTATTGATTATTATATTATTATCATAGATGAAACCATTCACAAGGAACAAGCCCACCAAAGGGGCCACTGACTTTAAGTTCAAGCTTCCTAAGTTAATGTTAGGACACCCCGTTCCTATTCCCGGTAAGGACATGTCTTTCCTTCATCTAGACATCAACCCCCATCTCTCTCTCTCTCTCTCTCTCTCCTCTCTCTCCTCTCTCTCCTCTCCTTTCCATTCTCGATAAGAAACATGTCTCGCTTTCTCAGCATATCTGTTTTACTCTCCCCTACCTATTCTCGCTAAGGACCTCTCTCGCTCGCTCTCTCTCTCTCTCTCTCTCTCTCTCTCTCTAGTAAGGGTACGTCTTCCCTTTCTCAAAATATCTCTCTCTCCCTTCCTATTCTCGATCCTGCAGGACACCTCCTCTCCTCTCTTTCTCTCAGTAAGGGTTATGTCTTCCCTTTCTCAAAGACATCGCCCACGTCTCTCTCCCCTTTCTCAGCATATCTGTTTTACTCTCACCTCCTATTCTCGATAAGAACACCTCTCCTCTCTCTTCTCTCTCTCTCTCTCTCTCTTCTCTCCTCTCTCTCTTAGTGAGGGGTTATGTCTTCCCCTTTCTCAAAATATCTCTTTTTCTCACCCTTCTATTCTCGATCCTGCAGGGCACCTCTCTCTCTCTATCTCTCTCTTCTTCAGTAAGGGTTATGTCTTCCTTTCTCAAGACATCACCCCACGTCTCTCTTCTCTCTCTCTCGCTCATCTCTCTCGGGCTCTATTTCTTCTCTCAGTAAGGGGTTAAGTCTTCCCTTTCTCAAAAATCTCTCTCTCCCCTTCCTATTCTCGAATCCTGGCTGACCCTCCTCCTCTCTCTCTCTCTACTCTCTCTCAGTAAGGGTTATGTCTTCCCTTTCTCAAGACTCACCCCACCCCCGTCTCTCTCTCTCTCTCTCTCTCTCTCTCGCTGACTCTCTCGTCTCTCTCTCTCTCTCTCTCTCTCTCAGTAAGGGTTAAGTCTTCCCTTTCTCAAAAATCTCTTTTTCTCTCCCCTTCCTATTCTCGATCCTGCAGGACACCTCTCTCTCTCTCTCTCTCTCAGTAAGGGTTATGTCTTCCCTTTCTCAAGACATCACCCCACGTCTCTCTCTCTCTCTCTCGTGACATCCCCGCACAAAAAGGGTAAAAAAGTTTTCAAAACACCCCCCCCCCCCCCCCCCGCTCCCCTACAATGCAACCTCAACAGAAGCCACAGAAGTTTTTGCCTAGTGCCCTCACTCTAAGGCGAACGCCCCTACCTACTATGAGTCCAGGTAAAAATGTCGCAGGAAAAAAACAAAAAAATTCACATTAATCTTTCCTAGTTAGTGAACCCCAAGGGTAAATTTTAACCCGGTATGGATCCATGTATAACCCACCTTTGCCAAGGCGTGTTTAGAGCAAACCCGTTGGGGATTCCCGTCAAAACATAAACAAAACACTGTCAATATCATCAAGATAATAACCCCCAAGAAATATTGTAAATTTTCCCTGTGACTTTAATACCGTCAACCATAAATTAATTTACTTTTTTTTCCCTGATTTTTTCCCCTAATCAAAAATTGTGACTTTTTTTTCTGTCACCTACTCTTCCTAGCCAAATTTGTGACTTTTTTTCCTGTGACTTTTCCTAGTCAACATTGTGAATTTTTTCCAGTGATTTTTTTTTCCTAACCAAAATTGTGACTTTTCCTTGCTAAAATTGTGACACTTTTTCCCGTGACTATTTTTCCTAGCCAAAATTGTGACCCTTTTCTCTTGTGAATATTTTTTCCTACCCAAATGTGACTTTTTTTCCTGTGACTTTTCCTAGTCAAAATTGTGACTTTTTTCCCAGTGACTATTTTTCCTAGCCAAATTTGTGACTTTTTTCCCCCGTGTGACTTTATTACCGGTCACCCTCTCTCTCTCTCTGTGCCATTTTGCGTTTAACATTCGTCTGGAAATTTATAAATATCTAGAAGTGTTCGTGAACTGTCGGTGATAAGATTAGTGTGAAAATAGTAGTATAAAGTGTCTACTAAGTTAGTTTATCAAGTGAAATACTGTAAATCAGATCAAGATGGCAGTAAGTTCCAACTGTGGAAAAAAATTGGGGAATTTAGCGTGTTTATCAGATTCGCAATACGATGAGGTAGCAGGAAGGGAGCTGGCATTTCTCATCTATGAGATCAACAACAGTCCTAACCAAAAAGATGCAAAAGCATTCATAGACATATTAGAAGGATATGATCCTTCAAACTGGAACAAATCAACAGAAAACATCTTGAAAATAATTGAAGAAGTTCCAAATAAAATCCAAGTGGTCAAGAGACTCATAAAGAAAATATACATAAATCAACATATTCCGACAAAGAAAATGAATAAGGTGAACATTGTGAATATCCTAATTGATGCAATAGGAAAAAGAATGCCAAAGGCATGCAAACTGTGTAAGGTGTGGTATAGCATAGTTAATCCACAAAACCTAATCAGAAAATGTGCTGCATGCAACATTCCGACGCATCCGCAATGTGCTGAAGTAATGCAAGATATGAGAAAAGATACCAGAATGTTTTGCTCAACATGTCTATCATGGATAGACAATGTTATTAAATCAAGACTGAATGTACAAATAGTTGAGGATGAAGAAGAGGAAGAGGAAGAAGAAGAGGAGGAAAACGGAAGAGAAGTAAACAAAATTGAAATGACAGAAAAAAATAAGGAAAACAAAGAACAAGATAAAAGTATGGATGCAGAGATACTCATTGATACTACATATGAGGCAATCAAGCACCACACATACGAAGAAATAAATTACGACATAACAACACAAAACAAAATCCCGAAGAGGCTCTACCCAGATCTGAACAATGATGGGAAAGAGGAAAAAATAGACAAAAAAGACAAAGTCTGCAACCTTTTGAAAAGAGGGAATTGCAGATTCGGAGAAAAATGTTACTACAAACATCCTAAGGTATGTCACAACTATGAAATATATGGTAAATGTGCATACCTAGACGGCTATGAGGATGATTGCAGAGATCTACATCCAAAAATATGCAAAAACCTAAAAGAAGGAAAAGGATGTAAGTTCGACAAAAAATGTAAATATATGCACCCTGTAGCCATGAATCAAAATCAAATAAATAATCAATCAAATAATAAAATCCAAAATAAGAAAGAAACAAACAAAGAGAGGAACAAAGAATATCAGGTGAAAGAAAAAACCAGCCATCACCGCGATATGGTGTGTCAGCGAAATATTTCAAAGCATCAGCTCCAAGATACAATTCAAGAGATAAGAACTGTATTTATGATGCAAGAGGATATTGCAGATACGGAGAAATTGAGATTCAAGACTACAAAATGAATAATTATATGATGAAGGAAGGAAGAAAACAAACATTTATGGAAAAAAGTTGGATTATTTTAATTAATCAAGAATTTCCAGGAAATGAAGAAAAGAACAACCATACCAGAACAGGAAAGAGGACCATGGGAAAATCCTTATTACTACCAGTATTAAATGAAGGAGAAAAACACGCAAACCATCATAGTGATGAATGCGCAGGGTTTAGTTACGAGTAACTCAAAAAGAAAAATAGAGTACTTTAAAGAACTCCCCACCCAAAATTTGAAAAGAAAATAGATATAATGAATATAAAGTGAAACCTGGTATTCCCAAGAGACTGGGAATGATGATCAAATAAAAGGGTTCCAAACTTATAGATCAGATAGAAAAAATAGGAATCAAGGGGGAACCGCAATGTATGGGAAAGACATAAAACAAGGAAAAATATATGAGAAATATAGTAACTCAGAATGTGAACTAATAGCGGTAGAATTTGAATCTGAAAAATTAATGAACATAGTAAAATATAGACCCCCTAATACTAAAGAGTTTGACATAATAATAGAAAAATTGGATGATATATGTAGAAATCACAAGGACTGGACTATTCTCCTATCTGGAGACTTTAACTTTCCTTTCAGAGACTGAAAGAACGAATAGGAGATTGTGGTTGTATTTATACATATAAAAAAGAGAGTATAGTAGTGCAGAAGATAAGAGGCTATTCGAAAAGCTATTAGATATGCTACTAGAATACAACATTCAACAGATAAATCACCTGCCAACAAGAAAGGAAAATACTTTAGACCTAGTATTTGTGAACGAGGTGAATTATGTTAAAGAAATAGTAGTCTATAATGCGAGTATTTCAGACCATAATGTCATAGAATTAACAGTCCATTCCAAAGCAAGTGAAAACAGAGATAAGCAAGAAATGAAAAAGTGGGAAGGATATGGAAAATACAACTTCTACAGTAAAAATATAAAATGGTCAGAAATAAATGAAGAATTCAACAAAGATCGGGATAACATTTTCGTAAGTGATGACATAAGGGTAAATACGGAGATATTATGTAAAATATTAGAGAAAATAGTGGGTAAATACCGAAGAAGAAAAGTAAACATCAGTCATGCATACCAAGAGACAGAAGGATCTTGTTCCAGAAAACCAGAAAGTGGAAAAAAGGTCTTGCAAAAGTAAAAAAATGCATGGAAAGTTACAGAACTAAAAAGTAAGATAGAAAATGCAGAACAAAAAATTATACAATCAAAAGAAAATGAAAAACGGGACTTGGAAGAAAAAACCCTGGTAAATATCAAGCAAAACCCCAAACTATTATACTCATACGCAAAAAAGATGAATAAAAGAAGAATAGAAATAAGCCCTCTAAGAATTGAAGGGAGATTAACGAATGAAAAAAAGGAAATAAACTACATATTGGCAGAACGATATAAGAGAGAATTCACCCCTAGAATTAATAATGAAGATAATGATATAGAAGTAAGGGACGAAAATAGTGAATATTTAGCTGACATAGATATTAATGAAGCTGATTTTGTGCAGGCTATTAATGAAATTAAAAATGGAGCTTGATTTGTGACAGGCTATTAATGAAACTTAAAAATGGAGATTCTGGCAGGTCCTGATGGTGTCCCTCTATTTTTGTTTAAATGAATTAGTAAGCTCATTCTTATCGTGCGAAAGGCCCACTTGTAACGACAAAGTGTAGATACAGGCAAGATTTATGATGATGGACACAAACTTAGCAGGATATTTACCCCTACTTTCAAAAGTGGATCAAAACTTGAGGCAAGTAATTATATGGCCTGTGAGTCTAACATCACATATTATGAGTGTATGAAAGGGTAATGAAGAAAAATATTATGAAACATTTAATAAAAAATAATTTGTTTAATATAGGACAACATGGTTTCGTACCTGGAAAAAGTACAAAAACCCAACTGTTAGTCCACCGTGAGAACATATACAAAAATATGAAAAGAGGAAATGAAACAGATGTGGTTTATCTAGACTTTGCAAAAGTCCTTTGACAAGGTAGATCATAACTATATTTAGCTGAAGAAAATTAGAAAACATAAATATAGTGGACAAAGTGATGGAATGGGATGGTTAAAAGAATTTTTACACAACAGAAAATGATATACGTAGTTATTGCAAACGATGAGAAATCGGATGAAGTTAAGGTAATATCCGGTGTGCCACAAGGTACGGTGTTAGCTGCATTACTGTTTGTTATTATGATTGTAGACATAGACAGTAATGTTAAGGACTCGGTAGTGAGTAGTTTCGCAGATGACACAAGAATAAGTAGAGAAATTACTTGTGATGAAGAGGAACGGGTTACAAAGAGACCTTAACAAAGTATATGATGGGCAGAGGTAAATAGGATGGTATTTAAACTCTGATAAATTTGAATCAATAATTATGGAGACAGAGAAGGAAAGCTATATGCATATAGGGGACCTAATAATGAGACAATCACAAATAAGGAAGCAGTTAAAGACCTTTGTGTGATGATGAATAGGAACATGTTATGCAATGATCAAATAGCAATTCTATTGGCAAAATGTAAAGCAAAAATGGGAATGTTGTTACGGCACTTCAAAACAAGAAAAGCTGAACACGATTATGCTTTATAAAACATATGTTCGTAGTCCACTTGAATATTGCAATATGATATGGTACCCACACTATCAAAAGGATATTGCACAAAGAGAATGTACAAAGGTTCTTTACAGCTAGAATAGAAGTTAAGGACCTTGACTACTGGGAAAGACTACAATCCTTAAAGTTATATAGTCTAGAAAGGAGAAGAGAACGCTACATGATAATTCAGGCATGGAAACAGATAGAGGGAATAGCCGAAAACATCATGGAGCTAAAAATATCAGAAAGAG
The DNA here is from genome assembly GCF_015104395.2 of Macrobrachium nipponense. Classification (NCBI taxonomy): domain Eukaryota; kingdom Metazoa; phylum Arthropoda; class Malacostraca; order Decapoda; family Palaemonidae; genus Macrobrachium; species Macrobrachium nipponense. The sequence goes on along the minus strand of NC_061090.1, from coordinate 27,359,765 downwards.
CAAGCAGAGGTAGATTAATAGTGCCCAAAACTATACCATGAAAAATAATGAAAGCACACAGAACATTAATCCACTACGCACCAGCATTGATAATGCAGCGTTTATTCAATGCGTTGCACAAGCATCTGAGGAATATATCAGGAGTGAGCCTAGATGTGTTTAAGAATTAGCTCGACAAATATCTAAGCTGCATCCCAGACCATCCAAGATTGGAAGATGCAAAATATACCGGAAGATGTACTAGCAACTCTTTGGTAGACATTAGAGGTGCCTCACACTGAGGGACCTGGGGCAACCCGAACAAGATGTAAGGTCTGTAAGGTAAAGTCTGATATACCTCTTCCATCGTGCCTCTACCTAAACATTATTGCTCTTTGCCTATGGCTTACCTATGAGTAAACTCTACACAAAATACTTTCCCTACCTTCAAACTAAAGTAGATTCACATCAACCGTGCATCTGATGTCTAGGCCAGTCCCTTACGACACTCCTGATTGGCGGTTGATAAGCCAGTCATAGGGCTGGAAACTCTCAGTCTCTCTCGAGAGAGTTCATATAGGCAGGATGTATGCTCCACCTCCTGAGGGATACTTTAGAACGACGTATCCATCAGGAGAAGTAGAACATCCATCCTGCCTATGTGAACTCTCTCGAGAGACTGATGGTTTCCAGTCTGTGACTGGCTTATCAACAGCCAATCATGAGCGTCGTAAGGGACTGGCCTAAACATCAGATGCTCGGTTGATGTGTGTCTACTATAGTACACGCTTCGTTGTCACATATATTAAAATGACCGTAAGGGCAAAATAACTGACATATACAAGTGCATCATGCACTGGACTGAGGTGAAGGCTGATAAGAAACAGCGACCCCCATTAACAAATGGGCGAAGAAGAAGATTATTCTAATGTCGAACTAAACAGACGGTATATGTAAAACGAGATCGAATTTCAAACAGCTCCATAAATCAAGATAAAAACAAAAATAGCTAGCATAACCTAAGGACATAATTACAAACACATACATAAATTACGAAAATGAAAGTGTCCCGCGTTAAAATTCGCGTGTATTATGTCAATTTATGGTTTGTGCTCAGATTTACGACTGTTATTATTTTTTTTTTTTTTTACAGTTTGAGAATGACTCGAAAAGGAGTTGAGAGTTTTAACACTTTATCTTAGTCTTTTTTTCCTACTTTGTATTTGTTTGAATGTCTATTTTTACGGTTTTCGCTTTTCATAATCAGAATATTAATAACCATACATTAAAATGATTAAAATAATAATAGATTAAAAATGAGTTCTAGGCAAAATATATATGCATAATCACATAAACACTTTACTTCCTATTACGAATATATAAGGAAAGAAATGTAATATACGAGCATCAACCAGGTGTATAGTTTTTCCTTGAGTGATTTAATACATTAAGTATTTCCAGGCTTACTCAAAAAGCCTTCGGTCAGAATAAAACCTTACATATATATACATACATACATACATATGTATGTATATATATATATGTGTGTAATTAATAAATAAATATATATATATATATATAATATATACATATATATATCTCTATATATATATAGATATATATCTATATATATAATGTATATATAAGCACGCACGAAAGCACGAACCCGTGTGTGTGTGTGTGTGTGTGTGTGTGTGTGTGTGTGTGTGTGGGTGTGTGTGTGTGTGTGTGTGTGTGTGTGTGTGTGTGTGTGTGTGTGAAAATTCATGAAATTAGGATAGTTTGATTCTTCCAAGCACAAAATACCGGTTATCATTGTCAAAAGGAGTAACGACTCGGAACCAAACCTTTGACTTAAAACAGCAGGATCCCAAATAAACCAACGATATATAACTTCTTTTTTTTTAACGACATTTATATATTTACCCTATTGTTTTCATCAGTCGATATTAGAAAGAAACAGAGATACATTAAAAAGTAACCGTTATACCATTATAGAGGAGCGAGCTGAGAACAACTGCTTCAGACCACCGAGCCAAAGGAACCCTTTATTCAAATGAGGTATAAAGGAGTATGGAATCATTTTCAAATTTTCAATCGATGCACATCGTCACTGAAGCCTTTCCTTACTTGTCAAGTTAAGTATCAAACTACTCACACAACAAATAAATCCTTTGTCAAGCAAATCAATCTGATTTGTTATTTTCAAACGAAATCAAATCTCGGAACCAACGCTGTCAATTCACTAAGTAATATTATAATAATAATAATAATAATAATATAATAATAATAATAATAATATTAATAATAATAACAAAACAGGTTTTCATTGAAAATAATGGCTATTTCAGCCGCGTTTATTTTGTATAGAAGTTTCTCTATCTTTCTTATTACTGACGTTTCTTCTGCATTCAAGATGGCTATTAAAACGCCCAATGGGGGATTCATGTCAATAAAACCTTTATTAATGAAGGTCTTTTTCAAGCAAATAATAATAATAATAATAATAATAATAATAATAATAATAATAATAATAATAATAATAATGAGAGGTGAATTACCCTTTTCGAAATACTGCACAATTACACTCAAGAGTCGCTACAGCATGACCGTAACAATTCACTTTTTGCTGATTTTTTATTTCGTTTTTTCTTCTGAAGCGATCACTACCATCTACGTCTGTACACCATAAAAACGCAACTCTTTAATTAACGCGATGGGAAACTTGCTAACTCACCAGTCGCCACAAACACACACAATTATAAGTAAAAATATCCAGTTCCAAATGTGCAATTCAGCAAAGTAAAGGTATACATGTTTTCCTTTTTTGCGTGTTTATTGATTTGTTATTTTATCTTTTCTGGAGGGAGAGGGGGGGGAGGAGGAAGGAAGCAATAGAACTTAATCGCAGCAATGAAAACTCACCTCCTCCCCCTCCCCCCTCCCCACTTCACAACCTCAAAAATTGCAATTCACCAAAGTAAAGATAAGTTTTTTTTTCTCTCTCTCTTTTTTTGAGAACAATATCACCTTGCAGCTCAAGGATAACCTGATTGCCTCCGCCAGTGGAACACCCACCTGATTTGTTTCATTCCTTAAAAGGTATGCCATCGGGAAACAAATAAATAAAAAAAATAAGGCGAGTAAGTTGCAACCATATCAGGAATGACATTTTGCCAAGCCAACCCTTTTTCATTTCATGATTTTATAATAATGAAATATTAAATAATTTTATTATTACTTAGCAGTGTTTAATATTTTCCGATAGGTTTTCTAAAATTAATCTTTTGGAGTTTAGTATTATTATTATTATTATTATTATTATTATTATTATTATTATTATTATTATTATTATTATTATATTCTCAAGAAAGAAACCGAAATTCTAGAAAAACATGGATAAAAATAAAACCTATAAATAAAAGACGAAACAAGAAAAGAACATTGTGATAAAAAACAAATGATTAAAGAGAGAACTCGATCATCTACTTGAGAAGCACAGACACTTCGTAAAACATAAAGAAAGACTGAGGCAATATTTACAAAAATCATATATATCACATTGTAAAGTATAGATATTTCATGACTGGGCATGAAACAAACCATATAAGGGATAATGGATAAAAGGAAAATAGGAACAGAAGGTATAAAGAAATGTTTGGTATAAGAATTGATGATGCTTTTGACAGGCAACTGATGGAAAGAAAATGAAAAAAAAAAAAAAAAAATAAAAAAACAATGTTAGATCCTATTTAGTAAAAAGAGACAAATTGAGATTAAATGACTACTTATATATAATGTTGGCTTTCGTACCTACTATTATTTTTTTTTTTACAGCGAGGTCCTCGCGTAGGACTGGGACCTGCATAAGAGTACAAACTCTAACGATAAGAGATAAATATGCTTTAATTGCATAAAAAAGGTGACACCGTTAAGAGAGAGAGAGAGAGAGAGAGAGAGAGAGAGAGAGAGATAAAATGACGTCACAAACCAAGCAAAAATAGACGGGTTGATAATACTGAATACCAATTTCTTTTTGTAAAATGAAAGAAAAATTGACAACACGAGAGAGAGAGAGAGAGAGAGAGAGAGAGAGAGAGAGAGAGAGAGAGAGAAAAGGCTATCAGTTTCGTACCTGCTGACTCTGTAGAAAACTCTATATCAATGAGAGATAGTTACAACTGGCTGTACACTTCAAGTACTTGCGAACTGTCTCAAAGAGTAGATAACGAATATAAATTTGACATCACCGGCACCCAACTCTCGTTTAAAGAGAGCTTCACACAGAGATAAGACTTCTCTTTCCTTATTTTTGTGAATTCAAGGTCCTTTTTTAAAACTCTGAAAGGTGCTACAGATAACTCTATCAACACTTATCAGTTATGACTGTGGTATCTTTTTAGCAAAAACGGGATTTAATCATAAGGTTATGTATTAATGTGTTTGATTAGGCTGAAGGCGTATAAATGCAGTGTTAATAATAATAATAATAATAATAATAATAATAATAATAATAATAATGAGTATTCGATAATAATTTACTGTCTATATATATAATAATAAAAATATCTATATATTCTTATCTATTAATCTATTACATTATTTTTTTTTCTTTTCTAAGAACTTATCTCTTTCTTCACTATCTCCGTACACTATTAGTTTAGTAAACTTAGTTTAAAGCGTGGGCCAATGTTTAAGGGCCATTTTTACATTTCTTAAATATTTTAACTATATTCATTCACAATCAGGAATCAACTTACTTGCCATATTTACGATGAATACCATAACATCAGTAATACAAGCATTACAAGAAGTATGCACGGTAGTATACACATATACTAACAATATTATTGGTGATAAATTATTTACGTGCATCATACATACACACCATAAACATACACAACACACACACACATATATATATATATACATATATAAGCCGAAGGTCTTAAAATAAACCTTATTTATTATATATGTGACAAAAGCGAGAAAACCCTATCTCTAGAACTACAATACCGTTCTACAGCGGTGGGTCTCGGCCGTTGATCCTACACAGTCAAAATACACAAATCTTTGTTAAAACTGTAGGGCTAGACCAGGGGTTCTCAAAGTCGTCGACATCGACCTCCAGGGGTCAATGGAACCATGGGTCGATGAATTGTTAGGCGGTCGAAAGGGGGTCGATGAATAACTAATGGGTCGGTGAATGTTTACTGCTGGGGGTCTACAAGACCAATGAAGTCTCCAATTTGGAATTCTCATTAATAATTTATAAAAATCTCATTATCACACCTTATTCATATTAAAAAAAAAATTATATCAATAATATATATATATATATATATACAATATATATATATATATATATATATATATATATATAGTATATATATATATATATATATAATAGATATATATATATAAATATATAACTAATATATATATATATATATATAATATATAATATATATATATTTATATATATCATATATATATATATATATAATATATATATATATATATATCTAATTATATTATATATATATATATATATATATATATATCAATAATATATATATATATATTACTTTTTTGAATAACCAAAATAGATCAATTATTTTTTCACTATCACTACAAAATCTCAGAATTTTCAACAGGGCTTGCAACACTGTGCGATCGTATCCGCCACCCCCCTTATCCCACCTACGTCTCTTTCACTATCCGCCACCCCCACATCCCACTTACGTCTCTTTCACTGTCTAGCATACTGTAATTCAGTGCACTCTCAGCTCTCGTTATCCCTGAACTGTATTATGTGGCCTCTAAAAATTGTGATTATAATGGCTGATGTTGCTGCTAAGAACAAATGCCGACAGTATTCTCGGGGATATTTGAAATATGGATTCATTACTTCATTAACAAATGACACCATGCCATTGGGCCTCTTGTGTGAAATGACTTTCAGTAATGATGCAATGAAACCTGCAAAGATGAAGGACCACCTTGAAAAGAGTTCACTCTGATACGAAAAACAAAGACCTTGACTATTTCAAGACACTAGAGTAAAAAGCCAGTGCTGATACTGAAGGAGGTTTGAAAACCTCATACAACATCTCCCTCATACTACCAAATAAAGGAAAGGCGCACAATATCGGTGAGGAAATCATAATCCCAGCCATTAAAGTTATAGAAACTGTTATGAAGAAAGACTCTCACTCTGTTTTGAAAAATTTGCAATTAAGTAACAGTACAGTGCAAAGAAGAATTGACGAAATGGCAAATGTCGAAAAAACTTTGGTATCGAAACTTCGGGATAGTAAGTTATCTCTACAAATTGATGAGTTAACTTTTGGCAGCTCCAATCTTCTCATGGCATATTGGAGGTATTTCAGTCAAAGTCAAAAGGACATTATTGATGAATTTTTGTTTGCCAAATATCTGACAGCTGATGCAAAAGGCGAGACAATTTTACAATGTGTGCAGCAGTATTTTGAAAAGCACAATATAACTCTTAGCAATATTATTGCAGTGAATACTGATGGTGCACCAGCGATGGTGGTTCGTTACAGAGGATTTGCAAGCCTATTCAAACAGAAAGTGCCTGATGTATGTACCGTACACTGTGTACTACACAGACATCTTGTAGCCAAGAAACTCAGTGATGGACTGCATGATGCTTTGAAAGTTTGCATCAGGGCAATTAACAAAATCAAATCAAAGCACATCCACTTAACTCACGATTGTTTGCACTGCTGTGCGAAGAGAATGATGACACGTAGGGGTCACTGCTTGCAAAGACTGTTGACTTCTATGACTCAAATGTTCACTTCCTCGCAGACGTGGACTCATAGTTATGTGAAGAGTTAAAAAATGCAAAAATTCCCTGTTTTCTTAAGCAGACCTCTATTCTAAATTTAATGAGACACAAAACCGACTGCAAGGTAAAGATGTTACCATCATTCAGGCCAGGACAGTTTTACTAAGATTCCAAGGTAAGCTTAGCTTGTTTAGAGGTTCATGTCACGTAGAGATTTTCAGCATTTTTCAAACTTACAACAGATACAAAGTGAAAGCATTTCTGATGGGGACATAGAAATTTACATGACTCATTTGCAGAATTTAATTGAAGACTTTAAAGTGCGCTTTGAAGACCTGGAAAAAATTAAGGTGCCAGAATGGATTCTAACTCCGTTTGATGTTGAAATAAGGAATGCAGATATTGCCTCACACCTAGAAGTGGAATTCATTGACATGACTGTAGACCTTGAAACAAGTGCCTTGTTCAGAAGAAAAGGTCTCCGTGAATTATGGATCAACGAGAACAACGTTGCTAAATATCCTCAGCTTTGTGCAGTGGTTCAGCCATTTTTACTTGCTTTCCGAAGTTCATACATGGTTGAAGCTAGTTTCAGTCATGCAAATGCAGTCTTAACAAAACAAAGGAGCAGACTAAGCTTGGAAGAACGAGATGACCTACGGCTGAAGCTCACCAACCTACAACCTATAATATCAGTATCATTGTTGAGTCCCATCAGCACATCCTTCACATTAATGATGTCAACAGTGGAAGAAAAAAATGGTATGTTTAATTGAGAATAAAGTTACTGGTGCATCTAAATTTCTAAACATTTTCTTATTGTGTTACTTTTTTGTCATACTGCATGTCAAGTACTAAACTAATACTACTAAATTTGATTTTGACATTGTTCTTTTTTTCCTGAATTATTAATAATTAAATAGTAGGCTAGGAGGTCGATATAAAATTTGAAACCTCATTGGGGGTCGATGAGTTAAAAAGTTTGAGAACCCCTGGGCTAGACGATGATGCAAACTCCAAATGCTCTTATTAATTCAGCAACATGAAAGTATTGCCAAGGTACATTTATTTTAATGAAAACATAAATTTCAGAACTTTTAAGAACTCACATGAAGTAATCGTCGGATAAAAGTTACAAACTCTTAACACAATAAAACAAGAAACCATATATATGAAAGCCGCAAAAAACAGGGGGAAAATACCACAAACATAATATATAAACATAAAATATAAACCTGCAGGAAAATTTCAAGAAAACAAATAAAAACTCGTCAACAAAAATCTCCCAGAAACATCTAAGCTCGCAAACGAATATATCAAGATACAGATCAAACTCAAAACAGCTCATAAAATACAAGCATAAACACATCACAACGACAGCTCACAGGCCGTAATTTCAAGAAAGTCAATACGCCGATGTCACTGATAGTTGCAACGCCAGTTTTTCGTGCCAGATGAACCACGGCCAGGATTACTAAGCACCTCTCCAAGCAACGAGCTCGTCATGATCCAATGATGCGCAAAGGTTAGGCGCGTGTCACACACGCTCTTGTTACATCATTGAGAGAGAGAGAGAGAGAGAGAGAGAGAGAGAGAGAGAGAGAGAGAACTGAAAGTCGGTTACGCCGTAGTGCTTATTCATAGGTAATGTCGGTCACCGTCTCTATCCAGCGTATTGCATGCAGGTCATGCTCGATACTGAGAGAGAGAGAGAGAGAGAGAGAGAGAGAGAGAGAGAGAGAGACTTACCTGAACAGAAAATAAACTAAATGGGAAAATTATCTAAGACGAATTATAACACACACACACATACATATATATACATGTATAGCGCTACTATATAAACACACGAGCACGTGCTTCACAGAAATAAATCTCCGACTCACATCGGGATCGAACTCCAGCTTTACAAATGAAGAAGGCCAGGCGCTGCCGATTAACCCACACGACTGAATCAGAATTTATTTATATATATATATATATATATATATATATATATATATATATATATATATATATATATATATATATATATATATATATATATTCGTGAATACATATACATACGAAAGATAAAACACACTAACAAACATTATCAGAGAATAACACAATAACAATGAACCTTTCCCAAAACTCACTATAACCATACGAGGCAAAATGATTTCATATACATGTTTCATGCATATGAATGCGCGCATACGTAATGCGTATGCCAACCCGTGGGTCCTGCTGCTGCCCAATCCATAAATTTCACGGCTAATTGGAAAACATCGCGCAACGAGGCTTGTTATTAAACTCCTTTATATTTTTGGGCGATGTTGTTGTTAAATTCCTTGACTTTTGACACATATGTTTGTTCAAGTCCTTTATTTTCGACACTTGTTATTTAAGACCTTCATTTTGATAGGCTTTTTTTTAATCCTTCATTTTTTACTGTTGCTATTAATCCCTTTATTTTTTTACAGTTATTAGTCCTTTATTCTTTATTCTGTTATTATGAATATCCTTTATTTTTCACTTTGTTATTTTCTACTACTGTTATCAAAGCCCTTTATTTTTAAATCATTCAAAAATAAATAAAAATAAAGATGTAAGTCAAACAAAATAAATAAACATACATAGATGATATTAAGAATAAATCTGTTGTTAATATATTTCATTTTTGACACTTCTTATCAAAGTCATTTCTTTAACCTGGTGCATTATATCCAAACATATTCATATGGTACCAGAGAAATATCCATCAATTTAGCACTTGAGCAACTATAACTTATAAAAGACCATGTGTGTGAAAACAAAACCAACAGGTCAAAAGTCCAAAAGAGGTCCAGCAAAAATATAAGAAAAAAAAGGAACAAAGAATTACTAACGAGATTACATAATAAATTTTCATTCTTTAGTAAATTTCAATTCTCTACTAACTTTTCGTTCTCTACTAAATTTTCATTCTATTCTCCCTCTTGTCTTTTTATTTATCACTTTTTCCTCGAAATTACGTTGACTCTGTCTATAAGGGTTTTTAGCTAGATTTAAATAAATAAATAAATGAATAAATAAATAAATAAATAAATAATAAATAATAAATAATAAAGAAAGAAAGAAAGAAAGAAACAAAGAAAGAAAGAAAGAAAGATAGAAAGGAGATACAAAGTTAACATCTACGAAAAACGGAATAACAATGTCCACAATCGTAACTTGGCCAACTTCTAGAAGTATTACTTCCATATCCAGTACTACTCTTTTCCTCGACGACGGAGATGTAACCAGGCCATGTGAGTGGTGAAATGCGGATTGCTAAACCCGGGAAGCGCCTGGAGCACTGACAAGATGATAGCAATCAAGAGCTGGTCGTTTTTGACAATTATAATAATCATAATAATAATTCATCTTAATATTGGCAGCCTCAATATTTGGTTTCTCTGTTATAATAATACTCATTATATATTACATGTGTTCAATTTTTTTGTTATATTGACTGTACTTTTAATTACATTCAATATTATTTTTATCATACTCATAACCAATTATTACAAGTATATATTAATCTACAACATACTTATTCTACATCCTTAAATCCTAAAATACACTTGAAAGTCACCAAAAGCACAGTATATGAAATTTACAGAAATCACACCGGTATATTGATTCACCACTTAATCATGATTTACACAATTACAACCTACACTTGCATGAAAATAACAACAAAAATATATTCTTTACTTAAAAGGATGTAATGCACCACAGATGTTATTAAATGGACTGACACATTTGGGTTAAAGCATGAGGTGAAAATGGTCAGTACAATAATAATAATAATAATAATAATAATAATAATAGTAGTAGTAAAATGGAGAAACAAATCCATAGTTATGTATATGTACATATATTTAAAGATAAAACTGTAAACATACACAACTGTGGATTTGTTTCTCAATCCAATAATAATAATAATAATAATAATAATAATAATAATAATAATAATAATAATATGTTGATTGAATATAAAGGCAGAATTTACAGAATTATTTTTTCTACAGAATTCTCTCGATTCTCCAACGAATTGCTTCTCTGGCACATTAAGAGAATTAAAAGAATTCTGTACAAAATAAATTCTTTAAATTCTGTCATTGTATTCAATAAAACATGTTTGAAAGAAGGTCTGTTTCAATAATAATAATAATAATTGTTAAGAAATTCAGTCTCGTGAAAACAAATTGTTAAAAAATCCACAATTATATATTAAAAATAAAACAAAGACTTTCGAACACCTGAAAGGTTCCTCATCAGTGTAACGTTATTTCTACATTACAAATATATTTTAATATATAATTGAGATTTTTTATAATAATAATAATAATAATAATAATAATAATAATAATAATAATAATAATAACAACAACAACAACAACAACAACAACAACAACAACAACAACAACAACAACAATAATAATAATAATAATAATAATAATAATAATAATAATAATTACTGTCGTTGTGGTGGTCAGTTGCTGGATGACGACCTCCAAGTACCTGACCGTCTTCCCCTTCAATTGGGTTGAATACCTGGTTGCCGGACGAAGCTCCTCTGTTGCCAGAGGTTCCATTTACGTCGTTGTCGTTTATTCCTTCATTTCTTTCCATCATTGCTGAGTTTTGCTATTTAACCCATAGCTGGACCCTACCCCATCAGGGATAGGTACTCATTTTCAGCTGAGTAGACTGAGGAAATTATGGTAAAGATCCTTTCCCAAGGAATCAACGCCGAGTAGAGCGGTCACCCATCCAACGACTGACCAGCCCCAATGTTGCTTAACTTAATCAGTCCATTGACGACCTAACCAACACTGCCACGGCGCCACCTCTTGGAAGCATTCCGTCTGGAATCGATAACCGAACTCGTTGTTAACTCCCCGTTCTGCATAAATAAATAAACTCATTAACATTCTGCATCCAAGCAAGACCCCTTGCTGGCTGGCACAAAGCCCAATTCGGGTTTCACATGCACCATCCTGCCCCAACCACAGATACAATGATTTCCTTTCCTTTTTTTTTTTTTTTTTTTTTTTTTTTTTTTTTTTTACCGGTTTTACTGCATGAGTTCAGTCTTACCGCAGACAGTTTATTATTATTATAATTTTTTTTATTTTTTTTTTTTCCCCTCTATCACAGTCCTCCAATTCGACTGGGTGGTATTTATAGTGTGGGGTTCCGGGTTGCATCCTGCCTCCTTAGGAGTCCATCACTTTTCTTACTGTGTGCCGTTTCTAGGATCACACTCTTCTGCATGAGTCCTGGAGCTACTTCAGCCTCTAGTTTGTTTTTCTAGATTCCTTTTCAGGGATCTTGGGATCGTAACTAGTGCTCCTATGATTATGGGTACGATATCCACTGGCATATCCCATATTCCTCTTTTTTTCTATTTTCAGATCTTGATACTTATCCATTTTTTCCCTCCACTGGAGCCTGTGCAAGAAACATCAGCTACCTTGCAGTAATAAGCGGTACGAGCACCAACCTGAGGGAGTGATAGAAAACGATCAGGCAAAGATCCTCTGGGACTATGGTATCAGAACGGATAGGGTGATACGTGCAAATAGACCAGACGTGACGTTGATTGACAAAGTCAAGAAGAAAGTATCACTCATTGATGTCGCAATACCATGGGACACCAGAGTTGAAGAGAAAGAGAGGGGAAAAAAATGGATAAGTATTCAAGATCTGAAAATAGGAAATAATGAAGGATATGGGATATGCCAGTGGAAATCGTACCCATATATCATAGGAGCACTAGGCACGATCCCAAGATCCCTGAAAAGGAATCTAGAAAAACAGAGGCTGAAGTAGCTCCAGGACTCATGCAGAAGAGTGTGATCCTAGAAACGGCACACAGTAAGAAAAGTGATGGACTCCTAAGGAGGCAAGATGCAACCCGGAACCCCACACTATAAATACCACCAATTCGAATTGGAGGACTGTGATAGAGCGAAAAAAAAAAAAAAAAGAAAAAAAAAAAATAATAATAATAATAAACTGTCTGCGGTAAGACTGAACTCATGCAGTAAAACTGGTAGGAAAAAAAAAAGAAAAATAAAAAGGAAAAACATTGTATCTGTGGTTGGGGCAGGATGGTGCATGTGAAACCCGAATTGGGCTTTGTGTCAGCCAGCAAGGGGTCTTGCTTGGATGCAGAATGTTAATGAGGTTATTTATTTATGCAGAACCGGGAGTTAACAACGAGTTCGGTAATCGATTCCAGACGGACGGTCACCTTAGCCCAATGCTTCCAAGAGGAAGAGAATAAAATATAGAAGTAGGCCAAAGGCCGAGCGCTGGGAACTACGAGGTCGTTCGGCGCCACGTTGACAATCGTTTCGACTGTATATATAGAGTCAATATTAAGCAACCAGAGAATACCAATGTGACCGCCGAGGTAAGTTACTCTATAAAATCATTCTTATTTTTCTCAGTACACGAAATTATAAAGTAGCTTTATTGGGTCGCTGAATTAAAACATACAATAACATAAAAAAAAAAATCAATTAGCCTTATTAATCGAAATGTTCGCGAAAAATAACCTGGAATGCCCCTACCCAAATTGTAACAAACTCTTCCAAGGCTTTTCGGTCAAACCCTCCGCAAAATTCCAATAAAATCTATTATAATATTTTTTAGATAATTTGTCGATACACAAACAGTTGGATTAATAAACACAAGGCGAATGTACACCCTTTACCGATAGACAGACACTAAGACAACCAGACGCAGACGAATGTATACCCTCAGTCAATTTCCGCTGACGGAAATAAATACCCTACAGCAAAAATGGTGCATCAAGAAAGGCAACCTTTTGCGCTTGATATCAGAAATCTTCTACGAAACAGAAATGGAGGAGGAGAAGGAGGAACTGTAACATCTGTATAAAACTGAAAAGGTGGACGAGGAGCTGTATGTAAAACAGATAAGGAGGAGGAGGAACAGTAAAATCTCTGTAAAACAGAAAAAGGAGGAGAAGTGTAAAATCTCTGTAAAACAGAAAAGGAGGAGGAGGAAGTGTAAAACATCTGTGAAACAGAAAAGGAGGAGGAGGAGGAGGAGGAGAAACTGTAAAATCTCTGTAAAACAGATAAGGAGGAGGAGGATGAGGCGCTGTAAAATCTCTGTAAAACAGAGGATGATGAGGATGATGATGATGATGAGGAGAGGAGGAGGAGGAGGAGGAAACGTAGTATCCGCGTGGGAGTCAGTAGGGTAAAGGTCTTGAGGGGGAGGGGGAGGGGGAAAAGACCACCAAACCGACCTCAAGAACTTTCAATACCCAATTTCTCCTCACCTCTCTCTCTCTCTCTCTCTCTCTCTCCTCGCCAGCGAATGACAGGGTCTTGGTTCAGGCAAGGTAATTTTGTCATCACGTCCCTTGCAAGGAGAGAGAGAGAGAGAGAGAGAGAGAGAGAGAGAGAGAGAGATACACACACCTGGGGGCTCGATCCGAGAGAGGATGGGGTTGAGTAGATTACAGAGAAGGGGTTGAAATAATGCGTATCCGCGTTAATGCGTACAATTTCACGCGAGTTTTGATGAGTGTGTGTACATCTGTCAAGAACAGGGAAGAACACTTCTCAGGGCATGATAATGCGTATATGCCATTGCACGACGTGTGTGTGTGTGTGTGTGTGTGTGTGTCCATTTGTCATTGCAGAGAACAAGACCTATAACTATATGAGTATGAGTTTGCGTGCGCGTGTGTGTGAAAAATGATATTACCTATAACTATATGACTATAGCATAGAACGAGACCTGTAACTATATATTATTCATTAATAATAATCTATAGTTACAAATATACGTAATTATTCTCGTTACGTCAGATTCATATCAATCAGGTTTTAATCTCAGCAGCCCAAGTCTCACTATAACTTCCTGGACAAGTTTTTCTGGTATATCCTCTCTCTCTCTCTCTCTCTCTCTCTCTCTCTCTCTCTCTCTCTCTCTCTCTCTCTCAATGGTTTGCGAAAGATTGCCTCAAGCAAGCTTTTCCTCAATCCTGCTGTCCTTACCACTACTCCCGGTTTTGGGGCAAAGTAAATATTATTTGGTGGAACATAGCAACTATTAAGCTTTGATGGTCTGCCATTTTCTTAATGAACGTTGACTTCCCCTGATTTTACCTTCACGAAATTTAAGAGCAAATAAATTAAAATTATATGTAGTATATAATTAAGCGTTCTCACTCTTCGCACAATATAACTAAGCGTTCTCACTCTTCGCACAATCTTATTACGTAGAATACACAGAAAACATGAAAATACATAATTACATATTAATCAATATATAATATATATATTATATATATATATATATATACTATATATATATATATATACATATATAAAAACACCAAAGAAGGTCCCTGTTCTGGTGTGGTAATGAAATCGAGCTGATGCAATTAAAAATAACGATGCAAAAAATTAATTTTACATGTGTAAAATTGATTTTTCCATGATTATTTTGAATAATTTTTTTATTGTTCTCTCTCTCTCTCTCTCTCTCTCTCTCTCTCTCTCTCTCTCTCTCTCTCTCTCTCCAGAGGTTCTATTTTACTTATAAAAAAATAATAATAATTACAACCGGTTCCTTAAAATTCTGCTGTATTTCCTGTACCTAATTTTCCTCTCATTTTCGGCCTTCCATTGATACCTATACTGTCTTTTTGTGAACTGTATAAAATCATTTATCATCATATTCCGGCTATTAATATAAAAGTTAATGCCACGAAATCCTTGAACTACTGACTCATTTTAAAATTCACGAATAACTCCGCCCTTTAATGATCTCTGGTGTGATATATACATAATAAAATTTCCCCGGATGTGACCTGGGGTCATACTATGTCTGCCGTACACGCAGGTACCCGAGGATGAGGACAAATTCAACTATGTAACCCTGAGTTCTTTATGAGAACATGTAAATAAATGTCAACAAATGGTAAAATATAATGAACCTGCCTTACTGTAAAGAATAGTCTCTCGAATGACCAACTCTTAACAATTCTCTAATATTTTTCTATTAAAAAGATGGCTCCCAATTTAAATTCAGTCCTCTACCACGCCTCTACCTGTCGTGATTTTTCTTTGGGGTCCTAAAATGCCCTTCTCAGTAATGTCTTTCTGCTGAACATATATATGTCTCCACTTCTTGTATTTAAGTCTACATTCCTCTTGTTTTTCTTTTTCATGAAACTTAGTATTTTAAATTTCCGCAGAGTCGTTCTATTACATTTGAACTTCTTGTCTTTTTGGCCTTGAAAATTAGACAATTGTGGTCCAGATACGTTGGTCAATTGAAATTTGGTAAACCTGAATACAAGACATGTCTGTCCTTTGACCAATGCTGATGTTAACCCAGTCTTTAGTAACTACCCGTTTCCTGTGCATATATACATGACTCCCTTTGGGTAAAGTTCTTCATGGTGTGAAGTGGATTTGAATTTCATTGGCTTATTTGTAACTTACTATGAGATTCAGGGCCTCTGTAACACGGTTTTTTCGCAATAACTTTTTATCTATGCATTTCATAGATATAACGCTTATTCAGAATACATATTATATCAACACATAAATTTTGAGTGTATTCTGCACTACGTAGGTTGAATAAATTTGGTACTTATAATGTAAAAGTGACCTTTTTTTGAAGATGGGCCAACTTACTCAGAGAAAAGGTTTCGAACGCACTCGTTCCGTAACTTATGACAGCATTTCTTCCCTCTTTCTCGATGGATGATTGGCTATACGTAACGAAGGCTAAACCTCTGGCAACAATGACATAAATATAAATACAAGCAAAGCAGTACACCTTTATGAACTCTGGAACCTCTCCACTGATAATTGTCATAATGAACAAACCAACAAAATATGTTAATAAATACAAAAATACTTCGATTATAGTCTAACTCCCAAAATAGGTTTCCAAAGAAAATTACAGTCTACTTTATAGGTCACAATCAGATTGACAAGATGTAGGGAATAGTTGGCAATTATCAAAAACATAGTAGACAAGCTTGATTTGATAACTTCTATATCCAATGTCAAGCAATTTTTATTTATTGGGCTATCTACCTATTTACTGTAAAATAAAATACCGGTACTGTATATTGGCTTTAAACCTTCACCAATAATTATCGTCAGAATGGTGACTTCATGAGGCTCCACCCACTTTCGCCTCGTTATATTCAGATAACACTGAAGGCTACCATGGGCATTGTTGGATTAGAAAATTTAACTTCTGGCTATAAAAACTAATTTTCTCGAGTAGTTGTAAGAAGTGCTAAATGATCCTCAAGGATCCCAGCAGTTGGCCTAAACGTTTAATTCATGTATATTACTGCTATACTGTTGCGGCACTACTGCTACAGTAGTATTACTTCGCTAGCACTGATACCCCACCCACATCTATGTATCGTTCCGCCATTCATAAAGTCCTTTGGGTTTTTCGGAGCCGATGGAATTTCTGTCTGGTGGATGGGCGGGGCAACATTTAGTCAAAAGGTGTTTGTTTACCTTGCTTACGTAATGAATGTTTTTCGACTCTTGGCTCGTAATCATTGGCCATGGCGTCGGCTAGATCATTTTTACTCTATAAAAATTAAAACTATCGGGTTTAGGTTATTGATAATGCTGACAAAAATTTGTGTGTGGTTGTAAAATATACATATGTCAACTTTCAGCTACATCCGATGCTTTGACAAGGAGCAAAGTCCAAAAAACCGTGTTACAGAGACCCTGAATCTCATAGTAGTATTTGAAATGTCAAAATCATGATATACAAAATTATTGACTTATTTGATATTACATTGTGCATATATATATATATATAATATATATATATATATATATATATATATATATTACTATATATATATGTGTGTGTGTGTGTGTGTGTGTGTGTGTATATATATATATATATATACATACACACACACACACATACATATATACACAATGTGTAATATCAAATTAGTCAATAATTTTGCATATCATGATTTTGACATTTCAAATACTAAGTTACAAATAAGCCAATGAAATTCAAATCCACTTCACACCATGAAGAACTTTACCCAAAGGGAGTCATGTATATATGCACCTACCCAGAGAGAGAGAGAGAGAGAGAGAGAGAGAGAGAGAGAGAGAGAGAGAGAGAGAGAGAGACCTATTATGGAAAATGGGACCCATGAATATTAAACAATGAATGTTAGCACGGATAGCTAAAAATGTTAGCACGGATAGCTAAAGACTGGATGCAGACGATCTGCTAAGTATTTGGGAGTAAATATAAGAAATGATGGTATGATGAGAGAAGAGATCATTCAAAGAACAAACAAAGCAAGGGAGATAGAAGGGTGTGAGAAAAAGATTCGGAAGAGACTTGGAGTGTCTATGGGAGTCAAAGTGGAAATGTATGAAGGGATTGTTGAACCCGATCTCCTTTAAAGAAGTGAAGTGTCAATGATCAATGAGCATTCATATTTAATAACTAAATAATAGACAACTGGCACAAAATGAGTTGTTTCACATATCTTCTCGAAAGGCTCATCAGCAGCACAGTAAATCCTCTACATACTGAACTATTCAGCTCTACGTGCTCTCTCTCTCTCTCTTGCCTCCTCTCCTATCCAGTATTTTCTAGGGATCTTTTTGTCCACCGTTCTTTCCAAACAATCAATCATCTTAATAATTTCCACGTCATTCTTTCTCTTCTGTGTATCTCCACTTTTCCAATCTTTCAGTTCTTCTTATATTTATTACATAGAAGTAGTTCGACTACAAAAATATTGGTGTCCATCCCAGTCAACATTCAGGCTACACTTCCATAAGGGAATGTTGGCTCAATAATTCCTTCATATATTCCCATCTTCGTTTTATAGACAGTCTAAGTGTTCTCTCTCTCTCTCTCTCTCTCTCTCTCTCTCTCTCTCTCTCTCTCTCTCTCTCTCTCTCTCTGTAACGTTTTGGGATTAACCTGCTCTTAACTGTTTTTTCCCGAGTTCTTCTTTAAGACTAAAATGTGAGAATTAACATCACATTTCTAAATCCCTTACCAAAAAAATAAATACTCAGAAAGAGAGAGAGAGAGAGAGAGAGAGAGAGAGAGACTGCAGATGTTGAGAGCCATGATTTACGACTTAACTCGGCCACATCCTCCTGTCAATACGGAGCCATGATCTATGCAAACAACAAAGAGAAACATGCAATTTGCGTGTTCGAGTAGCCGATGTCCGCGTGGATAAAACACACGCTAATTTTCTTCTGGCCAGTAATGGCGATTTTATCGCTTTTATCGCCAGGGAGACATATCCTTTAAGAGACGAGAGTTGCGGGTGAAATGTGAATTAAATTCTAAGATAAAAAAGATGTTAATTTTGATACATTTCCTCTCAAATACTTTAAAGGCCTTTCAACGACGACTCTGTCGCTGCGTTGCAAGAAAATATTTAAACTTCGTTAAGTGTTTGCATACAAATGCAAAAACCAGTTGGAACTGAACTGACATATTATGTTCCTTCAAATACAAAGACTGACTACTGGCTAGAGACAAAGGATTCCCTTTATATACAGACTGAACTGAGACTGAACTGACACATAAGTTCCATCAAATACAAGGACAAAAAGACTAAGAGACAAACGATTCCCTGTACATACAGACTGAACTGACACGTAAGTTCCTTCAAATCCAAAGGCAAAAAGACTGACTCTAAGAGGCTAAGGATTCCCTTTGGATACAGACTGAACTGAGACGGAAATGTTTCCCTTCAAATAGAAACACTGACCCGAGACTGAAATGTTTTCCTTTAAATAAAAATGAGTGTAAAGACGAAATATTTCTCTTCTATTTAAAAAGACCGAATTGCCATTGGCACATTCCCCTATTAAACGATTAATGGGGGATGGAAATGTGATACATGATATAATTTCTTTAATTTCAGCTGTGACACATGATATAATTTCTTTAATTTCAGCCCTAAAATGATGGGAGACCATCTAAAAATAAAAGTTTAAGGTAGAAATAACGAGGTGGTCATGGAAGACATCAGAAAGACAAGTCTAGAAAACATAATTACGTGGCTGTTTCTTGAAACCAATTCGAAAATAGAGGACCGTCTGAAGAGCTCAGGAATAAAGAAAGAACCTAATAAACAAATATAAACTAATTATACAAATAGAAGACACTCCTACAATCATACAAGGCTTCTCTCGCGAAGATCGGTC
>NC_061090.1:27297210-27334710 GCF_015104395.2 Macrobrachium nipponense | reverse complement strand
GGAGAGGAGAGAGAGAGAGAGAGAAGAGGAGGATGTGTATGAAAAACGTCGGTTGGAGGAGGAGGAGGACGCTTGTGGGGAGAGGCTCACCCCCGTCCCCCGATACCATTGTATCCCAAGGGCTGGAGTTGGAGGGCCAGGTATAGAGAGGGGAGAGGTTCACCCTCATTAGTATCGGATCTCCGGCTACGTCGGTTTGTGAGTGGGGTGGGGGTGGGGTATGGGGGTTTGAGACCCAGGGCAGACGTCTGAGGGTGAGACATATTTGTGGGAGGTGGGGGGGAGGGGTGACGCGTTAGCCGTCCCCCCCAAAAGGGAGGTTGTTTTTCAGTCTCTAATCCCATTTTCTACGGGGCTCCTCCCCTTCGGGGCAATTTTGGCAGCTGCTGCTCCTCTGAAATTTCCGCGGAAAGTACACAACTAGCGCGCACACGCGCACATACATACATACATACACACACAAAGCCCCTGGCACAACATCCGCCATAAATACCGAGGGAATATCCCCCACTCCTCCATGACCCCTCCATTCAACGAAAGCCCCCTGGGAGAGGGTTTAGCAGTCCAAAAATGGAAAAACGGCTATGAGGAGTCAGGAATGGAAGCATGGCATTTTGTTCTCCATTTAAGTTATCTCTGCCCTTCAACATTTTTTTCTCTTTGCGGCAGTTTACAAAGTAATTTCTCTTTACGGCAGCTTGCAAAGCAAGTCCTCTTTACAGCAGTTTGCAAAGCAAGTCCTCTTTACGGCAGCTTGCAAAGCAAGTCCTCTTTACAGCAGTTTGCAAAGCAAGTTCTCTTTACGGCAGCTTGCAAAGCAAGTTCTCTTTATGGCAGTTTGCAAAGCAAGTTTTGCAAAGCAAGTCCTCTTCACGCCAGCAGTTTTGCAAACGCAAGTAATCTTTACAGCAGTTTGCAAAGCAAGTTCATGACGACCATCTACATTTGCATACGACGACAAATAAAAAATATAATAAAATGAATTCCAGATGAAAACCTGAGAACCTCCTCGAAATGAATTTACATAATAAGACCAAATTGGAGGTGTGATGTCCAACGGACGCGCAACTTCTTGACATCACAACATATTCGTGGCCTATCACATCACCGCTGAATCAGCAGCGACGCGTTTAGAACTTTCCATGAGGAAATGTCACACGGAGGCGTTTCCTGCCAATTGCCGAATCCTGTCGCCTGGGTTTCACCCAAAAGCTGCAGCTATGTCGTGGCGACAACGAGAGAGAGAGAGAGAGAGAGAGAGAGAGAGAGAGAGAGAGAGAGAGAGAGAGAGAGAGAGAGAGATGTTCATGGCTGTCACCTTCCTGCCAAAAGCGGCAATTTCATTTGTCTGTGTCTCTAACCGACGAAAATCGATTTATATCAGGAAAATAGAAGCTTAACTAACTGGTATACCAGGTTTAATTTTTGACATGTTCTGTCAACGAATGATTCACTTGATAATTCTGTAGTCGAAAAACAGTCGTGAATTGTCTTCATTTATAGAATCTGATGTGCCAACACCATGCGGGCTACTCTACTTTCATGAACATTTTAGGAAAGCTGGCAATTTTCCTAAAACACACACCTATGTCGAAGTGAACAGCACATATTCGACTGCTACTTGAAGAAAGATCAAAACTTGTTGACAGCAGCAACGATTCGGGACGTGTGAGTATGTGAGCACCTCTTAGTGCCATTATACAGAATTCAGATTATCAGAAACTAACCAACAACCAGATTTTCATAACAGATGAACATTAAAACACACAAGACTGAAATTGAAAGTTACTAATATAAGTATATATATTACAATAACTTCCACTCTCCAAATCCCATAGAATTACTTTATAATTTTTTGAACATATTATCTAACGCTGGTGCCTGACATATTTAGACTAAAACTTCAACGCTACCCTTCTACAAGCACTGCCGCTTGTAAAACAAATAAATAACAAAACTTAAATAAAATACTGAGAACCCCAAGGCAACTAGTGCGCTAAAAGAAAATGAGCACTAACGTGTTAACATTTTTTTTTTAATGCGAATTTGAAGATGAGTTCAAGCTGGATATTTTTTTTACAAGACATCGAATTCTATACAATAAATAACTGATGCTATTAACAGACATCGATTACTATACAATAAATAATTGATACAAGCCTGAATATGGACTCGACAAACAGTATATATTATTCTAACAATTCGGTTCGGTAACATTATGGTTCAAGAATCACCATCGTATTATTAGCCATTTTTTATCAGTTGTCACATAATCGGAAAAGATGGTTGATTTAGATTGTTGATAATTGGTCGTCTGCCATCGCAGAGAATTATTCAGTTCTCCTTAATTAGATTTTATCTACCTTCTTTCAGCCTTCACCGTATAATCGTCACTTCATCTTTATTAGTTCCTCTTCCATTCGTTTATCGGCGCATTTTCCCAGCCTCTATTCTCGCTTCCATTGTCATAAATGTCTCAAGTCACTGTCCTCCTGGCCTCTAAACTTCTTCTTTACTGCTGTTTTCATATTTTAACTACTGGATGGTGGATGAATTACCAGCGAAGAAAAACTTTACCAACATTAGTCTCTTCATGTACCTACACAAAAGGCATACATCATCAGTATGTCGAACGCCCCCGACACAAACTGCGCCATCAAGGTCCGATATCTGTCACGCCACCTACACATCCATCTCTAAAGGGCCCCATAGACGTTACGATCGCCGGATCCGGTTATCTGAATCGGAAGTAAATCTCACTGTCTATGGGGTTATCGTCCGACCAAAAGTGGGCGGAGTCCGTCGGCCTCTCCGACCAACTCGCAACCCCTGCCGTTGCCAGGTTCGTGGCATCAGATTTAGTTCAGGTGGCCGGAGGCCTCCACGTCTATGGCGTGATCTGAAGATTTACTTCAGTTTCAACGAGAAGCTGAAGCGGGAACATGGCAGCTACGTTCGCAGATAATGAATTCTGGGA
This sequence comes from Macrobrachium nipponense, assembly GCF_015104395.2. Lineage (NCBI taxonomy): Eukaryota > Metazoa > Arthropoda > Malacostraca > Decapoda > Palaemonidae > Macrobrachium > Macrobrachium nipponense. The sequence goes on along the minus strand of NC_061090.1, from coordinate 27,331,733 downwards.
GGAGTTTATTGAACGTCGTAGGAGAGCGAAATTAGGCTTATGATAAATTAGTTGGAAAATTATTGGAGGATGATATATACATATACATATACATACATAATATATATATATATATATATATATATATATATATATATATACACACGCATGTATATAATATATATAAATATATATATATATATATATATATATATATATATATATATATATATACGTGTGTGTATATATATATGTATGTGTATATATATAGATACATACTACATACATACATATATATATATATATATATATATATATGAATAACTTTATCAAGAAGTATATAAACGTGATGCTATGTATAAATAAGTTTTTTTGTCACGAAGGAAAATATGAAAAAGCGAGATAGCCGAGTACTTTCGGTCCTGTTCGGATCCATTACTGAAGGCAAAGGGTCCGAACAGGACCGAAAGTACTCGGCTATCTCGCTTTTTCATTTTTTTCCTTCGTGGCAAAAATATTTACCTTTATATATATATATATATATATATATATATATATATCTATAAAAGGAGCCCATACAAAACACCAAAATAGAGAAAAAGTACTATATTTCAGAGACTGCTGTCTCCCTCTTCAGGTAGATGAATGAGAAAAGTTCACAGAAAAGGTGGTATTTATACCAAGAGGTCCATCCCCACAAACAAGCCATTTTAAGTCACCCCCGCTGATAATCTTCCTCTAATCTTCTTAAGGGTTGGTTGAATGAAGACGTTGTCGATCGTGTCCGAAATCCATCCTCCTTTTGAGATGTTCATTACCTTGCCTCTCTTTATTAAGGCCGATTCCATCATTTGACTCTTGTACCGGCAGTTGCTGCTATAAATTACACGTGACAAATTCCAGTTTATTCTATGGTTATTGTTCATTTATATGGTTGAAAATAGCCGAGTTCTGTTGTCCATACCTAACTGACCGTTTGTGTTGTATTAATCTCTGGGAAGGGGAAAGGGATTTACCTGTAAATCCGATGTAAGACTGGTCAACAGTCCTGGCATGGGATTTTCGTATACCCCAGAGTCCTTTGGAGATGTCTTTTGTTGGACGTTAATCAGGGATTTGGCTAAGGTGTTTGGGTAAGTAAATACAAAAGGGTTCGATTTTCCGAGGGGTTGGTTATTCTCTTAATCGTGTCCAGGTGGGGAATTATTTTATTGTTGGGTGTATCTCTGGTCTTGTCTTTAGGGGGTCGGTAGAAAATTACGTTAGCTTTGTGAATTGCTTTCTCAATTATATGGTCAGGATATTTTAAGACGAAAGTTGCTTGCGAATTAGTTCAAATTCTTTTTCCAGGAGTTCTGGGAACAAATTCGTAAGGCTCTTAAGAACAAGTTACTAGCTACACCTATTTTGATAGAAATGTCATGATAGCTAAAGTAGTGAATGTATGAAAGTGAGAACGTTGGTTTTCTGTATATGGTAAATTTGTATTCTGTCGTATCTCTGATTATTAAAACATCAAGAAAAGGAATTTTGTTGTCTGTTTCCCATTCAACTTTAAATTTGATGCTGGGCACTAATGTGTTTAATTTCGAGAGGAATTCATTGAAATTGCCCCACCTATTATCCCAAAATGTTAGGATATCATCCACGTTTCTCATCCACAGCATGTTTTTGGGTTTTATTGCATTTATTACTGTATTTCAAAGTATTTCCATGTACAGATTGGCTAGAACAGGACTTAAAGGACTACCCATACTACACCCGAATTTTTGCTTGTAGAATGATTCCCCGAATGAAAATACGTTATTAGATGCACATAATTCAACTAGCTTTATTATTTTGTCAAGCGCCAATGGGAAATGATCTGAATAGGGGATAATTTTACCCTTAAAAATTAAAAACTGAAGAACGTCCTGTACTGGTACTTTAGTGAACAAGGAATCTACATCAAGGCTTAAAAGTTTTATGTTGTGAAGTGGTATATGTGCTTCTCTGAATTTGTGACAAAAATCTTCCGAATGTTTAATGTGACTGGGAGAAAAGTGCCTAAAAAACGGGGAAAGGAGGCCAGCTAAACCATTTAGAAATTTGTAATTGAAAGCACGGCACATGAAACGATGGGTCTGAATGGAAGATTGTCTTTGTGAGTTTTGGGAAGGCCAATAGGTGTAGCTAGTAACTTGTTCTAAAGAGCCTTACGAATTTGTTCCCCAGAACTCCTGGAAAAAGAATTTGAACTAATTCGCAAGCAACTTTCGTCTTTAAAATATCCTGACCATATAATTGAGAAAGCAATTCACAAAGCTAACGTAATTTTCTACCGACCCCCTAAAGACAAGACCAGAGATACACCCAACAATAAAATAATAATTCCCCACCTGGACACGATTAAGAGAATAACCAACCCCCTCGGAAAATTGAACCCTTTTGTATTTACTTACCCAAACACCTTAGCCAAATCCACCCTGATTAACGTCCAACAAAAGACATCTCCAAAGGACTCTGGGGTATACGAAATCCCATGCCAGGACTGTGACCAATCTTACATCGGATTTACAGGTAAATCCCTTCCCCAGAGATTAATACACACAACAAACGGTCAGTTAGGTATGGACAACAGAACTCGGCTATTTTCAACCATATAAATGAACATAAAACCATAGAATAAACTGGAATTTGTCACGTGTAATTTATAGCAGCAACTGCCGGTACCGAGTCAAATGATGGAATCGGCCTTAATAAAGAGAGGCAGTAATGAACATCTCAAAAGGAGGATGGATTTCGGACACGATCGACAACGTCTTCATTCAACCAACCCTTAAGAAGATTAGAGGAAGATTATCAGCGGGGGGTGACTTTAAATTCAAATGGCTTGTTTGTGGATGGACCTCTTGGTATAAATACCACCTTTTCTGTGAACTTTTCTCATTCATCTACCTGAAGAGGGAGACAGCAGTCTCTGAAATATAGTACTTTTTCTCTATTTTGGTGTTTTTATGGGCTCCTTTTATTAGATGGAACTCTGTTGTTACAGAACATTTTTTCCAGTCATTTTAAGCCCATTATGGAATTCAACCGCCTTTCCAGGATTCTTCACTCACTTCCAGAAGTCAAGCCAATTTTTCGCAAGTTTGAAAAAGAACTGATCAAAAACTACACCGGCTGAAAAAACCCAAAACACTTTTTAGAAGAATGCCTCAAAGAACAAAGTACTACCAAAAATGTACGGATTCGGGAGATGGACTCTGCAATCGGACCCCACCCTCCCTCTCACACAAGATTTTCCTGGAGGAAAGAATCACCGATACGAAAAACGACATCTTCGTACTACGCAGAGTGATATATGGAACCCAGTCTAATCTTCGCCTCCTCACTACGGACCACATATACAGGTATCTGATTTCATTCTGTTCAGACATTGCTGCCTATAATAGCGTGACTCATTCCAACAGACTTCTACGCAAGTTACAAATAAACCTAATAGACAATAGTGCATGGAATAATCTTGAGCAACAAGACAAAGTTTTAAACTTATCCAACACCCCCCTTACTGTAAATCAACATTTAGTTTTAAATTTAGGCTTATCCTTTGCCCTTATGCCAGACCGCAAAAACAACCTAGACTTCATAGTGGCTTTTGATAAATTCATATCTGACAAAAACTACAACCGTGAAGAGATATGTTTAAAAGGAGTGTTACTAAATGCTTTAACTGACTTACATAAGAAATATCCTGTTCCCCGCAGATTCATGATAGCCATCCACTCGCTAAAAAAGTTAGATGTTATAATAAGTAGATCCGACAAAGACGGCAAAATCGTAATAATGGACAAAGACTTCTACCTTGACAAAATCAACCAGCTCCTTAGCGACACAAACACATACGAAAAACTGACGAAAAATCCCCTCCAAAACGTTCCCACAGAATTTTTTTCGGAAAGTAAGATTAATTGGCAAAGACAAAAAAGAGTATTGAACTATTAGAGAAATTTAAAGTAATTAATCCTAATACCCTATTTTTTATGGCCTTCCCAAACTCACAAAGACAATCTTCCATTCAGACCCATCGTTTCATGTGCCGGTGCTTTCAATTACAAAATTTCTAATGGTTAGCTGGCCTCCTTTTCCCCTTTTTTAGGCACTTTTTTCTCCCAGTTCACATTAAACATTCGGAAGATTTTTGTCACAAATTCAGAGCAGCACAACCACTTCACAACATAAAACTTTTAAGCCTTGATGTAGATTCCTTGTTCACTAAAGTACCAGTACAGGACGTTCTTCAGTTTTTAAGGGTAAAATTATCCCCCTGTTCAGATCATTTCCCATTGGCGCTTGACAAAATAATAAAGCTAGTTGAATTATGTGCATCTAATAACGTATTTTCATTCGGGGAATCATTCTACAAGCAAAAATTCGGTGTAGTATGGGTAGTCCTTTAAGTCCTGTTCTAGCCAATCTGTACATGGAATACTTGAAACTACAGTAATAAATGCAATAAAACCCAAAAACATGCTGTGGATGAGATACGTGGATGATATCCTAACTTTTGGGATAATAGGTGGGGCAATTTCAATGAATTCCTCTCGAAATTAAACACATTAGTGCCCAGCATCAAATTTAAAGTTGAATGGGAAACAGACAACAAAATTCCTTTTCTTGATGTTTTAATAATCAGAGATACGACAGAATACAAATTTACCATATACAGAAAACCAACGTTCTCACTTTCATACATTCACTACTTTAGCTATCATGACATTTCTATCAAAATAGGTGTAGCTAGTAACTTGTTCTTAAGAGCCTTACGAATTTGTTCCCCAGAACTCCTGGAAAAAGAATTTGAACTAATTCGCAAGCAACTTTCGTCTTTAAAATATCCTGACCATATAATTGAGAAAGCAATTCACAAAGCTAACGTAATTTTCTACCGACCCCCTAAAGACAAGACCAGAGATACACCCAACAATAAAATAATAATTCCCCACCTGGACACGATTAAGAGAATAACCAACCCCCTCGGAAAATCGAACCCTTTTGTATTTACTTACCCAAACACCTTAGCCAAATCCCTGATTAACGTCCAACAAAAGACATCTCCAAAGGACTCTGGGGTATACGGAAGAAATCCCATGCCAGGACTGTGACCAATCTTACATCGGATTTACAGGTAAATCCCTTCCCCAGAGATTAATACAACACAAACGGTCAGTTAGGTATGGACAACAGAACTCGGCTATTTTCAACCATATAAATGAACATAACCATAGAATAAACTGGAATTTGTCACGTGTAATTTATAGCAGCAACTGCCGGTACAAGAGTCAAATGATGGAATCGGCCAATAATAAAAGAGAGGCAGGTAATGAACATCTCAAAAGGAGGATGGATTTCGGACACGATCGACAACGTCTTCATTCAACCAACCCTTAAGAAGATTAGAGGAAGATTATCAGCGGGGGTGACTTAAAATGGCTTGTTTGTGGGGATGGACTCTTGGTATAAATACCACCTTTTCTGTGAACTTTTCTCATTCATCTACCTGAAGAGGAGACAGCAGTCTCTGAAATATAGTACTTTTTCTCTATTTTGGTGTTTTTATGGGCTCCTTTTATTAGATGGAACTCTGTTGTTACAGAACATTTTTACCAGTCATATATATATATATATATAATGTTGCATCTTGCATAGTCTTATGGCATATACGGTAGTTTAGTATACAGTAGGTCTATGATCCGTTAATGCAGAGAAGGCACTTAAACCTACGGTTCTGCAGCCAAGTAAGTGAAGTGTGCAATGTTCAACTCTTGTACAGTAAGTTCCAAAACTGAGGCGACAAATTTCAGAGAATTTCGTTCGAAATTCACTAACTGGCAACTACAACTCGTGGCTGAAAAATATATATTTTTTCTACAGTGAAAGCTCTATCAAGCAAAATAAAGCTAACATATGATGCACAAATATCAAATCTATGATATTTATAACAATCATAATAAAAAATTACGGTAATAGTAATTATTTTAAAGTATAGCAATTACTTCAAACTATAGAAACGAAACAATTTGAAATTCTCGTTCAACACAAGATTACCAACATTACCAATGTATATTTCGAGCAATGTGGAAACAAATATTTAATATTATAGTGTATTAATCAATTATTTTAGCGAAGATGCATAAAACCATGCAAGTATCAACAGAATGTGAAGGGAAAATCTCTGCGACATTAAACATAATCAACCATGAATGCACCTAGATTCAATTAGAAGTTGGGGGTAGTTGGTAGTTCTGATTCTTGCTTCTAGGACCGAGCATAAAACACCATCTTCGAGAAAGGCTCTAACCTCAGCTGCTACCTTCAGGTGACTATACTCTGTTTTTTTTCATCTGTCCATCCGCCTGTGATGTTTTTGTATGGTAACACTGCGTCCCGGGCTTTAGATAGTTACGCTAATTGTAAGTTTTAGGTAATTAAAAGGATATCTGGGTGTACATTTGTAACTGAAAAGTGTTTTAATAATTTACTGTATGCGAATTACACCGTTAATATTCGAAATAGGATATTATTATAATCGTTGAATGTAAGCTGAATGTAACCATCTAAAGCCCGGGACGCAGTGTTACCATACAAAAAACGCCACAGGCGGATGGACAGATGAAAAAAAACAGAGTATAGGCCTAGTTCTGGGCATTGCAAGGCTTACAATGCAGGGCCACTGTCTGTTATTTAGGCAAAGATAGAACCATCAGGACCGACACCAGGATCTGTCCTTGCACCTGGGAAACAGACTCGCTATATAAAAAATAAAAAAGTCGGTCGCAAGCAACCAGAACACCTGTAAAATCACCATCTGGTTAAGTAGGGAGACGACAGACCCCAACCACCCCTTCCCACCTCTACCTCTACCTCTACCCACAATACTAACTCCACCTTTTTCACTTCAACTATTACCTCAAATCTTCGAATCATATCCCAACCGTGAAATTTAAGACTGAATTTGCGTAAGTGGGCGTATCATAAGGGAGTGATATCACCCAAATTCATATTTCCACTGACAACCAGTAATTAGTTCAATCCAGTCAAGTATTATTGCATAACAGAAATTTATGAGTTTTTTGGGATATATATAGTATATATATATATAGATATATATATATAATATGATATATATATATATATATATATATATATATATATATATAAAGAAGCACCCGAGCATGACCAATAGGCCTAGTGCTCGATTCTTAAAACAGGCCTCTGGTTATTCCTGATAGATAAAAACGTCCTGAGAGAGAGAGAGAGAGCATAACAGGGGATACTCGAATTAAAATAATGCTCGCCAAGCATATTCACACTCCGGATCGTATGGACAAGAATAGTCTCACTTATGCACTGAAAAAAAAAAAAGGTGGAAACCTACGAAAATACTAGTTTGGTGCGACCCTGAACGCAATTCCGCATGCAAAAATTTGCACAATCGAGAAATTCCATGAAATTATAAACTAACAAGCTGGAAAATATATTTTTCCTTATTTTTTTTTTTTTTTTTACACCAACTTGTCTTATTTATATTTCATTTAATCAGATGCTAAACTTCTCTGTGCTTTATCAAAAGAAATCATAATAACTTTCGATATAACGCTATAAAAGTAGAAAGTTAATTTACAGATAGTAGGCCAATGCTTATGCACACGGTTGCTGCTGCCACTCTATGGTGAACACTTCATATCACACTTTGGAAACCACAGATGTTTCTTTGGGGAAATTCTTTTTTTTTTCCTATTAATAAACAATTACTGAACTAACATTGATAATTCACTGGGGAAATACTTTGTGCGCTTATACAGTTAATCACTGATACGTATTATCAGATAAATAGGATGACAATAATTGGAATAAACTATACTAACTGGCAACCCCATGAGTTTCTATAGAAGTACGATCAATTCTGAGATTTGTCGCTTCACTTCTGGAACTTACTGTACACAAAATTTTTAGTTTATATATGGAACACTAAAATATTATTGAATATATTGTCATGTACTTTTGTTTTATTTTATGTATGGAAAATAACAATGTCATTTAAACAATAGTACTAGCACACACACACCCAAGTATATATATATATATATATATTATATATATATATACATACACACACTTGTGTGTGAGTATATTATGTATTTACATTTGTGTTTGTATACTATATCTGTATGTATTAGTAGTTCTGTTGTTTAAATTACATTGCTATTTGTCGCACAAAAATAAGTTAATGATAATCCTTCCAATAATATTTAAATCTTCCTTGTTTAAATAAAGAATTTTGTGTCGAAAAGATCTGAAATTTGTATTCTTATTTGGGTACAGAACCGTAGATTTAAGGGCCTATTCTGCTTTAACGGAACTTTAGACCTACTGCACCTACACCAAGCTGTATACCCCTAGAATATGAAAGATGCTGTGTATGCAACATAGTTACTGTTTACCTTTGTAAACTCGTGTTGCATAACTTGAATTATTATGCCCCAAGGGACGACTTGTAGTGTGTAAGCGAAGTGTGTCCAGCAACCTCTCGAACAATGATTTTGGTTGTGTGTATGTGTGTGTATTTTTTTTTTATTGTATGTAATAATTCCATGTGGGTCTGCTCCTCCAGGTAATCGAACCAGTCATCAGGGTAAAGTTTCAAATAATTAAATAAATAATTGTGAGATAATTCATTTCATTTCTTCAACCACAGTTCAATTCAGGTTCTCCTTTTTCCCTGAGGGTTTCTAGTTTCATTTGCAAGAGCGGTCTATAGCGTCATCACTGAGCGGAGCGGCCATGTCCTCACTCTACCAGGTTTCGGCAAACTGAAGTGAATCTGAACGTCTATGGGCAACACAGATGCCGGAGACAGAACGGAGCCTGATCCGCCGGTCGTAACGTCTATGGGGCCCTTAAGCTTTCCTGTCCTCCTGCATCCTGAGGCATCCATCCGAATTTCATGACCTTTTAAATAAGTCGTTTTCCGGATCTATTCGCTTGTGCAATACTTTTTTATCAGTTTTCTGCAGCAGAAAACTTTTGTGTCGGCTTCGTCTTAAAAAAATACTGAGGCTAGAAGGTTGCAAAATAGTGTGTTGATCATCCACCCTCCAATCATCAAACATAGCAAATTGCAGCCCTCTAGCCTCGGTACTTTTGAATTTATTTTAAGGCTAAAGTTAGCGATAATCGTGCGGCTGGCAGTGCAACAACACAGGCGACCACGGCCGGCTGAGCTTCACGAGCAGCAGCTCATACAGCATTATACCGAGACCACCGACGGATAGAGCTGATTTACGGTGGCTTTGATTACACGCTGTGCAGAAAACCTCTTCGGCGCATTTACAACTTGTTTACCCTTCTCCCTACTTGCTCCATTTTTCTCACTGCAATGGCTCTTCTTACGCCGCATCGTCTGCTGTTGCCCTTTTCCGAAACAACATCTTTTCCTGCATATCCTTCTGTAATCGGAACACTGTGCTGGGACCGTCGCACTAAAAGGCACTCTTCAAAATCCCAAAAATTGGAAATTTACTCAAAACCTAAAAGCCCATATACGTAGAGTCTCGATCCAATGTCATAGGAACAACAAAAACTGTAACCTAGAATTTAAAAAAAATCCAAACGTAGCCCGAAGACAAGATTTAATTGACTGGAGAGAGAGAGAGAGAGAGAGAGAGAGAGAGAGAGAGAGAGAGAGAGAGAGAGAGAGAGAGAGAGAGAGAGAACTGCTGTTGAACAAAAGAAAAAATAAAGATAGAATGGGGACTTTTAATTCATTATAACTCGAATTTGTTAAACTCTACACAATTTCTTACCTTCCCATTAAGCAGCAATTTCAGCTGACAAAAGCTTACCCAAAATTTCAGTCCCTCAACGGAGAGCAAAAGCGGAGTAATGCTTCAATAAGTCACAACAATATGAAAGCGTTCGACCAAGCCTGCCTTGCATTAATCAACGCGAAAGAATGCACTTTATTCCTCTGGGAAATACCAGCATACAAATTAACATAGACCTCTGACAGCTGGAAGCTGAAAAATGGCGCTCAGTCTCTCGTTGAAATGAATGGTATGTTTACGTTTTTCTCCGGAGAAAAAAAAAAAGCCGTTTACCCTGGAGGCAGGTGGAATTGGAGAAAACACGACGGGAGTGGTTACCTTATTCAACAGCAGATAAAAATATGATAGCGCCCGTTCAGAAGCCTTCGAATCCTCAAATGGTAGGGGAATAAGAGGCATTATGGGAGGAAATTGTTGCATAAATATGTGTCAGTGACTTGAGGCACCAAAGCAACGTTTGACAACAGGTATAAACCAAAGCATCTGTACTGCGGACCTCTTCTACGAACAAATTCAATAGCATAGCACCCGTATAGAAGCATTAAAATCCTCAAATGGTGGAAAAATAAAAGGCATTATGGCAGGAAATTGTTGTATAAATACGCGTCAGTGACTTGAGGCACCAAAGCATCGTTTGGCAACAGGTATAAACCAAAGAACCTGAGCCGCTTCTATGAACAGATTCTCTCAGAATGGTAAATTTGTTCTCTCACGAATTATACAATGACAGTGAATCAAACATGATATGTAGAAAGTAAGACTTGAATTCAGGTCATCGTAGAATTTGACCCGTTCACAAAATGTAGAATTTTTCGGCTGCCTCAACAATTGTGTACCTATGTTACTTAAAACGAATTCCATGATTTTTTTTTTTTAAACCATGACAGATCTTGTATTGGTCGGATATGCCATTCTCAGTTTCCTTCACATTACAAAAGTATAAACACTAGCGTTATTTGGAAACAAACCGGAGGTTAGCGCAAATTTTGGGTCGTCTCACATCGCCAAACTTCGTGACAGGTACACTGGTAAGACGCTAAAAAATTCTAAATGGAGTTTTCGTCGCACCAATAATACAATAGTGTAGGAAGTAGCGTCACAACAAAAATCTGTAAGTGTCTTCTGCCGTTGGTGCATCTAGAAAGGACAGAATCAAAGCCAGGTCAACAAGGGTCAATTTACGATCCAAGGTCAAATCAAAGTTCATCGTGAATAAGACGACCAGGGTCCATCCAGGATGCAAGGTCCAATGTCAATTCAAGTTCACCATCAATCCAAATTCCAGGACCAATCCTAAATTATCCTCGGTCAAAGGTCGATTTAATATCAAGGGAATAAATATATTCTCTGTACACTGTGTTTAATTACTGTTTTTTTAAAGTAAAAATATTTCTGAGTTTCTTAACCGAAAGATAACTATTAACTTGCTTGAGATCTTTTAAAATGGACTATGCCATGAACCCTCAAATCGAAATTATTCAGGCCCAATAAATCTGTGCATGTACCTGTCACTGGCAAATTTGTCGCCATACGTTACGTTCTACGACGAATCTGCAGCTGTGTCATCTTGAGTTCGGTATTGGATTTTGCCAAGATATCGCCTTCAAGAGAACGCTTTGATGCAATGCTTGTCCCACCCAACCTTACGAGAGCAGTGAACGGGTTATAAACCGGGAGGGCGATGACCGTAGACTTAAGGTCCCTTTGCATACAAAGGGGAGGTAATTCCACGAAATGACTTATACCGAAAACCGAAAGCAAAACCTACGTGTGCCCGATCTCCTTCTTTAGGTTTAACGCGCCGTGTATTTGTATTTTCTAAATCCGCCATTTTCTTTTATTTTCTAGTATTCCGAAATTCATAGAATTTACGAAGTAGCTTAATACATACATATATATATATATAATATAGATATATATATATATATATATATATATATATATATATATATATATATAAATTTCTGACTCACATCGGACCCCAACGCAAGTCTTTCGATCGCAATGCGAGCCAGAAATTTATTTGTGTTCCACACGTTATTGTGTTGATTGCTTCCTATTATATAATATAATAATAATAATATAATATAATATAATATAATATAATAATATAATATAATATATATATATATATATATATATATATATATATATATATATTATATATATATATGAATATACAAATCACATGAACTAGATCTACTTATCATGGTCTTCTCACAAACGTCACAATGCCATGCCAGGGGGAGATAATTTTATGAAGACAAACTGATATCAGTTCATATTGTATGTGAGCTATCGCGAGACTGATAACAAGGTATGACTACAGAAATAAGCAAAAACCACTGAAACGACCAATAACAGAGAATAACCACTACCGCAGACATTGAATAAACGCCCATTTTCCACGCCCAAGAGCCTCTACTTATAAGCCCCGCGAGAGCATAGGAAAGCCCATTTCTTTCAATCCGTGGGTACTCAGTGGGTCTTGGCTGCCTGTTGGAGAGCCCAAGGTTGATATAAAGAAGAAGAGGGGAGATGAAGAGAGAGAGAGAGAGGCGGAACGGGTCGAAATAGGCACGTAACCCATCACCTTCCAATCACGCTCGGGCGCGATAAGCATCTATACATCCATCAACCCGGGTGAATCTTGCGAGATCTCGCGGCATCTCTCGCCATTCTCGGTTCCGGCGAGAGACAGCATCTCGGCTCTGTGGAGATTTATTTCTCTCTCTCTCGCTTCAATTTTTAATCTTAATCTTAAGGCGCAATTCGCTTTGCGTGGGAAAGCTATTACACGGAATTTAACTATCTCTGGGCAGTGTGATTTACTTTATCTTTGTTTTTTTTTTTTTTTTTTCGCTTTAGACTGGGCGGATATGCTGTGGGACACGAACATCGTGTGCGAGTTTATATTGACGGATGCATGAAATATGTTTGTTTAAACAAAGACAAACTATATATATTGTTATATATATATTATATATATATATACATATATCAATTCCAGGGAAAAAAATATAAATATTAAAGAAAGGTTACCTTGGGATTAGTTAGAGTTCGAGTACTTGCAATTAAAATGTATCACCGCTGAATAGAACAAAAGAAATTAAGCTCCTTCACTGGACAATGATGACTCCTCACTCAACCCCCTCAATCTTGAGTGGAGAGAGAGAGAGAGAGAGAGAGAGAGAGAGAGAGAGAGAAGAGAGAGAGAGAGAGAGAGAGAGAGTCTATTAAGATACTCTACCTTTACAAGTATTACGATTAACCAGATATGTCTGGAGATGATTTCTTTATAGAGGCACCGCGCATCATTTGAGTGTTGGGTTGGAGGCCCCAACCTTTTTTTTTTTTTTTTTTTTCCTCCTATGCATTTTTTCTTTTTGGGGAGGGGGGGAGGTTGAAGAGGGGACCACAGCAAGACTTTGACAGAAGAAAAGTCCTTTGACCACGAATAGCATTCACTAAAATATGACTTTTCGAGTTGTACGGATCCTGAAAGATATCAATATTTAAGATATTCAGCAAAGCTTGATAGACGATAAATTTTCATAGAAACGACCGACTTTAGAAAATAGATAAAACTACCAAGAGAGGACAAAAATAAATAAATAAAAAATAAAATAAATTTGAAGAAATTCGAGATCGTGAATTCCAAAATTGGGAGAAATACGAGATCGTGAATTCCAGTCACTTTCCCGTCTGCACCGATAACTATGGCTGGTAAAAGAGAAGCTGGTAAAAGAGAACCGTCAGGTCAGCGCTTGGAAAGGTGACCACTGATTTACACTAGATCTTTTCGGCATTCCACTCCCTTAACAGTACGGAGAGGTAATGGTATCAGAGCCCCATTAAAAAAAAATCGACTTTTAACAGACCCTGGAATGATGGTTGTAGGCGGCACGGGTCACAAGGAGACCCGACAAGCAAAGCGCGTGAATGAGAGAGATTAAAGAGCTTCCCTTGCTGAACAATGGAGCGTTATGAAAATAATAAAAATCCCGGTAAAAAAAGAACGATTATTTTTAGAAAGGGGCTTCATGCAATAACAATGCTGAACTTACTCCCTATGCTTGCCGGGATCATCCATGAAATATCCGTCAGTGAAAACAAAAGAATGACATAATTAACGAAATGAATATCAAGTAATAAGAAACCAAAATATACAAAAATCAATATTAATAAGATAACATCAATAAGTTTGACAGCAACCTCCGTCGAAGGAACTGAAACCGACAGCCGTGGAAAGCTACTGTAAGTAGACAGCCAAAGTTTGTAAGAAGCGACAAAACAGAATTTAACCTTGAAAAGCAAATAGCCCATGGAAATGAAGCCCGTGCGTGCAAGAGTTACGTAAAAACGCGTGAAAGGTGGAAGAACACACTCAGAATGGAATCGGAGAAGGGAAAGGTACAAAACAAAAATGGTTGACCGCCACATACTGTTCGATACTCCATGAACAGCACAGAATTAGTTTGAAGAGCTATGCATAACTGTAGGAAAGAGATTTTGCAAGCAAAATATATGCAACAATAGTGATTGGAAACCCTACTAAATAAAACGCATTATACATACATACATACAGTTATATATATATATATATATATATATATATATGTATATATATATATATATACGTATATATATATATAATATAGATATAGATAGATACGCCATGTTATTTACATTATCTCCTATCTTTGCCATAATTCAAGTCTTCCGTTAGACTGCATTTAAAGAACAATAAAAGACCATAAATTATCACAACACAGAAATCATGGGAGACAGATATAAATGTGTGATGCGAAAGAAGAGATAACAGGAGGAAGTCCTAACAATAGCACAACTGTAACATAATGAATAAAAAAATAAAAAAGATAAAAAAAATGATAAAATATCAACGTATCATTAAATACCATCTTGCTCGTTTATATGAAGCAAGGTCAGCCGATAGCCTAAGCTCAGTAATAATAATAATAATAAAAAAAAACAAGGTCTTCTGAAAGAAAGTGCAAAATAACGTTCAACGATTAAAATGGGGAAAAGGGAAAGGAAGGGTTAACGAACGTTCAGTAGAATAAAAGGCTTTAGAAATAAAAGGCTTCTGAGACTGTTAACCAACTCTATATAATATATATATATACTATAATATATATATATATATATATATATATATATATATATATATATATATATATATATATATATATATATATATATATATATATATTATATATATATATATATATATATATATATATATATATATATATATATATATATATATATATATAAGGCTTTTGAAAGATAATGTTAACCAACGTTGCTTTTTTGTAAAAAAAAAAAAATGGATTCAGAGAGAAGTGTTAACCACGTTTAGTATAAAAATAAGGTATATCTGAGAGAAAGTACTAACCAACACTCACTGGGAAAAAAAAAGCTTCTGAAAGAAAGAGCTAACCAACCAAAGTCCAGTATTAACAAATATAAGGCTTCTTGGATAGTGCTAACCAAGTGCTAACTAACGTTCAGTAGGAAAAAAAAAAAAGGCTTCTGAAAGAGTGCTAACCAAACTTCTGTGGTTAAAAGTGGCTCTGAAAAAGAAGTGTTCACCCAAGTCCAGTATTAAAAAAAAAAAAAAAAAAAAAACAAAAAAAAAAAAAAAAAAAAAAAAAAAAAAAAAAAAAAAAAAAAAAAAGGGGGGGGGGGGGGGCGCTTCCGAAAGGGGTCCTCACCAAATTCCAATAGAATAAAACGCTTCAGAAAGGAACTGTTGACCAACCTTCAGAAGAAAAACGCGTTTTTGAAAATAAGAACCACGTGAACATTCTGACATACATACGGAAGTATAGAACATTCCTCAAGCACTTAGAACACTCCAAAACAAAAACAAAATTAAAAGTGGCGAAAAGATATGCAAAAATTTCTCGAAAATTACAAAATATTCTGAAAATGGTCACGACGAGCATTTACAAAACCTGATTTCGTTCCCGAAGAATAATAATAAAATTAAAACAAGCTTCAAGTTTTTTTACAATTTAACTCACCGCTGAAAAAAATACTCAAAATATAGCAGGAAACTATTAAATATATCAATAGATTAATAATTAAAATGAATGCAGTGATGTCACATATAGCTGAAATTTGATGTATAAAAATATACTCAGAAGAAAACCGATAAATTTCCACAAATGAATTGAAAATTGATAATTTTAGGTTTATCCTTGCTAATATTATAAAATGAAGGATCAATTGCAAATGGAATAATGGAGGAAAAATAGGGAAAAATTAGGGAGAGCAAAGACACAAAACCTTGACCAACATAATTTTGTTTACGCTTCATTTTTACAACTAATTTCCAAACTTTCCCACAATAATCATGATACGGGTTTCTCGAATTTTGGCATGTCACAAGAATGCTCTTGTTTCAGAAATTTACAAAAAGAGACAGTGCTTCTGGAGCAGCACCAAATAAAAGCATTTACAACATGGACAGCACTACTAATCGTAAAACAATATTAAGAACACCAACTAGTGGGCCTACGCAGAGTTACTTTAGAGGTGCAGCTATAATAACTTCGGAATAGATTTATCTACAGGAACTCTCGCAGACCTTCTGGAGGTTCTGTTCTTGAGAGCGGCGTAGAGTCCTACCCGCGGATAACACGTAAGAGCTTTTAAGAATAGGATAAAATACAGAATTTAGGCCGAAGGCATAGCGCTGAGACCTTAAGAGGTCATTCAGCGCCGAAAGGTAAATTGAGAGTAAGAGGTTACATAGGTGTAACAATGAAAGCCCTCATTAGAAGATGAAGGGAAGATGGAAAAAAGAATATGAACGGAGGAACAGTAAATGGAATGAAAATGGTTGCAGCTAGGGGCCGAAGGGACGCTGCAAAGGAACTTCAGTAATACCTACAGTGCACCTCAGACGGCACCACCCCTTAGAGGAAAAGGGCTTTTAAGGGCGTAAATGAGAACAATTCGCACCTGAAAAGAATGAGGGAATATGGTAAGTAAGCCCACCTTGACCGGGAATCGAACCTATATGCTTCATTGGGATGGTAAATACACGGACCTTGGGTAAATGAGTGAAGCATACTGAATATTCCCAAATCGTCTCGTGATGGTGACACATTTAAAATTTAATACAAAATAACAGGCACAAAGTAGTAGTAGTAGTAGAATAATAATAATTAAAAAACAATGGGCAAAGCTTTTCATTTTAGGATTTACAACCAAGCAAATAATTGACGGATATCCTCCGTATGTAACAAATGAAAGACAAGTATCATTCAGAACTAGTATTTCCGTTTCCTTCCTTCCACTAGCCATATCGCTCTCTCTCTCTCTCTCTCTCTCTCTCTCTCTCTCTCTCTCTCTCAATGAGTAGGATAGCTAGCATTGTGCTGCATTTCTTGCGGACGTCAAACATAATAAAAACCGTGTTTGTACAACGAAGTATTTAATCTTACCCTAACCTTAAACGACTAATTGCATCAAAAGTAATTTGTTTTTCGCTTTTCATTTTACTACGGAGACTAATGGAACCTTTGATTGATTTTCTATTTTTTTTTAACATAGATCAATTCGATAGCCACCCCAAATCTATATATAGATAGCCCAGGCCAGAAGGAACGAAGAAAAAACTAGCGACCAACTACGAAAAAAAAAACTTAAGTTTTACATTAAAATCTTAATTCTTGCTTCAAATCATACCCTATAATTACCATGGAATCCATTATAAATCACTTCATAATACACGAGTCTATGCTTAAAAACAATCGTATTTTTTGTCCGGTGGTACCTACAGCGCTCCCCGAAGTACGATCAAGACGAAATTTAACCTTACATAAGATATAAACTACTGAGGCTAGAAGGCTGTAATTTGGTGCGTTTGACGATTGGAGGGTAGATGGTCAACATACATATTTGCAGCCCTCTAGCCTCAGTGGTCTTAAAGATCTGAGGGCGGACGGACAGACAAAGCAGGCACAACAGTTTTCTTTTACAGAAAACTAAAGTGAGTCGAGGATGACATGGAAATATACGAAAGAATATGACGGATGACTTGAAAGGCATTCTACGGAAGGCGCTCAGATGGGGAGAGAAAGGAGTTCGATAAAAGAGAACTATAAAAACACTAAAATTCGGAGAAATAATTGTTAATACAGGTAAAAAGTTGGGTCATAGTTTTTATGAGGGCTGGTCACAAACACAATGGAAAAATATAGGCTGTCAAAATAAAGTATATAATCCTAATGTTTAGGGAGGAATGTCAGAGGTATATCTGAGGAAGAAAGGGTATATATTTATTACACTGAATGTAACAATATTATATATATATTATATATATATATAGTCTATATATATATATATATATATATATATATATATATATATATATATATATATAATCAACTCACCAAAACTAGTATTTCGTTACATTTATGTACAAACAGGATTTTTATATATATAATATATATATAATATATATATATATATATATATATATATATATATATAATATATATATATATATATATATAAAACAGAAAAATCGTGCTTGTATATAAATGTAACGAATAAGACAAAAGAACATAGCTGACGAAATACTAGGAGTTTTTTTATGGACTAATTACACACACACACACATATATATATATATATATATATATATATATATATATATATATATATATATATATATATATATATATACAATCTGAAACAACAAAACCAAGCATAACTGACAGCCGGGCCTTTCCTGCATACTCGGGGCATACGAAAGGGGTATATAATTATGACAAAACTTCCGACAGTCAGTTAGGGGCAGGAAATTATTCCAACCACGTCGTGCCCGTGAAGCAATTCTGTCTGCTGCGTCACTCTCGGGTATGGCGCATTCTAACTATGTCCGGCAGGTGGGGTCATCTTCGGTCTGAAAATGGCGTTTGACTTCAAGTCATACCGAAGGGGGAGTAGATTCGTCAGTGCGGTTCAAGTTTGTTTTTATCTTATAATAGGTTTGGTCGCGTTTCATAAGTGGTATGGTTTAAAGCACTGTGAATTTATGCGTAAGGGATTTGGAAAATACTAAAGAATAATTTGCGTAATACATATATATATATATTGTATATATATATATATATATATATATATATATATATATAATATATATAAAATGACTCAACTATTCCCAGCAATGTGACATTTGTTAATAACACTTCGTTTCGGTTAAATACTAACACGTCAAGAATTAGTAAGTATAGTTTCAGTACATTATTGAAAAACTGAACGTGAAAGAGGTAGCAAGTGATTTAAAAGAAGGATAATAATAGAAAGAAATGAAAAACACTAACATGTCAAGATTTTGTAAGTATAGTTTCAGTAAACTAGAGAATAAGTGAACATGAAAGAGGTAGCATGTGATATATAAAATAAGGATAATAAAAAGCAATGAAAAACACAACTGACTCAAAGTTTCGGATGTAACAACCGTTTGAGAGAAGTACCGTAGTACTTGACTTTTGTTTGTAATTCAAACACAGTCTCCATTCGATAAGAATAGGCAGCTACAGAGAAAATACCACACCAGTTACTATAACCTACATTACATTCCCTCGTCTCAGAAAGAGGGATGATCTCCCAGTGTCCAAACTTATACCGCACTTTCATACAAGGCCACAGAATTCCAGAAAAACACCAAGAATTACAAATTATAAATCAATTCGACAAAGAAATGCCTCACATCCAGTGGAACTAAAGGATTCGACACAAAAAGGTTGGGACAGATCGACCATGAGGCAAGCATGAGTCATGATGCAAGTAGGTTTATATTTCATGTTGTCGAGACGGAGACAAGCATGGCTTCCCAGTACAAGTCCCCTCCAGAAAACAAAAAATCCACCATCTTTAAATAGGAATGTTAAATTATTCAGGAAATACCGACAAAAGGAAGAGGGCAACTAACCCCTCCCCCCACCGGGCCATTCTCTTGGCATACTAAACAACTTCAGATCTTTAGCATGACAGGTTGTTGCCAAACAAGTTCTCCAATGGGATCTGCCAGGACAATGTATACATATTCTATCACCGTGGGAGGGAGGGAGTCCTTTCCGAAAACATATTCTATCACCGGGGGGGGGGGGGGGTGGGGGGAGTCCTTTCCGATAAAGTGCGCCTTTTAATAAACGGGGAAAAAAAAAAAAAAAAAGTCTTCTCAAGGAAAGCACATTTTAATACAGGGGATAAGCTTTTCAAGAAACTATATCGTTTAATATAAGGGGAGAAGTGCTTTGAATTAAAGTACATCTTTTAATAGTGGAAAAAGTCCCTTCACATCAAGTACAAATCTTAATACAGCTGACAAAGTCACTTCTCACTTATACTGTCCGAACTGCATCCTTCCAATGAATTAATCGCTTTCCCGATGGCAAAGTCACATTCCCGTTGGGTTAAGCCGAGGTGCTTAATTTCAATAGCCTTTGTTAGCCCACAAGGACTTACTTACCTCTCTTATTTTTCTGTCTTTTCGCCTTCGGACCTGCACTGCTTGAGGGTGTCATTGAAAAAATATACGTACAAAAAATACTGAGAGTTGAAACATTTTTCCTTATTTCACCAAAACCTTCAACACAAAAGGCACACAGAGAAAGCACACAAACCATAAAAAAAAACAAAAAAAACTATTGCCTAAGTTCAGAGAAAAGGTAAAATCATCTCAGGTTCTTGGTTCTTGCGGTTTCTGCCTCTTTCCAAAATATATATCGATAAAGATAACCCTTTGTCATGGGAATTTCAAGTTTACAGAACAAATTGTCAAGGGAATTTCAAATTTACAGAACAAATTGTCAAGGGAATTTCAAGTTTACAGAACAAATTGTCTAGGGAATTTCCAGTTTACAGAACAAATTGTCATTGGAAATTTCAAGTTTGCAATACAAATGAAGTCATAACCATGACGTTTGTGTATTATAAAAAAAATTTACACTGATTACACAATTCAATTATCTAATAACATTATATAAAGACATAACACTTTCCTCGCTCCCTTTCTCTCTCCCAAATAAACACGTTTTATTACATTAGTCAAAGTAGCAAACAACTAATGATAATTAGGATCTCACAAAAAAAACACACAACACACACAATTGATGTACTTAACACAGAAATGATTTTAAATCAAGAGTTCTAGTCACCTTTCTCTCTCTCTCTCTCTCTCTCTCTCTCTCTCTCTCTCTCTCTCTCTCTCTCACACATCCCCCTTCCCTTCGGAGTAAATCAACCTTGTTTCCCTTACAGTGACTGGACGGATGTAAGCTTCTGCGCCCCTCCTCTCCGCTGTCAATCTTTGTGTGTCCTCCTAATGCACTTCCCCGCCAGGGATCTTGTTGCCCTGTGGCTGCGGGAGAGCGAGGGATCTGGCACAGCTACAGAACAGAGGTTGGTACAATACAGGATTTCTTTTTTCCAGTAATTAAGAGACAGGTCAGTATTTCCAACTCCAGGAATGAAATTGGACCCGCTTTTCTATTTCCAGGAACGAAAACAGACCAGTATTTCTATTTCAAACAATGAAAAGAGACCAGAATTTTTATTTCCAGGAATTAAATTGGATCAGTATTTATATTTCCAGGAATGAAAATTGGACCAGCTTTTCTATTTCTAATAAGGAAAAGAGACCAGTATTTCTATTTCTAGCAATGAAAAGAACAGTACTTCTATTCCCAGTAATGAAGAGAGACCAGTATTTCTATTTCCAGGAATGAAAAGAGACCCATATTTTTATTCCCAGTAGTGAAGCGACAGGCATTTCTATTTCTAGAACTGTAAAGTGACCAGTATTTCTATTTCCAAGAATGAAAAAGAGACCCGTATTTCTATTTCAAGGAATGAAAAGAAACCACTATTACCATTTCCAGGAATGAAACAAGACCAGTATTCTATCTCCCGTAATGAAAAGAAACCAGTCTTTCTATTTCCAGGAATGGGAAGAGACCAGTATTTCTACATCCAGGAACGAAAATAGACCCGTACTTCTATTCCCAGTAACGAAGAGAGGCCAGTATTCCTATTTCCAGTTATGAAAAGAGACTGCCAGGCCAGAAAAGGGTTCATTTATTCATAACTGTGAAGACGTGAGTCACCGTCATCAATCCTTTGCGTCCTCCCGGGGTGCAGGAGAAAGCACAATGGAAACTAAGCTGCGTATCTCTTCCTGGAAGGGGGTCCAGGCGTTGCAGGCAAAGAAACTGGATAACAATATAATTAATGGACGCAATGGAAGAGGGTGCTTTCTGCGTCGTATTCAAATAGGAAGCAAGCACTGCAACCCTTCGGACGGCTAATGGATTTTATCATTATTACTATTATTATTATTTATTACTTGGAATTTTTCCTGTTTAGATCTTTTAAGATGCATTCTGGAGAACGGTTAGTGTTGCGACTCAACCTAAATTTTAATGAGAGAGAGAGAGAGAGAGAGAGATGAGGAGAGAGGAAGAGAAGAAGAGAGGAGAGAGCAAAGAGAGAGAGATATTATGTCCCGAGGAAAAAAATGCGAAATGCACAATCTAAACTAATTTTCGCTTACAAAAAAGACATCACGATTGTTAAGGGGAAAAAAGACATCATGGAGTGAGAGATGAGCGAGAGAGAGAGAGAGAGAGAGAGAGAGAGAGAGAGAGAGAGAGAGAGAGAGAGAGAAATTATGTCCAAAGGTATAAATACGCGAAATGCACAATCCAAACTACTTTTCACTTCCATAGGGTAAGCCAGACTAGAGAGAGAGAGAGAGAATGGTAAGGGGAAGACGGCAATAACAGACAAAACGACCTGATTGCGAGTCCAATTACAACCCCCCCAGCCGTGTCCTGGGGCGCTTATGTCCCACGTAATGGCGCCACGCTGGGCACATGTCACACAAATTGGACCTCTCGTCAGGCTTGTCCTGAGTGGCATCATTTGCGATTTTTTTTCTTTTTTCAGTGGGGTAGGCACTGTCATAAGGCATGCTTCCCAAATTAAAGAGTATTCGAGAAAAGTAAAGATGTCAGAGTAGATTGCATCACAATTCGCGAAGTCCACAAAAGCCGATGAGCTTTTTAAGATACTAAATTGTACTTCAAATGCTACACTGTATTTCATAATAATAATATCCTTTATTCCAGGTCAGGGCCATATACATGGAATAAACAAAATACAGACAGTAACATACACAATCTAGATACACGAGGCATGATAAAAAATGAATAAAAGGCACTGTCCACACAATCACTGAGGTGATATAACAGATAGTAAAAATAATACTGGTAATAACAGTGATAATATTGGAGAGAAAAAAATACGCTGCTAGAAATTTCCATAGGACTGACTTGCACTCTTGAGTATTGACATAATAAATCATTAGCCCTACACTGTTGAGTATTGATATAATGAACCATTAGCCCTATTTTGTTTGCCAAAAGCACTGGAATACCCAAACAGACTGGACACTGTTCGTATGGAGTTGCTTTCAAAAATCAAAGCATGACAGGGTTAAACGCCGTTGTTTTCTATTTAAATGCTTTAAAAAATTATTATTTTGTAAAATATATTCGTCTATACACCATTCAAAACAGAACTGACCTTACATTACGTCAAGTTTGAAATGATTCGTCGGGTTTGACGGTCGACCTGGTTTTCCCATGGCTCAAAATACAAACTATTTCACCAGAGATATCTGTCCGAGCGCGATGTGAGAAAATCTTCGCTTCTAGGGTGACACAAGCTTGAAGTTCTCAATCTGAAACATTTATAGCAAGTTTGAAGTTCTCAATCGGAAACATTTATAAGAGAATAATATTCACTGAGGCCCATCGAAAGTAATGGTAATATATTTCCATCCTTTCTTATATATTCTTTTATCCAACCGCAAAACGATTCAAAGCACAGTTCAAAAAAAAAAAAAAAAAAAAAAAAAAAAAAAAAAAACAAAAAAAAAAAAAAAAAAAAAAAAAAAAAAAAAAAAAAAAAAAAAAAAAAAAACCGCACATACACTTGGAAAAAACTCTTAAAAAAACACACACTTGGGGGAAAAAAAGTCCATAAAATAATGGCATCAAGTGCATGAGTTGTGATGATCATTGCGTCTCATCCACCAAAAAGTAATCCACTAAACCAATGAGCGCTGCCGTGACATACAGCAGCAGGAGGAAGACGTGACGTTTAAATCGGTTTCTCAGAAAATTTGCTCTAGGTGATTGCGGAAGAATTTCTTTTGAAATGACACTGTGGATAAGGTAACTATCCCTCTACTTCCGGGGTATCATATTCCCGAACTGTAACCGAGTAGCGGACCTTCCCTGAAAAAGCGAGAGGTCGTATCCTAAAAAGTAACCATTGAAAGTTCTTGAAAATGATGTCTTTATGTTTCCCAAACTCAAACTCTCCTTAAAACGCTTCAGTGGCGTGATCGGCGGTATGGTCTTGACCTGCTACCTCGGTGGCCACGAGTTCAATTCTCGGGCATTCCATTGAGGTGTGAGATATGTGTATTTCTGGTAATAGAAATTCACTCTCGACGTGGTACGGAAGTCACGTAAAGCCGTTGGTCCCGTTGCTGAATAACCATTGGTTCCATGCTACGTAAAAACACCATACACACCACACCACCAAACTACCCTAACCTAACCTAAGGGCATGGCCAAAAAAAAAAGGGGGCCTGGTGCAATACTAATATACATCTCGGGAATTTGCATCCGGGTAGTTAGATTGGTCTGCCAATGCTAAAATTTGTGAGCTAACCGGATTCGTATAGTCACTCAAAAGATACACCTTTGCCGAAAGTCTGACAGTACACACTCACACCCATTCTTAAATTTTCACTAATCCCTTTCTACCTCTGTGAGATTCAACTCTGTCTTCCTTTCCATCTTCCGCATTTGACGTTTTTCAAAAATATTCTCAACACTGACCGGTGGCTGCATTAACTTAAGGCTCCTTCATTTGTACCTTTTATCTATATTCCTAGTATCTATTCATTAACCTTTCTCCCTTAGTTTACCTCAAGTTCTACTAATAGTTCTTGGATATTTTTGTTTCTTCCACCAGTGCCAGAGAGAGAGAGAAGAGAGAGAGAGAGAGAGAGAGAGAGAGAGAGAGAGAGAGATTCTACATTTTACATGGGAATGCAATCTATTGTATGGAGAATTGAGAATTAATGATTAAACGAACGATCATTATAACTGGCTTTCAACTAACCACAAGGGGAACCACTGAACAGAAAAGAAATAATCCTTTCTACTAACGAAATAATGCTTGAATAACATACTAATTCATGAGGTACTGATGATATCAAGTGCATCTCACTATTGTAGGTCACGAGATTGGTATAAATCATTTGACTCAAATCCTTTTATTCTCAAGCTCATTAATGTCTAAAGCTTAATCATTCACAGCATCAAATCGACTGAAATATCTCTGCAGCACACTCATCAAAATCTATTTATATTTGCATTTTTGAACGCTAGTTCGTTCGGGATTTAAAATTGTAAAATATCGGCAAATCAGCTGGAATTATCACCAGATTCCCATAATTTTTTATACTTCAATCCTAAATCATTGGTTTTGAGTTTATTAATTTATTATATATATATATATAGTAATATATATATATATTTGGTTTGGTGTGTGTGTGTTGTAATATATAATTATATTATATAATTATCTATATATATATATATATCTCGAGTCAGAATTATTATAATCATCGTTTCGTTTTATACGTCTTATGTGGACGCCAAGGTAGGTTACGTTACTAATTAGTGATTTCTCTCCCCCACTTTTTTTTCTTTTTATTTGAATGGGTCAAAAATGTATTTTATGCCAGATTACGTTCTAAAACCTCGTCAAGAATTAAGTCTAAATTGCGACGCTGCGTAAACCTTAATCTAAATTGCCAAGTCAAGTAAAAAAAGAAAGACTTTCTGAATACATTACACACGATTACAGTGGACACACAGCAACAAAATCGAAATAAAACACGCAAAGCCGAAGCAACATAAACACGCGAAAGCGACATGAATCTACAAGGGATTTTATTAAGCGTCGTATATTAGCTGCAAGATTTCCCCCTTCACTGAAACGCGCCATAAGGATTCATTTCCTCGCATGACGTCATTCCAATGACGTCACTCCAATCTGGCTCGCCCACATCCCATTGGATAGCTTCATGCAGAGCACGAAGGCTCATTCGCCCACGTTATCCCATTGACGTCATACGACTGTCGTTTGGAGGATGAGCCAATCATTTCATTCTTCCGTTTTTATTTATTTTCTAATTTGGTTTTATTTTACGACATTTTGACCTAAATGAAATTCATCATATCGTTTCGAAGAGTCGGTAGTCCCCTATACAATCAGCTGCCGTCTAGACCTTGCTTCTCCTCAGTCTCCGCTCGGATATTGATTTTCAAAATCACCTCCAACTTCATATTAAGGCCAAAAGTTGATTTCCCTCATTCGGCGTTTACCCTCCCCCCCTCCCCCTTCCATCCTCTAATATCCCCCCCCCCCACAATCCAGTGTTTACCATTCTCTTCTCCCCCCCCCCACAATTCATTCTCCCCCCCACCCACCACCCACCCACCCACACACAATTCACCCCTCCCTCCCATTTATTCCCCCACCTCATCCACTGTTTACACATTCTCTTCTCCCCCCCAACCCCCTCTCCCCCAAATTCATCGTTCGCCCTTCGATCCCTCCCACTGACTATTCTATAAAGGAGACGACGGGGTTTGAAGGACTCCACGCGAGGAAGGGTAGTTTCCCAACTTATAAGTCTTTATTGCTTTAATTAACGGGCCTATTACGAATGCGAGGACCCGCGGGGAGAGAGAGAGAGAGAGAGAATCAATCGGAACACAGTTTCCTCTGCTATATGATTAACGTGCAATAAATGAACATCATGCCTGATGAAAATGTTCAATGAAGAACACTGAACATAAAATCAAGAGTCGGCATATATTTTGGACGTGAAAAATCATTCTTTAAAAATGAATATTCCTAAGAACTTCGTTTTTAATATCCAGCCACATGGCTGCAGACTTGAGATTCCTATATCCAGTTATGGCTGAAGAAAAAAACACACACACACTGACTAGTAAGCAACTCATACAGAGGTCCCCAAAATATTTTCCTAAAAAAACACAAGACTTGAAAATCGATGGCTCCAAATACTTCTATCTTCCTCTGTCTCGGTAATTTTGCCTGGGAATTTATTTTTTTTTCTTATACCGGCAACATCTAACCCTGTCCTTAGGCATACAAAGAGTCAAGGTTTTTATAAATAAGACTAATTAATTATTAAATATCAACAGAATTAAACAGCTAAAAAAAGGCGTCGAAATCGAGTTTCATGCACAGCATATAATGCTGCACGAGCCGCATCCCATGAAACTTTCAGCCAAGGGCTCAGTGGTGGCATGTCCTATAGCGTTGCCAGATGCATGATCATAACTAATTTTAGCATTAAACAAAACACCAACTACTGAGGCTAGAGGGCAGCAATTTGCTATGTTTGATACTCGGAGGGTATATGATCAACATACCAATTTGCAGCCCTCTAACCTCAGTAGCTTTTAAGATCTAAGGATGAACAGAAAAGCGCGGAAAAACACGTTTTTTTTTTTTTTTTTTACAGAAAACTAAAAACTAAACTTTAAAAGGTAAATCTACAATTATCTAAATTGTACCGCTATTAATAAGAGTTAAGTTACCTTTTCTTTTCCTTTTTTTAAGACAAATGAAACTGCCAAAGGACCCCCAAATGAAAGCTGATGAACTCGAAAGTAATTTCACACATCTCCTCATCCAAAAGAACCAACACACATACAAACATTACTGGAACTTGAAAACAGACCTCTGGGATCTGTTGTAAGAGGTAAGGAGTTACGTAGAAGCCAGAGAAGCTAACAGAACGATGCAATTAATTTTCTGTTCGGTGTGCCCATGCATGGAAAAAGATGGCCAAAACTCTCTCTCTCTTTTTTCCCCATTCTTTACTCTTTTTATACATATTCTTGTTTTCTTTTCCTTCTGAATCGGGAAAAAAATTATCAGAAGAAATGTCTTTCAGCTCCCAAGTAGAAGCTCAATAAACGGGAAAAATATGGACCGAATCTGGAGAGATGTGTCACCTGTACATGACCGCCTCATGTGCTATCCACATTTATATTTATGGTGACATAAAATTAATCGCACATACGAAAAAATAAACACAAACGCATACAAAGGTCACTGCTGTATTCCCAGTCATAATCACCAATTTCAGAAATCCCATTTCCGTCCCATTACTCAACTTCAAAAATCCCATTTCTGTCTAAATACTGTATCTCAGAAACACGCTCTCAGTCCTATTCTCAACTTTTTCAAATACATTTCCTGTCCTCACAGTCAATTCCAGAACTACCTTCCAGTGGTTATGTACCAAACGTTGAAAAGATTTGCTTTAATTACACATTCCCTTTCCCTAAGGACGAGGCCAAGAAAAGAAAAATGTAGCTCCCTTGTCTTCTCTGTCTTTTCCAGCCACAACCAACCCCCTTCCATTTCCCCCCTTGGGGAGAGGGGGAGGGGACCACAACCACCAGCACCATCAGTAACACCCCCCCCCCCCCCACCAACAATCTCGGAACCTCTTCATTATCACCCTCTCGTCGAATTCCCCGGGGGCGTAGGGCTTAGGCAAATGGACTGACGGAGAAGGGAAGGGACGATAACGAGAGAGAGAGAGAGAGAGAGAGAAGGGAATGCCGATTATCCAACCTCGTCTCCCTACCCCGTTCCCGTCTCCCCCAACGCCCCCTTCAAAACCCGTATCACATGTGTCTTCTTGCACTGTGAACCCCCTACATCGGAAAAGGAAATTACAATAGCGCTGAAAATCAAATAAATAAAAAGGACTGTAACATCTGCACGTTTAATTTCGTTAGGCAGGATTATTACTTATCTCCTTCAATAACGTTTCATAGCAGCACTGCATTACTGTAAGTTTCATTTAGTTATTTGCTTTATACTAGTGTCTACTTGACCTTTCTGGTTTTACTATACGGGGACTTGTTATCTCGACATTATTATGACTGTTATTGTCTAACTGAAGGATAGAAGGAAGGCGACTTTAAAGAAAACTTCCAGACCTCGGAATACCTATTCCTATTATTCAGTCTCATTCTGCAATCAATTCTAACATTTATTGCGACTAAGGGTTACTACTTCTGTTTGATGGAAAGAAAAAAAAAAAACTTTCTTCAACGATGCTGGAGTAACTCTCCCTATATTTACATTTTAGATTCTCGTCCTTGTATTTGCCGTAAGCCAGCACGGACTCTTGCCCAAGAGAGCAGCAGCCCGTAATACCGGTCCTAATGACCTACTACATCCTCTTAGAAGGGGAGATGGAGCCAGCAATTCACTTGTGGTTTTACCAAACATTTTTTTTTATACCTCCCTCTTCTTATTTTCCTCTTTCCCCCTTGTCCTAAAATCCTTAGGTAAATAGTACGTGTATGGGGCGTCCTCACTTTTGGTCTTCACACAAGTGAGCTCCAAATTTGCTCTTTCCTTGACCTTACAGACAAAGGTTAATAAAGATATTTATATGCCAACTTTTAGGAATTCGTTTCTTTTCCTTTGTTTATTTACTTAATATCAAACTATGGTTGAGCACTATCGTTTTTATTTATTCTTTCTATCATACTATGGCTGAGAATTTTGTTTTGTTATCAGCATACAGCTGAACACTTAAATCTTATAACTTAAAATATGGCCGACAGATTCTTCAGTTTTGCAAATGCCAAACAATGGCTCGTAATGCCATCTTTTTTTTCCAGTATATGAAAACATGGCTACAACTACTCCCCAACACCCCGCCACCTTTTTTATTTTATCAAATAAAGAGCAATTTTCAAATGGCACGGACCTGCAGCACTGGAGAGCCACTGAAGTGATTTAGTTTTCCATAGAATTTCGAGTAGAACTGACTTTTTGGTTTCCTGCTCTGTACTGGTAACTGTAAGTTTTCATAAAAAATAACGGGTTATAGCTTATGATGTGCCCATGAAATTCAATGCACTTATCGTATCCGGCACCAAGATTAAGAATGTCCCAGAATGTCACCTTTCGAGCGCAAAAATAGATATGGACCAAGACAAGGGGACATTACCCATCTCTGCTCTACTAACCTTTGTCAACACGGTTCACAGTTTTCCTAGATTTCTTATATTCTAATTACATCCATCAAGTTTAAAACCCTATATTTTTCCTTACCATTTATATTCCTAGTTTTTTTTTTTCATTTTTTATGACTAAAGGAAACATCAAGCATTTACTGCACAAGCATAAAGGATTTCAAACGTAAGAGGCGATAATATACCAAATAACTATAAAGAAAGTCTTTTGGGCTCTTTCCTGAGCTCATTAAAACAGTTCTTTATTACTGAACGTAAATTAGCTAATGATTTATGAACGTGCAATATTTCATGATTTATGAACGCAAAATGTTTCATTGTCTCTGATCCTAAAATATTTTCATTATTAATAATTCTGAACGTATCCAGAAATAACGAAAACCTCGGTAAATAGAAGGCCGAAAAAGTACACTAGTCAGCACAAAGGCCGCCAGCTAAAGGATAAGAAGAGTTCCTACCGTCTCCCTAACTACTACTACAACTACTACTACTACTACTACCACCACTACTCCCCTCAACCACCACCTCCACCAGAGACCTCCCAAAACAACCTGGTGATTTATAGAGATGTGATCCGAGAAAGCGGTTTGAGATGGCTGATGGAAAACCGGTCTGACCCGCTCTCTCTCTCTCTCTCTCTCTCTCTCTCTCATGAAATCCTGTCATGATGATGGAGGAGGAGGAGAGAGGGGGAGGAGTAGGGGTCGTTAATGATGTGATAACAAGTCAACCCTACAGGGTATGTTACCCGGGTGCCTCTACCTATCCCCACCCCACCCCTTCCATCCCCACCTCCCTACCCCAATAGCTTTCACCTCCACCGCGAAAGATATCTCTCAGGCGTCGTCCCTCGAATTCACTAAAAATGACCGGGAGAAATTGACGGGGTTAGGGCCCGTTTAGGGCATTTTAACGTTTGAATCCCGTCGGGAACCCTCCATTAGCGGCGATAAAACATTAGCCCCGAGTGAGGATTCTGACGCTCGTTTACATAGGAAGTACGCCGCTAATACAGAGCTTATAATATATGCCTCCACTGGTGTTATAGGGAGAAGAAGGCATCGCGCACCCCAGGTCTTCTCGGGGATAATATGCTCCAAGAATCATTCATGCTGGCCCACTCATAGAGGCTGCATTAATAACCATAATGAAGATAACAGCGACTAGATTTTTGCCCTTACCTCTTCTAACGAGTAATATTTTGCCCTTACCTCTTCTAACGAGTAATAATCTTAAATTTGACTTGACATTTCATTATGATTCACTATATAACTGACATGACATTAGATACTGCTAAGAAATTCATAATATCGTGGTAAAACCGTTACTATTATTACATAACATCAGATATTGTCACTCCCAGGTATAACTCACAAAAAATTATTCAAGTTATCGATTATGCTGAATATTTTGTTTAAACAATATGATACAAAGGTAAGAGAGACGACTCTATAAATTATTGTACGGTTTTAGGTTTTAAAGCGATGAAATAAATCAAAACTGAAGTCTGGATTCCTTGACCTTCAAAAATTGGTAGACAAAAAATATTGGGAGAAAATAAATACCTACAGACAAGGTCCCTACTAACACGCTTCAGCAAATCAAAGAATAATATAACCTTTTAGGCAAACTTGAAACCTTACACAAAAACTGGCCACAGAACACATAAAACTTGACAATAACGAGTGTAAACAACCAACTACATAACTGTAAACAACTACCTAATAATAATAATAATAATACAATAACGATAAAAAATATAGTTGTGACATACACGCAGCAACAGAGTTAATCAGAGATGGACGAGACTGAAGGTGATAAATGATAGTAATTTTGATCAAAACGAGTGTAAGGATATAATAATAATAATAATAATAATAATAATAATAATAATAATAATAATAATAATAATAATAATAATAATAAATCCATCTTCATATACTCTAATAAAAAAACAAACATCGGATATCAAAATTTGAAAACAAGATGATAATAATGATGATGATGATAATAATAATAATAATAATAATAATAATAATAAATAATAATAACAGTAATAATGCGGATCCCTGAGAACGATAATGATAAGGTAAACAACAGTAAAACGCTTAATACAGCCTAAGCTTAAAAACCACTCCAGTCTCCAAAGATTCATTTTTAGGGTTAACTGAACAGCAAGGTATCATGGTCTGCGGTGTCTATACGATTCCTCATTAGGACAACTGGCTGGCTATGGAACCTGATCTCGTACGAGCGTGTGACTACCAACACACAGAGTTTTTATGAGTTTTAAGGGTTATTAGTGCCAGAGGGTGGGATATGGGCTGTGAGTATTTAGGCTTACTAGCTTCGTAATGTGATGACGAGAGCGTTATCTGTATTATTATGATTATTATTTATTTACTATACTTACTGTCTATCACAGTCCTTCAATTCGACTGGGTGGTATTTACAGTGTGGGGTTCCGGGTTGCATCCTGCCTACCTAGGAGTTCATCGCCGTTCTTCTTCTTCTTCTTCTTCTTGAGTAACTGGCCAATATGAATATTGGCCGGTTACTCAGAAACATCGCTGAGCCTGAGAAGCGAAATGTAAGAAAAATAGAAAAAAATATATTAATCAAATCGCTTAATTCTGCCATTCTTTTTTAACAGCATTTGCCTAAATGAGGGTCTTCTACCAAAATATTATTATTATTTTATCATTATTATTATTATTATTATTGATTTGAACGTCAAAGTTTACAAGTAGCCTACGCATACACAACACACACACATACATATATATGTATATATATGTATATAACTTACCATATTGTCTTTGCTACCCTTATATGGTACCTGGTTGTAAGGTGAGTATGGAGGCGTGATGTTCAATCTCAAAATATGTAACCGTGTTATTGCTTTAGATTTAGCTGGCCTTATGCCAGCACGGGCTCTTGCTCCGTGCTGGCCTCTTGCTCCTAGAGCAGCCCGTAACATGTATCTGTGTATCACAGCACTGAATTTCAAACTCCACAATCATTTTTGCGGAGTCATTCAATCTCTGCTGGACGTTCTTTATATCACTACAGCACTTGTCAATATTCGCTACCAGTATTAATCTTGCATACGAAGTAAAGCACATCAATCAGTTTTTTTTTACATAATTATGACAGTCATGACTGATCCAGACGAGACAGACGAGACTTATTGGGTTATACTGTAAATAAGGAACTAATAAGCAATATATTGTGTAATCCAAACATCTTTTATTTTTAATTTGCTGTACTACTGATACCAGTTCAATTATTCCGTTATTTGATTACCCGTTGAGAGAGACAGTTGTTACTAGTCTTTACAGAGAGAGAGAGAGAGAGAGAGAGAGAGAGAGAGAGAGAGAGAGAGAGAGAGAGAGAGAGAGAGAGAGAGAGAGAGTCTTTTTCCCAGTCCAATCGCAGGCTCCTATTTCATACAGGTACAACCAGTTCATCAGAGATTCTACTCTTGAAAAACTCGAGTCTTCTCGCCTAAGCCTAATTAGGCAATACCGCTTTTTACAAAAGTCCATAGCACTTCCCCCTGCATCTGACGTTCCCCTCGGCTAAAAATAAGAACTTTTTCAGACAAGAGTCGACAGCACATCAGAAAAATCAGTCCTCATTTCTGTTTCCCCTTCCG
Source organism: Macrobrachium nipponense (assembly GCF_015104395.2). NCBI lineage: Eukaryota > Metazoa > Arthropoda > Malacostraca > Decapoda > Palaemonidae > Macrobrachium > Macrobrachium nipponense. The sequence goes on along the minus strand of NC_061090.1, from coordinate 27,297,996 downwards.
ATAATCTTTCGATTTTCCGATAACTGTTGAGGATTCCTCGTTATAAAACTTGCTTCAAACAAAATTAACTTATTATCTTTCCATGAAAGATAATACGTTAGATAACTGCAGCTACAAACGTGCTAGTAATGATCAAGAGCTTTGACACTACACCCATATTTCACGAATTTAGGAGCAAATAAAGAGCCTGTTTAGTGAACTACCTGTAATGAATTAGCTGTGGTCTATAGGTGTCAATATAATGTATTTCTCTGGGCAGTTTTCTGCCAGAACAAGAAGAGATGTAGAGGTTTTTTTTATCACAACATAAGTTTGTTGAGACACTAACGTACACTATTAAATCTAACGGATGCGTGTTATGTGTGTATTGTGTGTGGACGTTTGGGTGATGAACTCGAGTGAAATTTCCCCAAAAGCTTAGAGAAGTTTTAGACAGGTTACGTAACCGGGTGTTAAAAAATACGGACGTGTTAAAAAAAAATGCGCGTATGCAAGTTTGATAACTGAAAGTGATCGAATGGGATCATTTCAAGGACCCCGAAGTGGGATACTCAGGCCTCTTATTACGCGCCAGGGTTGATCAAACTAAACTGAAATTCTTTATCATTGTGGAATGTACCCAACATTCAGTCCAACTTTTTATCACCACTTGATACAGAATGGAGGCAATTAATTCTTATGTGCACTGGTTACACACTTATAAATCTACCAGCAGCAGGCGGCTATGGACGATATTTTATAAATATCTTAGAACAAAAAGTTTGGTTGAAACTTCGAAACCCTACA
>NC_061090.1:27247210-27287210 GCF_015104395.2 Macrobrachium nipponense | reverse complement strand
AATCATCCTCATCTTTCTCTTGATTAAATTCCGTCATCTGACTTACTCTTTCAATCATAATCTAAATACAACTTTCCCATCACCTGCACTTCGTCACATCTTAACCTTAAGATCCGTAAGCTAAACCATTTATACCACTACACGAAAAAAATTGAGTAAATAAAATAATAAATTTTCTAAGTCATTCCTTTGGAACCTTTCCCTCATACAGACATACCCTCCAAACTGTTCAACCACTCGATCAGACTTTCATCACTATTTCGAATATGCTTGTAAATAAATATTAAAATCCTAGAACTTATTGTCATGTTATGGGTCGATGCTAGGCTATCAACCCAACACTTCGTTTGAGTTATCGTACCTACACTGGCATTATATAGTGAAAATCACTATATAAATATGCTCAGTATTTCAAAACTTGAACGTTTATATATGAACAAACATTGGCATCAATTTGTACCTCATGAAGCGTAATCAGATATATAAGCAACCTCCGTCAACAGCGTCATATATAACAGCCATATCATTCAGTAGCCTTAATCTAGATATAATAAAAAAAAATGGCAACACCTCGCTCTTCCTTTCGCTAACATGTTCATTACTATTATTCCCTTCTACTAACTACTTTTCATTTCTTTTGTTGGAGGACTCAAGAGAGAGAGAGAGAGAGAGAGAGAGAGAGAGAGAGAGAGAGAGAGAGAGAGTGAAAAAAAAAACGTATTGCTGAATTTAATCTCGTTAGCTAAATATATCAATAAAACTTCAACTGCCCTATTTTAATTGTTAAAAACATACCTTTTAGCACTTATGAGACACTTTGCAATTCCTCATTCTGTTGTTTTGTGTGTGTGTATGGTGTTTTTACGTTGCATGGAACTAGTAGTTATTCAGCAACAGGACCAACGGCTTTAGGTGACTTCCGAACCACGTCGAGAGTGAACTTCTATCACCAGAAATACACATCTCTCACTCCTCAATGGAATGCTCAAGAATCGAACTCGCGGCCACTGGTGTGGCAGGCCAAGACCATACCGACCACGCTCATTCCTCATTCTTAACATTACGAAGTTAAATACAAGGGGAAATTTTACCAAGTCAATCATCGGTAAGTCGCTTTTTTATAGGAAAAGGAAGAACCGGGATCCTGAAAGTGCCGGGAACAATGAGTAGAGGCAGGCATATGAAGCTGATTGTCTACCTGGGCTGGTACGCTCAAGTGTTTGAACGGAACACACTCGACACCCAAGAAGTGAGAGACTATAATACCAAGATAAGTTACCGAAATATCTTCTGTGAGGGTCTGCATGTGAAGCGGACACTAGCCTAACTACCTCTTGCAAGGGAATCCTCTTCTAAACAAGTAAATGTGGTAGGAATCTGATTTATGAAATTTAGGATATCAAGCTAATCGCCGGGGCACTTTCGTCCATTCAGCGATCAAGGAAGCATAGAAGAAGGGCGTTGGAATAGTTGGGTAGCAAGATACAGTGTTCGGGAAAAAAAAAAATGAAATGAAGTATAAGTACCTAAAGGTGACGGTGGGAGAAAACCCCTGCAATTACACTAATAGGTACATTTCAAGGTGTTGGACACGAAGACTTAAGAAAGGAAGCGAGAATGGAGGTAAGGTAAAAGGCCAAAAAATAGGAGGAGCCAAGGGTCGGATGGACACTGCAGACACCCTTTGGTAATCCCTGCAGTGCAACACGTAAGGTACATAAAGGTACTAGCTCCCTCAAGGGATATTGTGGTAATGAATGCATTCTTGTTTTTTATATCTTATATTAAGGAGATATCCCCACTTCAAGAAATAGGCTTATTAGAGAGAGAGAGAGAGAGAGAGAGAGAGAGAGAGAGAGAGAGAGAGAGAGAGAGAGAGATTCTATAATAATCTATAGCTAAGTTAAATTGATCTGAATATAGAATTTAGGCCAAAGGCCAATCACTGGGACCTATGAGGTCATTTAGCGCTGAGAGTGAAATTGACAGTAAACGGTTTGAAAGGTGGAACAAGAGGCAAACCTCAAAGCAGTTGCTCTAGGAACCAACTCTTAGGAGAGGGTGGAAAGTAAGATGGAGAGAATGGAATATGAAAGGAGGCTGAGTAAAAAGGAACGAAAGGAATTGCAGCTAGGGGCCAAAGGTACGCTGCAAAGAACATCAAGTAATGCCTACAGTGCATCGCATGAGGTGCACTGACGGCACTTTCTCCCTACGGAGAATCTATAATTGCTAAGTGACAGCTCTTGCAACTCAGCGACGCCACAATGGAAAGGAGTTTACATGTGACTTGCCTGAGCTTAAATGCTGACAATTTCTCTCTTCTCTGCCCAGAGAGTCGATGTATTGGAGTCAAATACTCAGCTAAATAAGAAGGGTAATTTAACCCATAGAGTATGAAAGTGAAAGAAATTGAATTACGTCCTAGTGAATTTCGGCCTTATTAAGATCCACCGCCATCGGTACAGAAACATGAAAGTTTTAGCACAATAATGATTTATTATTATTTTCATTATTATTATTATTATTATTATTAATATTATTATTATTATTAACCGTCCGTTTAAACCCTTCCTGTATTCGGACTTAGAACTCGCGTGAATTAGAGCTGACAATCCTGTTAGTTATTCATCACTCGTGTGCCTATACGCCCAGTTCAGGCTCAATTACGATATGGTTTGAGCTTCTATGGTTACTCACACACACACACACACACACACACACAACACACACACACACACACACAAAAAGGGGGGGGGGGGGGGTGGGTTATGTTTCCAGCAGCTCCTAAACAACAGTCGGTCAAGGAATCCGCGGTGATACTTCCGATTGGTTTACGCACGATCGCGTAAAACAAGATCTCCGCGGTGTTACTCAGTAACAATAAATCTACCCTGTAATCAACACTAAAAAGATAGTAATAAGTTTTTTTTTTTAACCAGGATACGAAATGTGCGAATAAGATCAATTCGTGTGAAAGATATCCTTGATCGTCAATAGGGAACTTGCGCTAGAAACCTACAATTTCTTTCGGAATCTGTCAGTTGTGAACACACACATTAATAGAATGGAACAGAGATCCTCTTTTCATAACAGAAATAGGCTAATTTGACTTCTACGCCCCTGGCATTTTATCAGTAACAGGTAATTGAAAAAAAAAAGATACTTGATGTCTTGTTGTATGGGACGGGCATTACATAAGTTACATTTTTTATATATATATATATATATATATATATATCATATTATTATATATATATATCTTCCATACACATAACATTTATATGCGTGTTTATATGTGTACACTTATATAACCTGGTTTCAGATGTTCAGAGCTTAAAGAAGGCGATGCAGCAACACAACAGGATGAAATATTCCCAAATCAATCAAAATAAAATGTTAAAATCTCCATTTGAATAGAGTTAACTAGAAAACAAGACATCACAGACGACAGAATTGAAAACCATAGAGAAAATGTTTAAAACCGATAACCTCCACTGAACTCATCTGAACTGTCCCAAATAGCTTACAATAACATCTTCAAACGCACGGACTCGGAACACATCGTTACATAAGCAGGCATAAATAAAATGGTGATCACCGGAGGTGGACGGGTAGTAACAACCACGAGGACCCACGCCGCCCAAAATACCTCCCTCACGGGGAATCTTTTCCAAATATTTACTCCAAACTATTAAATATTTATTCCACACTATCTCACTGCCTTCACTTCTATTCAATGTGCGTTTTTATCACTCGTACAAGAATGACTTTATTTTACACACGCGTGATTTAAATACAAAAATGTAATTTCATATCTAATTCACACTATACCTTGGAAATCTTTTAATTCTTTTCGCAAACGGGAAATTAATTTCAGGAAGAAATTTGTTTAATGTAACTTTATAGCAAGAAGGAAGAGGTAAGGAAATGTGCTTAAACTAAACAATGACAATGTTAAGTTACTAATTTCCAATATATTATTAAGCGCCCAAGACGATTGGTTACGCGTCTGAGAAAGATATCGCTTCAAAATTTACGATAACTGTCTTTTAAAAACTATACCAAACAATGAGGTAATAAAGAATCATGCAATTGCAATCCATGAGACTTACACTGCAGCGTAACAGCTAAATTGTTGACGTGTAAAATCTACATTAAAAAAGAGATACAAATAAGGTCAAATAAAAAAAACAGCGCAAACAGGGACAATTCCTAAATGAACACCGTACCATACGCTAACATTAGTCTATATAAACTATAATGGACATCATAATCTTTTAGGAGCATCGCTTTAACGAAATAACTAAAGAAAACATTGCGCGAACATTGTCACAATTCCAAAAACAACAGTTACAGACCGAAATTACTATTTGACAACAATGAAATCTTGAATTCATAATTAGTTGCGCTTTTGTATTACGGACTGGGTAACAATATTAACCGAATCATACAATAATGGTGATGCAAGACAAAACAGCAAAGTATACTACTACACTACTACTACTACTAATAATAATAATAATAATGAAAAAGAAACCCACAAAATCACTGTGTATAACGTGTTTACTAATAAGTATTTTGTGGCTTCTTTTTCATTCTTCAGAAGAAAACTAACAGAAGTTTTTATTTGGTTAATAATAGAAATAATAATAAAGGAAGAAAATCATGGACAGCCTCCCTAACGATCCATCAACCCAGGGGAGCCAAGAGGAACCAACCCCCACTCCCCCCCAAATACCAAGGGGGCGAACCCCACCCAAAAATCTGTACGGCACTCTCGTTCTCGCCTTTCACAAAATCAATGACGTAAAGGGGATGATGTTGTTGATGATGATGATGATGATGTCTTGTCATATCGAGAACAAAGTAATAATGATAATAAATAAGGAAAGAGGGGGAAAAAAGAAAAGTCCAGCAAGAGAAAAATATGAAGACGCGAGACGACTGAACACAAAGAACAGAGGGTCGCCCACGCGACTCGCTAATAAAAATGCGCTTTATTTTTCATTCCTCATTGAATGGGACGACAGAGAAACAGAGACAGAGAACGCCAAAAAGAAAAACAACGATAAAGACGAACATACGAATATTCACCTAAAAAAAATTGCACAGTTATTCGTATTTAACAATAATTCTCAAAACACGCTAAAAGCAATTGGATAAAAGACGATGATATCATCATCGCAAAAGAACTAAACTTGAAAGCTAAACGAAACTTAAACTCTGCGTTCGTTTTTCGAACGATAGAAACGAGAATCATGCGAAAGATTCCGTTCAATTCAAAGAAAGACCATGAAGGAATACCCTGACAATATTGGCAATGAACAGTCCATTACTGGAAAAATTATATCAAATTAATATATTAATTAACTTCGTGCACATAATGCACCTTCGAAAATCACAAGTAGTACAATTCTATCAAGACGGGCGAAGGAAGGATTCCGAAATGCGTCGACAACAATACTGAACATTATTATCAATCTAAAAAAAAATTAAACAGAGGTTTAGAACAGTTCCGCATCTTTGTAAATGCAATTTAAAAGCATCAACTCATGCGACGCATTTCATGGAAAACTCACATTTTAGTAAATTGATACATGGCTCTACAACGCATTTAGCGAGACAGGTGCTGGGGACGAGACTCCACGAGAGGAGCTGCGGACGAGAGATCGAGAGAGGCTTCGTACGAAATCAACTACAATACGAAAAAAACATTCGTCTTGTCTTTGACGGACGATTTTCCTAGATTTGCTCTTTTACGAAGTGACTGATATAGCTCTTAGATAAGGAACAGGAAACGTTGCAAGAAGCCACATTTAAACTAAAAGAGGCAAAATTCGACTAAAGGAAGGCATCTTCGCGTATTTAGAGACAACTACCACATAATATGCCTTCCTGTCAAAATACATATTTGAGGAAAGAGCTAAATCATCAACCCTGAGAAAAAGAAGTATATCCAAAGGATAAAAAAAAAAAAATTGTGAAATAAAACTGAAAATACGAAGGACGAAGACGACAGGCCACGGCCGTGTCCGAAACCGCCGCTCTCCCCTGTCACACTCGCTACTACCCTGCCGTGAAGTATAAGCAAGTAAGCGCCTTGAGAGAGAGAGAGGAGACAGAAGAGAGAAAGACAATGAGAGAGGAAGAGACCAGAGAGGAGAGAGAGCAGAGAGAGAGAGAGAGAGAGAGAGAGAGAGAGAGAGGCGAGGCGCTGCTCGATGTCGGGAACAGGTCGCTCACTGTTTATGCGGTGCTGTTCAGATCCCGGCTGGAGGCGCATTGGTGTACGCAGGTGTGGTCGGTCTCTTTGGGGGAGTGAGTGAGAGAGAGAGAGCGAGTGAGTGACTGAGGGGGGAATGGAGTGTATAAGGAGTGAGGAAGGAGGAGGAGAAAGGTGGGAGGAGATGATATAATAAATAAATAAATAAATGAGGAGGTTTCGAAGGCAATAATAAGATGCAGAACAAAAAGTAAAATGTAGCAGGAAAAGATTAGGAATTACGGGGGGGAGTGGAGTGGAGTGTGAGGAGTGAGGATGGAGGAGGGGGAGGAGACAGGAGGGAGAAGGAGATAATAATAAATACATAAATGAGGAGGAAAGTTTCGCAGGCAAAGCTGCAGGACAATAAGGAAAAGAAAAAAATGTAACATAAGAAAGATTAGGAATTATCGATACGAGTATTTTTGTTTGCTATTATATATATCGAACATAAACAAACAAGAAACAAAATGGGCTGAGCCTATTATTTTATCTAACCTCGAATAAATCACATGAATTTATCAAGGCTAATTAATATCGCTAAACATCGAACAGTGTATTTCCACAGAAAATGCATCACTTTTCTTCCCTGGGAAAAATAAACGAGGGGTGAGACATTCTCTTTACATCAATGCTTTAATTTAAAAAGCTATTAAAAAAATAGATGCTTCGAGAAACAGACCTCTCTCTCTCTCTCTCTCTCTCTCTCTCTCTCTCTCTCTCTCTCTCTCTCTGCTGGTAAATAAAAATGCTCATGACTTCCATGAGCATGCATGGCGGTACCACTCGAAGTTGAATGACCGGTTAGTGGCCCGTGTGTGTGTGTGTGTATGCGCAAGGAATGCGCCATTGGGTTGTGAGAGGTGTATATAACTTCATGTTCGGTACGCGGAAGTATGACAATAACTGCTGCGATATAATACGTATTATGGCAAGGAAAAAATTACTCCATTTAGCTTTAATAACATAAGCGGGAGTGCGTAGGACTCAATACTCACACACACACACACACACACACACACACACACATATATATATAGATATTATAATATATATATATATATCTATATATATTATAATATATAATTATATATACACATACGTTATGTAATCGTAATAATTATACACTATCCACTGAACTCGATTTCTCAACACTTTTGGATACCCTTGTCACTGAGGAGAGAGAGAGAGAGAGAGAGAGAGAGAGAGAGAGAGAGAGAGAGAGAGAGAGAGATTTTTTCGCAGAGAGAATTCCTCAGCTCTCTTTAACACCATTCTCCTCTTCATCTCCTTTATGGGTAGGTCTCCCTCCCTCAAATCAGTCCTCCTCTCCCTCCCTTCCCCACCCTAAAGGTCCCAAACACAATGGGGCCTCGAACTTCAACACCTTTCCATCCCTTCCCTCCCTCCCTCCCTCCCCTTCTCCTCCCCAGGTGTTAAAAGCCTTGTAAATGGTTACCTGAAAGTTGGCGCGTGGATACGGGGACCAACTAGGAAGATCTCCAGTTAATTTTATCCGCGGGACACTTCACTTTATTACTTCCATTAATCTTCATATCAGTGTAGGCTAAAAGTCAATCATCGACTCTGAATGAAATTCAATGTCAATTTTAATCTAACACCGAACAATACAAATAAAAACAAACAAATAAATGAATAAGAATTAGCAACTAGCGTGAGAAATTTCGGGCACCGGGGGAAAATATTGTGAAATTCTGAATGGGCCCCACACACAGAATTTTACGTCTTTTGCGACATACGACAGGACCCGTCTACAAATGATTCGAGTGTACGGGAGTTTCTTAAAAGAAAATACTTCTCTTTGTGTGGTTCTTTTCTTAGATTACATTTTACGGACATTTCATTCAATGGATGGCTGGTTGGACACAACAGAAAGAGTGGTTCTGGATTTGTTCCATATGAATGTGTTCTAATGCTGAATACTATAAATGCATATTATTATTATTATTATTATTATTATTATTATTATTATTATTATTCATAGCTTTAGAAGACTAATGTGTTACTACATTCTTCAGTAAATACCTACATCTTACTTGTATCCCGTTGAAAACACTACGTATTTATATGCCTAATCTGGCAAATGAAGGAGCTTCAACTCTTATTTATTTAAACAATAAAATGGGGCAAACTGAAACCTATACGGCCTCGTGTTTCTTCTTCTTCTAAAAATAAAAATTAACCATAAGGGAGACATAAGAACCATTCTTGTATACATTACGACACTGACAAGAGAGCTCTTACGTGATTTTTTTCATTTTACTCACATATTTCCTGATGATGGAAGCGGTACCTGTGGACAGCTGCAGTAATTTTGCAGTTTTACATATTAAAACATATTAAAACAGTCTTCACAAGAGAGGTCTATTGTCTCCTGCGTTTGTCAGAGCCTCGCTGATCTTTATATAATAATAATAATAATAATAATAATAATAATAATAATAATAATAAATACTGTTACTGCTATCTGAACTATTTCTGAGAACTTCTCCATCATCCCTGCCAATACTGGGGAAATGTAATCTTCGTTTGTTCTTGATGAGCGTCTTAATATTCATAATAAGAAGCATAATATCCAACCAGAATTCTACAAAAGTTGACGATGCAGAACACAAAACATGTCCAAGCATAAAAACCTAAACTAATAATCTATAGATTACATAGATAGCATCCCAATATCAGATTTATTATACTCCACTACCCGATACCCATAAAACTTTAAATCACTATAGGACTACGTTAAGCGGGAACTGCAGACATATAGTACTCTTACATTATATAAAATCAAGGTATGCCAATAAATTCTAAAAAATTACACACCACGATTCAAATATATATACACACACACACACGAGAGCGCTGCTTCATTTCTCATCATATACACGCAATATGCCAATATAGCGATGACCACAGACACCGTAGCAATATGTATTTACGAAGTAGGAACTAGGCCTAATACGTGTTTAACACCAAACAACAATGTATTCCCAATTAATTCCAAGTCTCCTCTCCCACTATACATACGCAAAAGAATATCCTTTTTCCCTAACAGACCCGTTTATATATATCGGTGGCCAACCATACATGCATACACAAAGTATGACAATACTACCAAACGAGGCATGCAACAGGACTAATATTCATTAAAATGAACCACGTTCTCGAACTCCAGATAACATTCAAACGAAGTCTACAAAATCCTTCTCCCACGACGAAAGCACTATACTTTCTTTCTTGTTCTCCTCTTAGCAACCCCCTTCCCCCTTCCCCTTCGCTCTCCGCTTTGGAAACTCCTTCCCTTCCCTTTGAGAAAGAAGGTCGCACAAATCCGCCCCTTAGCCTTTGGGTCCCTCATCATAGATAGCAGCAAAAGGCGCCTCGGTCACACAGAGGCGTCGTCCGAAATACCGACGACCGACCCAGGCTTCATCCTAATCCGTAACGGCATGTCGATGGCCACACGCTTTGGTCAGTGTTGTCCTACCGGTTATCGATGATGCACATTTTAGTCAGTTTGCCAAAATGACATACTTGAAATGTGCTCTAGCAAGATATAAAATACTTAAAGTAATGAATCAAGTATGAACAAGTGATGCGCCACAAGATGTCACGTGCAACGTGATCCATATGATACCTCCAAAGTCGAAGCCACTCGAAGGCCTTCGCACACGCGCCAGGTGTGAGTTGTCCATGTGTATAGGGGTGAGATGAGTTGCCAAGTATTCAATTATTGTAATATAAAACACCTTGAATATTCAACTTGAATGAAATTCGTGTTAAATATATAGGCTACGCAAACAATACGGCACAAAATGAAAGCAAAATACAATGCAGAAAAACTGGATATAAATAATAAAGTAAAATATCCGACCAGGCAACTGGACCCATGACTTACAATCCAGCGATTCAAGCGGCAACTCACAGTGCACAAATTGATATGAAACTCCAGTCTTTTTACGGCCCAATATCCGCTGACAGACCTCCCAAATTACCCAGAATATATACACAACTCTCTAATCAGATTGGAAAGTAAATAATACGAACATTTCTATATTTATATAATGATAAAGAGGACAGGAGACCGCGAATGTGCGCGCGCGTCTGTGCCTGAGACTACCGATCGCCAGCGGGTGAATGTGAAGTGCGGTACAATGATATAATTTACAACCCCGCTTGGAAATTTCATCGCCGGGCTGGCGCGTTCGTTACCTGAAGGTTACATGCGTTAAAACAGCATTTTATTAAAAAGCGACAGATATTCCCGGCAGACTCATTTTCTCTAGATGAATCACGACAGAAGGTACGACGTACTATTCGACAAAGGGAAAAAACTATATACACGCTACACCCCTAGTAATAATTCCTTTCCCGGGGACGATGGATATTGAGCGAAGTAAAGCCAGTTGCTTCGGCAAAAACTCACACCAACACACAAACAGCGGCGGTCACACGCACTCGTACAGACGCACGCACAATCTCACCCCTCGCTAAGCTCTCTCTCTCTCTCTCTCTCTCTCTCTCTCTCTCTCTCTCTCTCATATATAGCTTAGGTGCTCTCGGGCCACCCAAAGCCACCAGCAACGTGTTGTTCGCAATTTCTCGGGCTATGGCCGTTTCATTCAGCATTATTGTGCGTTCATAAGTGAACTACTTTCCTGTTTTTTAAATGTTGAAAGCTGAAATACATATAGTTATTGTGTTGGCTAGAAGGCTTTTAAAACCAGTATTCAAAGTAAAATATACAATGTCACCCATTTAGCAATCGATTAAGAACAATATCTTTTAGCTTGGTAGCTCTCAAGATCTTTACATTCATAAATTACTTTTCAATACTCAACAATTGTTAAATTTTGTATCGTAATTTGTATGAATATATATATATATATATATATATATATATATATATATATATATATAATCCTCTCTACTAAAGGGGTGGAAAGAAGTGTGGAGTCTTCCAGATCTAAGCAAATCTTTAGGGGGTTGAGGTTGCCAGACAAATATCTAAGCTGCGTCCCAGACCATCCAAGATTAGGAGATACAAAATATATCGGAAGATGCAATAGCAATTCTCTGATAGAGATTAGAGGTGCCTCACACTGAGGGACCCGGGGCAACCCGAACGAGCTGTAAGGTCTGTAAGGTCTGGTCCTTATTTCTAAAATCACGTCACTAATTCTACAGCTCAGGTCTAGCTAGGCACAATGGGCTATAAATGGACCACATCCATCCGCCATTTCTCGCCCAGGAGTCCAGCCTGGGATCTCTTCTCCTGTGATAGGCAAATATATTACTTATTATAGCTTATCATAAAGAAAAATAGAGCTTGTTTGTTATCTACACCTGTGAATAAGTAATACACTTTTAAGCTTGGCAATCTGTATACCTTTGAGGTGACTGCAAAGCTCGGCAATCAGTGATCATGAAGAATAGTGATTGCCTAACTTTGGGGCCTTACGAAAACTAGGCGTCTTGATTAATATAAGAAACAGAACTAGGTTGTGGCCACACAAAAGAGAGAGAGAGAGAGAGTATAATGTATTAAAATAAAGTATTAAGTAAATGACAGCTCGCTTTAATGACCACAACTGCCTGATAGGTTCGTTTCCCTTGTATGAAATAAACAATTGATATGGAGGTAACACAAGGCTCAAGTCTTCTCTTATCTTTCTTCATGAAGAAGTAATACAAACACCAGTACTACTACTACTACTATATTAACAAAACTTACTATTAATATTAAAATGGCTGACTGATACGGAAATCACGAAAACGCCCTAAAACACTCAAAGGACAACAATACAAATAATACCCTAAATTTCTTTTAGGTAACAATACCATAAATAATTGAACGAAAGGACACTAAAACTGACATTTAGGCTGTGTTCGAGACTTGACGTTCATATACCAAGTCAAGAGACATTCATTCATACGTCACTTTCCAAGCATCTCACCATCGTTTCCTTTTCCAAATTCAGGAACTTCCGTTGAAAAAAAATACAGTGCCATTTTAAGGTGAAAAATTGTAACAGATAAAGCCTGTCACATGCTTACTGCTCTATTTAATTAAATAATAATATTCCTCCTAAGTAGGAGGGGCTAGTGCCGTCAGTGCGCCTCACGCGGTGCACTGTAGGCATTACTTGAGGCTCTCTGCAGCGTCCCTTAGGCCCCTAGCTGCGACCCCTTTTATTCATTCCTTTTATTGTATCTGCGTCAACATTCTCTCTTCCATCTTGCTTTCCGTCCTACTCCAGCAGCTAATTCATAGTGCAACTGCTTTGAGGTTTTCTTCCTGTAACACCTTCCTGACCTACCTACTCTCATTTTCCTTTCCAGCGCTGAATGACCTTATAGGTCCCAGTGCTTGGCCTCTGGCCTAAACTCTCTCTCTCTCTCTCTCTCTCTCTCTCTCTCTCTCTCTCTCTCTCTCTCTCTCTATATATATATATATATATATATATATATATATATATATATACATATATACATACATAAATACATACATACATACATACATACATATAACATACATACATACATACTTATACATACATACATACATACATATATATATATATATATATATATACTATATATATATGTGTGTGTGTGTGTGTATGTATGTGTACATATATATATATATATATATATATATATATATATATATACACACACACATATATAGTATAACATATATTATACATATATATGTGTATATACACATATACATATATATATATGTATGTATATACATATATACATATTCCACTCATATTAAACATTTTAAGGGAAAACTGATACAAATCTTAGAGCTTGGAAATACAGGGAATCCCACAAAAGTGGATACACGCATAGAATTTTCAAGAGAAAGTATACGACGCATACCGTAACATAAAAATTATGTCAAGTAAAATACACATACCCGTGTAGAGAAGTTCACATATGGAAAGTTCTATCAATAAACGGTGCAGGTGTATCGACCAACGACGTGACCACGTTACTAAAAAGGCCTCATATCATCTACTGATACGAAAACTAATCAGACTTTGGAAACAATTACCCGGTAGGTAAGGAGGTATAGTGTCATCAGTGGCCCTCATGCGGTGCAATGTAGGCATTAACGCTTAAAGGTTCTTTGCATTGTGCCTTAGGCCCCTAGTTGCAACCCATTTCATTCATTTTACTGTACTTTCGTTCATATTCTCATTCTTCCATCTTATCTTTCACCCTGTCCTAACAATAAGTGGTTCATAGTGCAACTGCTTTGAGGTCTTCCGTCTGTCCCGCCTTTCAAACTTCTTTTCTCTCAATCTCCCTTTCAGCGCTAAATGGCATCAAAGGTCCCAGCGCTGGGCTTTTGTCCTAAACTTTATATCCCATTCCATTCCATTCGCAACCAGCAATGCAGCATAAAGTTACAGGAGAAGAGGTATAAGACGTTTATAAATTGCAAGTCTTCATGCGCTGTGAGTTTGTGAAGGCATGTTGTTGACACAGTGAATCTGCAAAAACCTGAAACACCTCGTTGCATTTACGCAGGCTTGACTGCTGAGCGAATAAAGGCATAACTTGACTTTGTATTTACATACGCGGTCAGTTTAAAAAAGGTAGGTAGGTAGAAGAATGCGCGGTATGGCCGCCGTCATCTTCATACCGTTGCAAATTGCTGTACACAGTAAATGAGAATCAGATTGTTTTTAAAATTAGCGGGCGACTGTGATCGTACCAGGAAGAATTTGAGGAATTTGATGAATGGAAGTCATGCTGGATAGTTTGGGTTGTTACCGAGTCGGTATTTTAATAACTCTCTCGCGATGACATGGGAAGTTGTTGCGACGACAGATTTTAAAATTCAATCCGTCAGGTAACGTCGGGCAATCGTCAAGGTGCTTCGCTGCGAATGTGAACAATTTAAGTTTGCGGAATGAACGTATACTACAGATGTCGCTCTCCTCAATGAATAATATGACACAAATATGAAGCCGAAAGAATTCCTTCAAGATGGTTGCATTTAAGATGATCGGGCTTCTACAGCAAATAAAAAAAAAAAATTAATAGCACGCAAAGGAAAACAAGTCAAATCTAAAGGTAAATAACGCAGATAAAAATGCAAAGGAAAATTAAGGCCTTTGTGGATGAACGTAAAATAAAATATAAGTAGCTATTCCCCTCAGGTGAAAATCAAGAATAAGTATCCACAATAAATTTACATTGTCGTCGATTATTATCATAAGTCGGGGTCTAACCTTAAAAAAAATGTAGAGGGGTTTTTAACAGACGAAAGATATGGTTAAAAAATCTCAGTTAAACTAGCTACTTGAAAATGTGGGTAGAGACCAATCTGAACTTGGTTAAGAAATTAGGCATCGTGCTTAATTACTTAACCAAGAAGATGGAGGTACTCGTGATATATAAGACACACTGATACATTATTACATAAGAGCAAAATTGACAAGGAAGACAACTGGCTGATCACGTCCTACAAGCTAAAGGAGTATCCAAGTAAATAACAAAAAGAAGGCAGGGTGAGGCCACAAGTAAACAAAATTTAAATGCTATTAGGTGAAGTGTTGTGTGTTGTGACTCACAAAAGCAACATGAAGTAACTCCATGTGCTATATGGATCTGCCTGAGAGTAAGGCTCTAACACCAATCACGAATATGTATCTCACATCTAAAGCCAACGAAGTCTTTTAAAGCTCTTTCAACCGTCGTTTACCTGTCTTTATCCGCGAGGAGTTAGTTAATTGCCTGATTTTGATTTTGACCTCTCCCATTTAATCGCCTTGTTTTTCGACACTTAAATAAAGAAAAAAAAAATTCCGTTCGTACGTATCAAGAGGTGTCAAGGAAACTTGAAAACAATTATTCAACGGTAGAGGCATCTTCGAAAATAGGCTACATATTTAACCGTATAAAGCCATCTTCATATTTCAACATGTTCCAATCTCCACGAAATTTTGGAGGCTTTTCTTGCACGTCACTCTACAATGCTGTTTGCTACATTCACATCACTATACAATGCTGTTTGCTACATTCACGTCACTATACAATGCTGTTTGCTACATTCACATCACTATACAATGCTGTTTGCTACATTCACATCACTATACAATGCTGTTTGCTACATTCACATCACTATACAATGCTGTTTGCTACATTCACGTCACTCTACAATGATGTTTGCTACATTCACGTCACTATACAATGCTGTTTGCTACATTCACGTCACTCTAAAATGCTGTTTGCTACATTCACATCACTATACAATGCTGTTTGCTACATTCACGTCACTCTACAAAGCTGTTTGCTACATTCACGTCACTCTACAATGATGTTTGCTATATTCACGTCACTCTACAATGCTATTTGCTATATTCACGTTACTCTACAAATGCTATTTGCTATATTCACGTCACTCTACAATGCTATTTGCTACATTCACGTCACTCTACAATGCTGTTTGCTACATTCACGTCACTCTACAATGCTGTTTGCTATATTCACGTCACTCTACAATGATATTTGATACATTCACGTCACTCTAAAATGCTCTTTGCTACATTCACGTCACTCTACAATGCTTTTTGCTACATTCACGTCACACTACAATGCTGTTTCTTACATTCACGTCACTCTAACAGAATGCTTTTGATATATTCACGTCCCACTCTAACAAATGCTGTTTGGCTATATTCACGTCACTCTACAATGCTATTTGATACATTCACGTCACTCTAAAATGCTCTTTGTACATTCACGTCCCTATACAATGCTTGTTGCTACATTCACGTCACCCTACAATGCTGTTTGCTACATGTCACGTCACTCTACACAATGCTTGTTTGTCTACATTCCGTCACTCTACAATGTATTTGCTACATTCACGTCACCTATAATGCTGTTGCTACATTCACGTCACTCTACAATGCTGTTTGGCCTACATTCACGTCACTCCTACAATGCCTGTTTTGCTATATTTCACGTCACCTCACAATGCTGTTGCTACATTCAACGTCCAACTCTTACATGCTGTTCCTACATTCAACGACATTTAACAATGCATTTGCTACATTCACGGTCACTTCTACAATGCTGTTCCTTGATATATTCCGTCACTTCTATCATGCTGTTGCTACATTCACGTCACTCTACAATGCTGCTTGGCTAAATTCACCGTCACTCTACAATGGTTGTTGCTACATTCACGTCAATGTACAATGCAGTTTTGCTACATTACTTCACTCTACAATGCTGTTTGGCTACATTCACGTCACTCTACAATGCTGTTGCTAACATTCACGTCCTTCTACATGCGGTTTGCTATATTCACGTCCACTCTACAATGCTGTTTGCTACATTCACGTCAGTCTACAATGCTGTTTGCTATATTCACGTCACTCTACAATGCTGTTTGCTACATTCACGCCAGTCTACGGGAAAAAAAAAAAATGCTTTTTTGCTACATTCACGTCAGTCTACAATGCTTTGCTACTTCACGTCACTCTACAATGCTGTTTGCTAACATTCACGTCACTCTACAATGCTGTTCTACATTCTTTTTTTTCACGTTACTCTACAATGCTGTTTGCTACATTCACGTCACTCTTCAATGCTGTTGTTACATTTCACGTCACTCTACAATGCTGTTTTGCTACATTCACGTCACTCTTACATGCTGTGCCTTACATTCACGTCCATTCACAATTAATCTGTTTGCTACATTTCACGTCCACTCTACAATGCTGTTTGCTAAGTCACGTCACTATACCAATGCGCTTTGCTACTTCACGTCACTCTACCATGCTTTGTGTGCTATATTCACGTCAGTCTACCAATGTGCTGTTTGCTATATTCACGTCAACTCTACAATGCTGTTTGCAACATTCACGTCACTCTACACTGCTGTTCGACATTCAACGTCACTCTACAATGATGTTTTGCTACATTCACGTCACTATACAATTCTCTTTGCTACATTCACGTCACTCTACATGATTTTGCTACATTCCGTCACTCTACATGCTGTGGCTACATTCAGTCACTCTACATTGCTGTTGCTACATTCACGTCAATCTTCAATGCTGTTTGCTACATTCAAGTTACTCTATCAATGCTGTTTGCTATATTCACGTCACTCTACAATGCTGTTTTGCTACATTCACGTCCACTCTACAATGCTATTTGCTACATTCACGTCACTCTACAATGCTATTTGCTACATTCACGTCCTCTACAATGCTGTTCTACATTCACGTCACTCCCTCAATGCTGTTGCTACATTCACGTAAATTTACAATGCAGTTTGGCTAAAATTCACGTCCCATCTACAATTGCTGTTGCTACATTCACGTCACTCTACAATGCGTTTCCTACATTCAAAAAACGTCAATTTACATGCCAGTTTGCTTACATTCACGTCACTCTACAATGCTGGTTTCCTACTTCACGTCCTCACAATGCTGTTTGCTACATTCACGTCCCTCTACAATGCTGTTTGCTACATTCACGTCAGTCTACATGCTGTTTCTACATTCACGTCACTCTACAATGCTGTTGCTAAAAAAAAATTCACGTCACTCTACATGCGGTTTTTTGCTACATTCCACGTCACTCTACAATGCTGTTGCTAATCCCGTCATCTACAATGCTGTTGCTACATCACGTCCTCTACAATGCCTGTTGCTACATTCACGTCAACGCTCCAATGCGTTTGCTAATTCACGTCACCCTAAAATGCTGTTTTTGCTACATTTCACGTCACTCTACAATGCGTTTACTACATTCCACGTCACTCTACAATGCTGTTTTGCTATATTCCACGTCCACTCTACAATGCTGTTTGCTACTCACGTCACTCTACAATGCTGCGGCTAAAGAGGATCACTCACCTCTACAATGCTGTTGCTACATTCACGTTCAATCTACAATGCAGTTTGCTACATTCACGTCACTCTACCATGCTGTTGCTACATTCACGTCACTCTACAATGTCTGTTTGCTACGTTCACGTCACTCTACAATGCTGTTGCTATCTCACGTCACCTACAATGCTGTTTGCTACTTCACGTCACTACTACACTGCTGTTTTGGCTACATTCACGTCACTCTACAATGCTTGTTGCTACATTCACTCACTCTACATTGCTGTTTGCTTACATTCACGTCCCTCCTACATGGCTGTTGCTACATTCACTCCCACTCTACATGCTTGTTGCTATTTCACGTCACTCTACATGCTGTTTGCTCATTCAGTAAGTCCGTACAATGCTGTTTGCTACATTCAACGTCACTCCTTTACAATGACTGTTTGCTATAGTCACGTCACTTACAAATGCTGTTGGATACATTACGTTTCAGCTACAATTGCGTTTGATATTATGACGTCACTCTACAATGCTGTTTGCTACAATTTCAACGTCAGTCTTACCCCAATGCTGTTTGCTACAAATTTCACGTCAGTTACAATGCTGTTTGAGACATTTCAACGTCACTCTACAACGGCTGTTTGCTACATTCACGTCACTCTTACAATGCTGTTTGCTACATTCACGTTAATCCTACTTAAAATGCTGTTTCGCTACATTCCACGTTCACTCTTACAATGATGTTTGCCACATTCACGTCACCCGCTACAATTGCTGGTTTGCTTACCATTCACGTCACTCTTACAATGCTGTTGACTACAGTCAGTCATTCTACAATTTGCGTTTGATACATTCACGTCACTATTACAATTGCTGTTTGCTTACATTCCACGTCACTTAACCTAAAGCGCTCTTTGCTACATTTGCACCGTCACTCTTACAATGCTGTTTTGCTACATTCAACGTCAGGTCTTACAATGCTGTTTGCTATATTCAAGTCACTCTCCAATGTGTTGCACACATTCAGTCACTCTACAATGCTGGTTTGACTACATTCACGTCACTCTAAATCAATGTTTGTACATTCACGGTTCACCTATACAATGCCTTTGCTTTACACCACGGTCACTCCTACAATGATGTTTGCTTAACATTCACGTCACTCTACAAATGCTGTGTTGCTTACATTCACGCACTCATTACCATTGATGTTTGCTACATTCCACGTCAATCTTCAATGCTGTTGCTACAATTCAAGTTACTCTCAAGCTGTTTGCTACATTCACGTCACCTATTAACAATGATGTTTGCTTACATTCAAGCGTCACTCTTACAAGCTAATTTGCTACATTCACGTCACGCCATACAGCTATTTGCTACATTTCACGTTACTTCTACAATGCTGTTCGATACATCAAACGTCACTCTACAATGCTGTTCTACAATTCACGTTCAATTTACAATGCAGTTTTGCTACATTCAACGTTCACTCTTACAATTGCTGGTTTGGCTACAATTCACGTTTCACTATACAATTTGCTGTCACATTCCGGTCAATTTACAACATTTCTACATTCACGGTCACTCTACAATGCTGTTCTACAATTCACGTCACTCTACAATGAGGTTTGCTACATTCCACGTCAACTCTACAATGCTATTTGCTACATTCAACGTTCACTTCTTACAATGCTGTTTGCTACATTCACGTCACCTACAATGCTGTTTGCTAAATCAACGTCACGCTACAGCGTTTGCCTAACATTCACGTCAACTCTTACAATGCTGTTGCTAAAATCCACGTCACTCTCCAATGCTGTTTGCTAACATTCACCGTTCACTCTACCAATGCTGTTTGATACATTCAACGTCACTCTCACAATGTCTTGTTTGCTACAATTCACGTCACTCTAAAAAAAAAAAAAAAAAAAAAATTTTGCTGTTTGCTACATTTCACGTTCCACTCTACAATGCTGTTTACTACATTCACGTCAAATCTAACATTTGCAAGTTGCTACATCACGTCACTCTAACATTGCTGTTTGATTCGCTCTACAAGCTGTTTGCTATATTCACGACTCTACATGCTGTTGCTATTCGTCACTCTACATGCTGCTGCTAAATTCACGTCACTACAATGCTGTTGCTACATCACGTCAATCTACAATGCAGTTTGCTACATTCGTCACTTACAATGCGTTGCGACATTCACGTCTACATGCTGTGTACATCACGCACTCTACAATGCTGTTGCATACTCACGTCACTCTACAATGCTGTTTGCTACATTCACGTCACTCTACATGAATGTTTGCTACATTCACGTCACTCTACAATGCTGTGCTACATTCACGTCACTCTACAATGCTGTTTGCTACATTCACGTCACTCTACAATGCTGTTGCTACATTCACGTCACGCTACAATGCGTTTGCTATATTCACGTCACTATACAATGCTGTTTGCTACATTCACGTAAGTCTACAATGCTGTTTGCTACATTCACGTCACTCTACAATGCTGTTTGTACATTCAGTCTCTACAATGCTGTTTGCTACATCACGGTTCACTCTACAATGCTGTTGCTACATTCATGTCACATACAATGCTGTTAACACATTTCAACGGTTCAACTCTTACAATGCTGGTTTTGCCTATATTTCACGTTTCACTCTACAATACTGCGTTTGCTACATTACGTCATCTACAAGCTGTGCTACATTACGTTCACTCTAAATCGTTGCTACATTCACGTTCACTCTACAATGCTTTTGGGCGCGAGATTCACGTCACTCTACAATGTGCGCTATATCAAAGTCACTATTACAATGCAGTTTGCTACATTCACGTCCACTACAATGCTCTGACAAATCACGTCACCCTCTACAATGCTGTTTGCTACATTCACGTCATCTACAATGCCAGTTTGCAACATTCCAGTCACTCTACAATTGCTGTTTGCTACATCCACGTCATCTACAATGCTGTTTGCTCCATTTCACGCATCTACAATGCGTTTGCTACTTCACGTCACACTACAAGGCGTTTGCTACATTCAGTCACTCTACACTGCTGTTGCTACATTCAACGTCACTCTACAATGCTGGTGCTACATTTCACGTTCACCTAACAAGGCGGCATGCTACATCAACGTTCACTCTTTTAACAATGCTGTTTGCTACATTCACGTCACTCTACAATGCTCTTTGCTACATGCACGTCAACTCTACATGCAATTTAATACATTCAGTCAACTCTACATTGCTCTTTGCTACATTCAACGTCACTCCCCCCCCCCCACCCCCCCCCCAATTTGCTTATTGCTTACAAGTCACGTCACTTTTACAATGCTGTTCCTACATTCACGTCACTCTACAATGCTGTTGCTACATTCACGACAATTTAAAATGCTGTTGCTACATTCACGTCACTCTACAATGCTGTTGCTACATTCACGTCAATTTACAATGCAGTTTGCTACATTCACGTCACTCTACAATGCTGTTGCTACATTCATGTCACTCTACAATGCTGTTTGCTATATTCACGTCACTCTACAATGCTGTTGCTACATTCACGTCACTCTACAATGCAGTTTGCTATATTCACGTCACTCTACAATGCTGTTGCTACATTCACGTCACTCTACAATGCAGTTTGCTACATCCACGTCACTCTATAATGCTGTTGCTACATTCACGTCACTCTACAATGCTGTTTGCTACATTCACGTAACTCTACAATGCTGTTGCTACATTCACGTCACTCTACAATGCTGTTTGCTATATTCACGTCACTCTACAATGCTGTTGCTACATTCACGTCACTCTACAATGCTGTTGCTACATTCACGTCACTCTACAATGCTGCTGCTAAATTCACGTCACTCTACAATGCTGTTGCTACATTCACGTCACTCTACAATGCAGTTTGCTACATTTACGTCACTCTACAATGCTGTTGCTAAATTCACGTCACTCTATAATGCTCTTTGCTACATTCACGTCACTCTACAATGCTGTTGCTACATTCACGTCCCTCTACAATGCTGTTTGCTATATTCACGTCACTCTACAATGATGTTTGCTACGTTCACGTCAGTCTAAAATGCTGTTTGCTATATTCACGTCACTCTACAATGCTGTTTGCTATAGTCACGTCACTCTACAATGCTGTTTGCTACACTCACGTCACTCTACAATGCTGTTGCTACATTCACGTCACTCTACAATGCTGTTTGCTACATTCACGTCACTCTACAATGCTGTTGCTACATTCACGTTACTCTACAATGCTGTTTGCTACATTCACGTCACTCTACAATGCTGTTGTTACATTCACGTCACTCTACAATGCTGTTTGCTACATTCACGTCACTCTACAATGCTGTTGCTACATTCACGTCAATCTACAATGCTGTTTGCTACATTTACGTCACTCTACAATGCTGTTTGCTATATTCACGTCACTCTACAATGCTGTTGCTATATTCACGTCACTCTACAATGCTGTTTGCTACATTCACGTCAGTCTACAATGCGGTTTGCTATATTCACGTCACTCTACAATGCTTTTTGCTACATTCACTTCACTCTACAATTCTGTTGCTACCTTCACGTCACTCTACAATGCTGTTTGCTACATTCACGTCACTATACAATGCTGTTTGCTACATTCACGTCACTCTACAATGCTGATTGCTACATTCACGTCACTCTACAATGCTGTTGCTACATTAACGTCACTCTACAATGCTGTTTGCTACATTCACGTCACTCTACAATGCTGTTTGCTACATTCACGTCACTCTACAATGCTGTTTGCTACATTCACGTCACTCTACAATGCTGTTTGCTACATTCACGTCACTCTACAATGCTGTTTGCTACATTCACGTAACTCTACAATGCTCTTTGCTACATTCACGTCACTCTACAATGCTATTTGCTACATTCACGTTACTCAACAATGCTGTTGCTACATTCACGTCACTCTACAATGCTGTTTGCTATATTCACGTCCTTCTACAATGATGTTGCTACATTCACGTCAATTTACAATGCAGTTTGCTACATTCACGTCACTCTACAATGCTGTTGCTACATTCACGTCAATCTACAATGCAGTTTGCTATATTCACGTCACTCTACAATGCTGTTGCTACATTCACGTCACTCTACTATGCTGTTGCTAAATTTACGTCACTCTACAATGCTGTTGCTACATTCACGTCAATCTACAATGCAGTTTGCTACATTTACGTCACTCTACAATGCTGTTGCTACATTCACGTCACTCTACAATGTTGTTTGCTACATTCACGTCACTCTACAATGCTGTTGCTACATTCACGTCACTCTACAATGCTGTGTGATATATTCACGTCACTCTACAATGCTGTTTGCTACATTCACGTCAGTCTACAATGCTGTTTGCTACACTCACGTCACTCTACAATGCTGTTGCTACATTCACGTCACTCTACAATGCTGTTTGCTACATTCACGTCACTCTACAATGCTATTTGATACATTCACGTCACTCAAGAGATAATAACTGTATTTATTATGCAAGAGGATATTGCAGAAACGGAGAAAATTGCAGATTCAGACACAAAATGAATAATTATGATGAAGGAAGATCAAATATTATGGAAAAGTTGGATTTTTTAATGTCAGAATTTCTGGAAATGAAAAAAAGAACAACATACTAGAACAGGAAAGAGACATGGGAAAATCTTTATTACTACCAATATTAAATGAAGGAGAAAACACGCAAACCATCATAGTGATGAATGCGCAGGGTTTAGTTACGAGTAACTCAAAAAGAAAAATAGAGTACTTAGAAGAACTAACCCAAATTGAAAAGAAAATAGATATAATGAATATAAGTGAAACCTGGTATTCCCAAGAGACTGGGAATGATGATCAAATAAAAGGGTTCCAAACTTATAGATCAGATAGAAAAAATAGGAATCAAGGGGGAACCGCAATATATGGGAAAGACAAAAAACTAGGGAAAATATATGAGAAATATAGTAACTCAGAATGTGAACTAATAGCGGTAGAATTTGAATCTGAAAAATTAATGAACATAGTAATATATAGACCTCCTAATACTAAAGAGTTTGACTTAATAATTGAAAAATTGGATGATATATGTAGAAATCACAAGGACTGGACTATTCTCCTATCTGGTGACTTCAACTTTCCTTTCGTAGAATGGAAAGAACGAATAGGAGATTGTGGTTGTACTTATACATATAAAAAAGAGAGTAATAGTAGGTCAGAAGATAGGAGGCAATTCGAAAAGCTATTAGATATGCTACTAGAATACAAACATTCAACAAATAAATCACCTGCCAACGAGAAAGGAAAATACTTTAGACCTAGTATTTGTGAACGAGATGAATTATGTTAAAAAATAATAGTTTATAATGCGAGTATTTCAGACCATAATGTCATAGAATTAACAGTTCATTCCAAAGCAAGTGAAAACAGAGATAAGCAAGAAATGAAAAAGTGGGAAGGATATGGAAAATACAACTTCTACAGTAAAAATATAAAATGGTCAGAAATAAATGAAGAATTAAACAAAGATTGGGATAACATTTTCGTAAGCGATGACATAAGGGTAAATACGGAGATATTATATAAAATATTAGAGAAAATAGTGGATAAATATATACCGAAGAAGAAAAGAAACATCATTCATGCATACCAAGAGACAGAAGGATCTTGTTCCAGAAAATCAGAAAGTGGAAAAAAGGTCTTGCAAAAGAAAAAAATGCATGGAAAGTTATAGAACTAAAAAGTAAGATAGAAAATGCAGAACAAAAGATTATACAATCAAAAGAAAATGAAAAAAAGGGACTTGGAAGAAAAAACCCTATTAAATATCAAGCAAAACCCCAAACTATTATACTCATATGCGAAGAAGATGAATAAAAGAAGAATAGAAATAGGCCCTCTGAGAATTGAAGGGAGATTAACGAATGAAAAAAAGAAAATTTGCAACATACTGGCAGAACGATATAAGAGAGAATTCACCCCTAGAATAGATAATGAAGATAATGATATAGAAGTAAGGGACGAAAATAGTGAATATTTAGCTGACATAGCAATTAATGAAGCTGATATTGTGCAGGCAATTAATGAAATTAAAAATGGAGCTGCTGCAGGGCCTGATGGAGTCCCTGCTATTTTGTTAAAGAAAGTAGTTCATTCTATCGCAAAGCACTTGCAATATTATTAAGACAAAGTGTAGATACAGGCAAGATTTATGATGAGCACAAATTAGCATATATCACCCCTACTTTCAAAAGTGGATCAAGACTAGAGGCAAGTAATTATAGGCCTGTGAGTCTAACATCACATATTATGAAAGTGTATGAAAGGGTAATGAAGAAAAATATTATGAAACATTTAATAAAAAATAATTTGTTTAATATAGGAACAACACGGTTTCGTACCCGGAAAAAGTACACAAACCCAACTGTTAGTCCACCGTGAAAACATATTCAAAAATATGAAAAGCGGAAATGAAAGAAACAGATGTGGTTTATCTAGACTTTGCAAAAGCTTTTTGACAAAGTAGACCATAATATATTAGCAAAGAAAATTAGAAAACACAATATCGTAGATAAAGTAGGAAGATGGTTAAAAGAATTTTTACACAACAGAAAACAGATAGTTATTGCAAACGATGAGAAATCGGATGAAGCTAAGGTAATATCCGGTGTGCCACAAGGTACGGTGTTAGCTGCAATACTGTTTGTTATTATGATTGAAGACATAGACAGTAATGTTAAGGATTCGGTAGTGAGTAGTTTCGCTGATGACACAAGAATAAGTAGAGAAATTACTTGTGATGAAGATAGGAACGCTCTACAAAGAGACCTTGACAAAGTATATGATTGGGCAGAGGAAAATAGGATGGCATTTAACTCTGATAAATTTGAATCAATAAATTATGGAGACAGAGAAGGAAAGCTATATGCATATAGGGGACCTAATAATGAGAAAATCACAAATAAGGAAGCAGTTAAAGACCTTGGTGTGATGATGAATAGGAACATGTTATGCAATGATCAAATAGCAATTCTTTTGGCAAAATGTAAAGCAAAATTGGAATGTTGTTACGGCACTTCAAAACAAGAAAAAGCTGAAACACATGATTATGCTTTATAAAAACATATGTTCGTAGTCCACTTGAATATTGCAATATGATATGGTACCCACACTATCAAAAGGATATTGCACAAATAGAGAGTGTACAAAGGTCCTTTACAGCTAGAATAGAAGAAGTTATGGACCTTGACTACTGGGAAAGACTACAATCCTTAAAATTATATGGGAAAGACTACAATCCTTAAAATTATATAGTCTAGAAAGGAGAAGAGAACGCTACATGATAATTCAGGCATGGAAACAGATAGAAGGAATAACAGAAAATATCATGGAACTAAAAATATCAGAAAGAGCAAGCAGAGGTAGATTAATAGTGCCCAAAACAATACCAGGAAAAATAAGGAAAGCACAAAGGACATTAATCCACTACGCACCAGCATCGATAATGCAGAGTCTATTCAATGCGTTGCCAGCTCATCTGAGGAATATATCAGGAGTGAGCGTAGATGTGTTTAAGAATAAGCTCGACAAATATCTAAACTGCATCCCAGACCATCCAAGATTGGAAGATGCAAAATATACCGGAAGATGTACTAGCAATTCTCTGGTAGACATTAGAGGTGCCTCACACTGAGGGACCTGGGGGCAAACCCCAACGAACAGTAAGGTCTGTAAGGTAAGGTAAGGTCTCTACAAATGCTGTGCTACATTCACGTCACTCTATAATGATGTTTGCTACATTCAACGTCACTCTACAATGATGGTTTGTTACATTCACCGTCACTCTACAATGCTTTGTTGCTACATTCACGTCCACTCCCTACCAATGGTTGCTTACACTTACACGTCACGTCATAACAATGTCTGGTTGAGACATTCACGTCAATAATTACAATGGCAGTTTGCTACACTTTGACGGCACTTCTACAATGCTGTTTGTTGACATTCACGTCACTATTACAATGCTGTTACGTTACAAATTCACGTCACTCTTACAATGCGGTTTTTGTTACAGTTCCACGTCACGCTAACAATGCTCTTTGCTACATGTTTCACGTCAACTCTACAATTGCTAACAGTTGCTATCATTCACGTCACTCTACAATGACTATTTGCTTACATTCAACGTACAATACAATGCTGTTGCTACATTCACTGTCGCACCTACCAAATGATGTTGATACATTCACGTCAATTTACAATGCCAGTTTGCTACATTCACGTCACTCTACAATGCGTTGTACATTCACGTAATCACAATGCTTTTTGCTATATTCACGTCACTCTACAATGCTGTTGACTACATTTCACGTCACTCTACAATGCAGTTTGCTATATTCACGTCACTCTACAATGCTGTGCTACATAACGTCACTCTACAATGCAGTTTGCTAATCACGTCACTCTATAATGCTGTTGCTACATTACGTCATTTACAATGCTGTTTGCTACATTCACTCACTCTACAATGCTCGTTGCTACATCACGTCACTACAATGCTGTTTGCTACATTCACGGCACTCTACATGCTGTTGCTACATTCACGTCACTCTACAAAATGCGTTGCTGTACATTCACGTTACTCTACAATGCTCTTGTACATTCACGGTCACTCTACAAGCTGTTGCTACATTCACGTCAATCTTACCAATTGCAGTGCTACATTGCGTCAATCTACAATTGCTGTTGCTACATTTCAACGTCACTATCACAATGCTAGTTGCTTACATTTCACGTCACTCTACAATGCTGTTTGCTACATTCACGTCACTATACAATGCTGTTGCTTACATTCACGTCAATCTACAATGCAGTTTGCTATATTTCACGTCACTCTACAATGCTGTTGCTACATCACGTCCCTCTACAATGCAAGCTTACTTCATTCACGTCACTCTATAATGCTGTTGCTACATTCACGTCACTCTACAATGCTGTTTGCTACATTCACGTCACTCTACAATGCTGTTGCTACATTCATGTCACTCTACAAAATGGCTGTTGCTATATTCACGTCACTCTACAATGATGTTGCTACATTCACCGTGCCAAACTCTAACAATTGCTGTTTGCTACTTCATTCCGTCACTCTACAATGCTTCTTTGCTACATTCACGGTCACGCTTACAATGCTGTTACTACATTCACGTCACTCTACAATGCTGTTTTACTACATTCACGTCACCTTCTTACAATGGCTGGTTTTTGCTACATTCACGTCACCTCTTTACAATGCCTGTTTTGCTACAGTTCACGTCACTCTAAACACTGCTGTTTGCTACATTCACCGTCCCAATCTACAATGCTGCGTTTGCTACATTCACGTTTCACGCTACAATGCTCTTTGCTACAATTCACGTCACTGCCTACAAGCTGTTTGCCTAACATTGACACGTCCCACTCTACAATGCTCTTTGCTACATTCACGGGTTTTCACTCGACAATTGCTGTTTGCTACAATTCAAACGTCACTCCTAACAAATGCTGTTTGTTACATTCACGTCACTCTACATTGCTCTTTTGCTACATTCGTCACTCTACAATGCTCTTTGCTACATTCACGTCACTCTACAATGCTATTTGCTACATTCACGTCACTCTACAATGCTATTTGCTACATTCACGTCAATTTACAATGCTGTTGCTACATTCACGTCACTCTACAATGCTGTTTGCTACATTCACGTCACTCTACAATGCTGTTTGCTACATTCACGTCACTCTACAATGCTGTTGCTACATTCACGTCACTCTACAATGCTGTTGCTACATTCACGTCACTCTACAATGCTGTTTGCTACATTCACGTCACTCTACAATGCTCTTTGCTACATTCACGTCACTCTACAATGCTGTTACTACATTCACGTCACTCTACAATGCTGTTTGCTACATTCACGTCACTTTACAATGCTGTTGCTACATTCACGTCACTCTACAATGCTGTTTGCTACATTCACGTCACTCTACAATGCTGTTTGCTATATTCACGTCACTCTACAATGCTGCGTGCTACATTCACGTCACTCTACAATGCTGTTGCTACATTCACGTCACTCTACAATGCTGTTTGCTACATTCACGTCACTCTACAATGCTGTTTGCTACATTCACGTCACTCTACAATGCTGTTTGCTACATTCACGTCACTCTACAATGCTATTTGCTACATTCACGTCACTCTACAATGCTGTTTGCTATAGTCACGTCACTCTACAATGCTGTTGCTACATTCACGTCAATTTACAATGCAGTTTGCTACATTCACGTCACTCTACAATGCTGTTGCTACATTCACGTCACTCTACAATGCTGTTGCTACATTCACGTCACTCTACAATGCAGTTTGCTACATTCACGTCACTCTACAATGCTATTGCTACATTCACGTCACTCTACAATGCTGTTTGCTATATTCACGTCACTCTACAATGCTGTTACTACATTCGTCACTCTACAATGCAGTTTGCTATATTCACGTCACTCTACAATGCTGTTGCTACATTCACGTCACTTACAATGCTGTTTGCTACATTCACGTCACTCTACAATGCGGTTGCTGCATTCACGTCACTCTATAATGCTATTTGATATATATTCACGTCACTCTACAATGCTGTTGCTACATTCACGTCACTCTACATGTTGTTCGCTACATTCACGTCAATTTACAATGCAGTTTGCTACATTCACGTCACTCTACAATGCTGTTTGCTACATTCACGTCACTCTACAATGCTATTTGCTACATTCACGTCACTCTACAATGCTGTTTGCTATAGTCACGTCACTCTACAATGCTGTTGCTACATTCACGTCAATTTACAAAGCGTTTGCTACATTCACGTCACTTCACAATGCTGTTGCTACTTCACGCACCTACAATGCTGTTTTGCCTAACATTTCAACGTCACTCTACAATGCAGTTTGCTACATTGCACGTCCACTCTACACCTGCTATTGCTACTTCACGTCACTCTACTACAATGCTGTTTTGCTACATTCCACGTCAACTCTAACAATGCTGTTACTACATTCGTCCCTCTACCTATGGCAGTTTTGCTATAATTCACGTCAACTCTACAATGCTGTTGCTACATTTCACAGTCACTTACTATTTGCCTGTTTGCTACATTCACCCCACGTCACTTACAATGCGGTTGCTACATTCACGTTCACTCTACAATGGCTTTTTTGATATATATTCACGTCACTCTACCAATGCTGTTGCTACAATTCAACGTCACTCTACACTTGTTGTTTCGTACTTCACGTTCCATTTTACAATGCAGTTGCTACTTCACGTCACTCCTAACAATGCTTTGCTACATTTCAACGTCCCACTCCTTATCAAATGCTGTTTTGTTTGCTACATTCACATACTTTCTACAATGCTCTTTGCTACCTTCACGTTTTTTTTTTTTTTTCACTCCTACATTGCTGGTTTGCTACATTCCAACAGTCAATCTCCAATGCTGTTTGCTGACAATTCCGGGTCACTCTACTGCATTTTAGCTACATTCACGTTAACTCTTTACACATGCTGTTTTGCAGATTTCCTCACTCTACAATGCCTGTTTTGCTACTTCCGTCCCACTCTACATGTTGTTTGCTACATTTCACGTCACTCTTAACAAGGCTGTTTGCTTACTTCACGTCACTCCTAAAATGCTGTTTGCTACATTACGTCCTCTCCAATTTTGCGGTTTGCTACAATTCACGTTCCACGCTTTAACAATGCAGTTTTGCTACAGCAACGTTCACTCTACAATGCTGTTTGGCTACAGTTCACGGTTCACTCTACAATTGCCTGTTTTGCTAACATTCCACGTTTCCACTCCTAACAATGCTTGTTTGCTATATTTTTCGACGTCACTCTAAAACGCTGTTGCACATTCCTTCCCCTACAAAGCTTTTGCTCACATTCACGTTGAACTTTACAATTGCAGTTTGCTACTTCACGTCACTCTACAATTGCTGTTTTGCTACATTCACTTCACTCTTTACAATGCGTTTGCTACATTCCACGTCATGCTAATTGCAAGTTTGCTAATTTCACGTCACTCTACAATGCTGTTGCTACATTCACGTCCTTACAATGCTGTTTGCTAACATTCACGTCACTTCTACCAAATGCGTTGCTTTTACATTCACGTCACTCTTTTCAATGCCTATTTGATATAGAGTCACCGTCCCTTACAATGCTGTTTTCTTATAATTCACGTCACTCTACGAATGTTGTTTCGCTACATTCACGGCAATTTTAACCCAATGCAGTTTTGCTACATTCACGTCATCTACAAATGCTTGTTTGCACAAAGAAAATACATAAACCTAGGTTCGGGATTCCCTGGTCACTCTACCAATGACTTTTTGTACCTACCTCACATTACCTGGCTACATGCTCTTTTGCTACATCTCACGTCACTCTTAACACTACAGATTCTTTTGCTAACAATTCCACTAGCAAATGAGCTCAACTCCTACAATTCTGTTTGCTACATTCACAGTCACTCATTACCATGCCAGTAGCCTACATCACTTTCTCTACAACTGTTTTTTGCTATATTTTACGGTTCACGTCTTTTACAGCAATTCTGTTTGCGACATTCAGTCACTCTAAAATTGCTAATTTGCTACATTCACGTTTGTTTTTTCCCCCCACTCTACATGCTGTTTGCTACCCCAGTCACGTCCTCTACAATGCTGTTTGCTACAGTTCACGTCACTCACATACAATGCTAGTTTTTGCTACATTTCAACGTCACTCTACAATGGCCGGTTTGCTTTTTACATTCACGTCACTCTTACAATGCGTTTGGCTATATTCAACGTCACCTTAAAACGCTGTTTGCTACATTCACGTCCAACCCTTACAAAAAGCTGTTGCTACATTCACGTGAATTTACAATGCAGTTTGCTACATTCACGTCACTCTACAATGCTGTTGCTACATTCACGTCACTCTACAATGCTGTTTGCTACATTCACGTCACGCTACAATGCAGTTTGCTATATTCACGTCACTCTACAATGCTGTTGCTACATTCACGTCACTTACAATGCTGTTTGCTACATTCACGTCACTCTACAATGCGGTTGCTACATTCACGTCACTCTACAATGCTATTTGATATATATTCACGTCACTCTACAATGCTGTTGCTACATTCACGTCACTCTACAATGTTGTTCGCTACATTCACGTCAATTTACAATGCAGTTTGCTACATTCACGTCACTCTACAATGCTGTTGCTACATTCACGTCACTCTACAATGCTGTTTGCTACATTCACATTACTCTACAATGCTCTTTGCTACATTCACGTCACTCTACAATGCTGTTGCTACATTCACGTCAATCTACAATGCTGTTTGCTACATTCACGTCACTCTACAATGCAGTAGCTACATTCACGTTACTCTACAATGTTGTTTGCTATATTTACGTCACTCTACAATGCTGTTTGCTACATTCACGTCACTCTACAATGTTGTTTGCTACATTCACGTCACTCTACAATGCTGTTTGCTACATTCACGTCACTCTACAATGCTGTTTGCTACATTCACGTCACTCTACAATGCTGTTTGCTACATTCACGTCACTCTACAATGCTGTTTGCTACAGTCACGTCACTCTACAATGCTGTTGCTACATTCACGTCACTCTACAATGCTGTTTGCTACATTCACGTCACTCTACAATGCTGTTTGCTACATTCACGTCACTCTACAATGCTGTTTGCTACATTCACGTCACTCTACAATGCTGTTTGCTATATTCACGTCACTCTAAAACGCTGTTGCTACATTCACGTCACCCTACAAAGCTGTTGCTACATTCACGTGAATTTACAATGCAGTTTGCTACATTCACGTCACTCTACAATGCTGTTGCTACATTCACGTCACTCTACAATGCTGTTTGCTCATTCACGTCAACTCTACAATGCTGTTTGCTACATTCACGTCACTCTACAATGCTGTTTGCTACATTCACGTCACTCTACAATGCTGTTTGCTACATTCACGTCACTCTACAATGCTGTTTGCTACATTCACGTCACTCTACAATGCTATTTGCTACATTCACGTCACTCTACAATGCTGTTTGCTACATTCACGTCACTCTACAATGCAGTAGCTACATTCACGTCACTCTACAATGCTGTTTGCTACATTCACGTCAATCTACAATGCTGTTTGCTACATTCACGTCAATCTACAATGCTGTTTGCTACATTCACGTCACTTACAATGCTGTTTGCTACATTCACGTCCCTCTACAATGCTGTTTGCTACATTTACGTCACTCTACAATGCAGTAGCTACATTCACGTCACTCTACAATGCTGTTTGCTACATTCACGTCACTCTACAATGCTGTTGCTACATTCACGTCAATGCTGTTTGCTACATTCACGTCACTCTACAATGCTGTTGCTACATTCACGTCAATGCTGTTTGCTACATTCACGTCACTCTACAATGCTCTTTGCTACATTCACGTCACTCTACAATGCTGTTTGCTACATTCACGTCACTCTACAATGCTGTTTGCTACATTCACGTCACTCTACAATGCTGTTTGCTACATTCACGTCACTCTACAATGCTGTTTGCTACATTCACGTCACTCTACAATGCTGTTTGCTACATTCACGTTACTCTAAAATGCTGTTTGCTACATTCACGTCAATTTACAATGCAGTTTGCTACATTTACGTCACTCTACAATGCTGTTGCCATATTCACGTCACTCTACAATGCTGTTTGCTACATTCACGTCACTCTACAATGATGTTGCTATATTACGTCACTTACTCAATGCTGTTTGCTACTTCGTCACTCTACAATGCTGTTTGCTACATTCACGTCACTCTACAATGCTGTTTGCTACATTCACGTCACTCTACAATGCTCTTTGCTACATTCACGTCACTCTACAATGCTCTTTGCTGCATTCACGTCACTCTACAATGCTCTTTGCTACATTCACGTCACTCTACAATGCTGTTTGCTACATTCACGTCACTCTACAATGTTGTTTGCTACATTCACGTCACTCTACAATGCTCTTTGCTACATTCACGTCAATCTACAATGCTCTTTGCTACATTCACGTCACTTCTTACAATGCTGGTTGCTACCTTCACGTTACTTCTACAATGCTGTTTGCTACATTCACGTCACTCTACAATGCTGCTTGCTACATGCACGTCACTCTACAATGCTCTTTGCTACATTCACGTAACTCTACAACGCTGTTGCTACATTCACGTCACTCTACAAAGCTGTTGCTAAATTCATGTCATTACAATGCTGTTGCTACATTCACGTCAATTTACAATGCAGTTTGCTTCATTCACGTCACTCTACAATGCTGTTGCTACATTCACGTCACTCTACAATGCTGTTTGCTACATTCACGTCACTCTACAATGCTGTTGCTAAATTCACGTCACTCTACAATGCTGTTTGCTACATTCACGTCACTCTACAATGCTGTTGCTATATTCACGTCACTCTACAATGCTGTTGCTAAATTCACGTCACTCTACAATGCTGTTTGCTACATTCACGTCACTCTACAATGCTGTTGCTACATTCCCACCGTTTTTCCCCCTCTACAATGCTGTTTGCTACATTCACGTCACTCTACAATGCTGTTTGCTACATTCACGTCACTCTACAATGCTGTTGCTACATTCTCTACAATGCTGTTTGCTACACCGTCCTCTACAATTGCTGTTGCATTTTCAGTCATTACAATGCTGTGCTACATTCACGTCAATTTACAATGCAGTTTGCTACATTCACGTCACTCTACAATGCTGTTTGCTACATTCATGTCACTCTACAATGCTGTTGCTACATTCACGTCACTCTACAATGCTGTTGCTACATTCACGTCACTCTACAATGCTGTTTGCTACATTCACGTCACTCTACAATGCTGTTTGCTACATTCACGTCACTCTACAATGCTGTTGCTACATTCACGTCACTCTATAATCCTGTTTGCTACATTCACGTTACTCTACAATGCTGTTTGCTACATTCACGTCACTCTACAATGCTGCTGCTAAATTCACGTCACTCTACAATGCTGCAGCTCAATTCACGTCACTCTACAAAGATTCTGCTAAATCCTAAGAGGCTAAATCTCTCTCGCTGTTTAACAAGGACGTTTTGGCGACAGATCGGCTCAAGTTAATTGTTAGAGAACCAGTGTTCTACTATTTCCTCTTTTTCCACATTCTCAAGATAGTACAACTTTAAATTTGTTTCCAGATCACAGATGGACCAAGTTCTCTGTTTCCTGCAAATCCTTTGAAAATTGATCTATGGCACTGCATAATTTTAACGTCTACCCCACAAAACACCTTTTTTTATTTTTACTCTTTTCGAAATTCGCTGCCTAAAGACTTTTCGACGACAGAGCACAAAGAACTGAGTAGCTTGTCCTCTCTCTCTCTCTCTCTCTCTCTCTCTCTCTCTCTCTCTCTCTCTCCTCGAAAATGCGTACGACGTAACATACAACGCAGTAGTACTTTGTAACGAAACCCCGCAATCAAAGCTTATCGCCCCACCTGATACCAAAACCGAACAGCAATCGAATGACGAGATTAGATCACAGGTATCATCGTCTACTTCACTTGGCGAGTATCCCGGGAGCTACCTGTTGCCGTTAATTAACTGATAGGAAGGGTGATGCTCAGGTAACTTATACTAACAGTCCTGGTCTCCCAATGGTATACAACGATAGATAGATCAAATCAGCACCTTGAGACGTGAGAATAATGTCAAGTATTTTCAATTCTTAGTACGCAGAGCTGCAGGCTAATCGTTGCGGTTTCAATAATAATAATAATAATAATAAGAAGAAGAAAGAAGAAGAAGAAGAAAAGAAGAAGCAAGAAGAAGAATAAGAAGAAGAAGAAGAAAAGAAGAAGAAGAAGAAGAAGAAGAAGAAGAAGAAGAAGAAGAAGAAGAAGAAGGAGATAAACTATGTTGAAACAATACAATATACATTACTTTAGATACATGAAATAAGACGCTTTAATGATAAACAGGTGCAAATAAACTTTTCAGGCTGGAATAACTCAAGTTCCGCGTTTTAATGACAGGTGAAATTACCCGATAAATTAACAACAACAAAGTTAGCAAACCTCTCTACGAGAAATGCTTAGACATTACTGTAAGGAGAATATGTAATGTTTACAACATTATTTACGTTACTGCTTCACATACTTCAAAAAAATGTTAAATAAAAAATAAATAAATAAAATAGTCGGTTACACAAGGGAACATGGCGCACCCCAAGAATAAAGGCCACAAACTGAAGATGCGCTGAAGCCTATAGAAGCTGATTAACGTGAAAACATGCAATTCAATTTCGCCAACGAAGCAGTTATTAAATACACCTGTGATTGACACAGTCTTCGCTGAAAAGGATAAAAAATTTACTGAAGGTAGAAGGGAATCCAGGAACTGCTTCGGTTTCAAGTGTTTAAAAGTCAATATGGTGGTATACAACTTAACACGGAGTGATCAATTAAAAAATCTATAGACGGTTAAGGCGACGTGTGGACAAAGAGATAATCAGGTTCTAGGGATTACACATTTCCAGAAACACTCCTTGTCAAGATGAAGATCATACGGCATTTATGGCCGATGTCACTGAATTAAGAGCCAAGAAGACCACTCTAGTTATAATGGTGGGTCATTTTTAACGTCTTCGATGCTAGACCGCCCCCTACGCTTTTTTCTAGTCGTAATTTTTTCTCATTTTTCATTCTATATTATCGAGTCGTTCTTTGCATCCAGCTTCGCATAAGAAAGCAAATCAGCTTAATGTATGACATCACGTTAATTATTATCTCGTTAAGTTCTATCATATAAGTTCATTCTAACGTTAAGCAGTTCTTAACATCAACCAATAAATTGTTCTCACTCATGAATGAAAGGTTCGTCTCCACGAAGTCATCTTTTTCATTCATGACCTTCCTATAACTCGACCTCTGTTAAATAAGGCAAGGTCATACGGTAATTATAAAGTTAAATGGAGGAACAACTATACTTTGTTTTTTTCCATCTGTCCTCCCGCCTGTGGTGTTTGCGTATGGTAACAATGCGTCAATGGCTCTATATAGTTACACTATGTGTAAGTTTTAGGTAAATAAAAGGATATAAGGGTACATTTGCAACAAAGTGCTTTAATAATTTACTGTATGCTAATTACATCGTTAATATTCGAAGTAGGATATTGTTATCATTGTTGAATGTAAGCTGAATGTAACTATCTAAAGCCCGGGACGCAGTGTTACCATAAGCAAACACCGTATGCGGGTGGACAGGTGAAAAAAAAAACGAGTATAGTTCATAGATTCATTGTACAGTTGCCAGTATAAGCAAATGACTAAAGCTCTATAACAATTTCATATAGATGAATGCTGGTGCAATATATGGCTTCGACAAGGAGATGTCGTTCCAATTTAATGCCTGCGTTCTTGCATCGTTCTGAACATTCCTGCAATATATGAAAATAAGGATATTCAATCTTGAAAGTCTTTGTGAAAAATATGAAACACATCCGATGCCGCACTGGTGAAAGGGAATATAAAGACACCATGCACAGGAAATGAATTCTAATCTGTTTCCAATTTTACATCATGTTATACAAAACACGTGGTACAGCCAAATGAAAATGACACATCCTGAATTCTGGAAACACGACTTGTTCAATGTTCGTCCCGCCAGATGCAAGGCTGAGGATACTTCGTCTCATTTCAACGAGTTTTTACAGCCCTTCCCACACCAACTGCCGATTCCAAATCACTCTTCCCACAAGTCCAGTGCAACAACAGATGGAGCTTCCTTCTAATGTCGTGATCGCAGTGTTGCCAGATAAGCAAATTCAAGGTCGAGTTTGCGTATGTGTGTAATTACGTGCATAAGCAATTCTAAGCTTAGGTGAGCGCACAAACTTACGCACACTCAATACCTATTCGAGTACTGGGTTTTACCTGCGATAAAATAATGGAATTATTAAATTACTTTATGGAATTTTCGTTATATTTCTTATGAAATTATTCGCGCCAGAAAATGTTTGGTTGGATTCCCAATAAATTGCAGCAAAACATGTTATAAAAAAAGTACACAGGGTATAAAATGTACAATATCATTTTGAAGTATAGTTTGAAAACGTGCGAAAAGTCTACAAAATATATTATCTCTCTCTCTCTCTCTCCTATGTTATGCTGTGCGACCTTGCTTAGGGCCCTGGTATCTTGGAGAGCTCAATCAGCTTATAAACTACTCTTAAAATTATACCTCAAATATTCATTCAAAACTCATAAATAAAATATAACATAGCTCTCTCTCTCTATCTTATATATATATTATATATATATATATATATATATATATAACTAAAAAGTTTAACTAGTAAGCGATGTACACACATTCTCTCTCCATAAAGAAAAAAAGTTCAAGGGCAAACAATGTCTCTCTCTCTCTCGCTCTATCTCTCTCGCTCTCAGCAACAGCAGGGTATGCGGCGACGCGGAATGGGCACCTGGCATGTGATTATGGCTCCTCGGAGCGTGTTTCTCCCGAAGGTATGCGTGCTCCGCTTCTCCCTGGGCATGAGGCATGAGGCAGGGCACTCCGGAAATCAGCCTCTTCTTCCAGCATGAGGAGGGTATGTGCATATATACACGCACCTCCACTACATTTCTGGGTATGTTATGTATTACGGCAATTCGAGGTTCTACCACGTTCTGGGGTATGGTATGTATTACAGTGATGAGTTTGATCTGGGTACAATTCCACTTGGTCTTTTAATAATTATCTTTGTATAGGATATGTTGATAGGACTGGTTTTGTTTAATCATATAAAAGCAATGCCTTCTTCTGACTGAGAGCATGTGGTTTTATTATATATATATAATATTTTATATATATATATATATATCTATATATATATATATATATATTATATACATGTGTATGTGTGTGTGTGTGTACAATCCGCCAATTTTCCATTGATACCCAAATCTAAACCTCCGCTTTTATCTCCACCCCAGCTTTTATTTACAATCAAGCTAATACGCGCTAACATACATAGTCATACACGAGGGTATTACGTCTGTCCAGTTACTATTGTCAATCCAGTCTGAATCTTCTCTTCTATCCCAATCCAAGTTTTCAATTAAAAACAAATCCAGATGGGGAATGTTGACGTCACTTTCCCCTGTAGCAACCCACTGCTCCTTACTGCAAAATATGCATATGACCCTGCTTTACATTGCGACATCCCAAGATGAGCGAAGCTTGTTCAAAAGAATGCATCTACAGAGAGGTGACTCAGAATAAATCTAAAAAATACAGAGGTTAAGAGTAAGGGGATAAGGTCTTTCGCCTGTTCAGTAACAATGATTTCCCGATCAAGTCCTCTGGACTTGGAATTTACTGGCAGATAAATAAATAAATAAATAAATAAATAAATAAATAAACAAACAAAATATTATAAAAATTAAAAAAAACACTAATTAATGAGCTTGATGTGTAAGATCTGGATATAAAATGCACTTAAAATTTTAAATTATACGAGAGAGATTATAAAATAGACAGTTTGGCACAATCTATACGTTGCCATTAAGGACATGCATATATGTAAATAAATATAACGTCAATGTGACAACA
>NC_061090.1:27172210-27242210 GCF_015104395.2 Macrobrachium nipponense | reverse complement strand
TTAAAAAGTAATGTTTACACTATTCGTTGGGCCACCTCGCTCTCTCTGTCTCGGGGACTTTCTAACATTGGGTAAAGCGTTTTGGTTTCACTGTCGTAAATGTCGAAAAATACTAAAAGTATCTTAAGCTGCTAACTCCAAAATAGATAAAGAAGTACCTAAATTAGGCTCAATGCCCGTCTTGGAATATGGCGGATGCTAAGACGAAACAAGGACCCAGATCACATGCAATGGAAAAAGCACGACCCTCTCAAGTGTTGGCAATAGTGTGGGCATAGAGAAACTACTATATGTATAGTTGGTAACTGGCCATATTCTTACTATAATGGGCATTATGTCTGTCCGTCCGTCTGTCATTCAATCACGGAGAAACGGCTGGTCCGATGGGCATGAAACTTGACAGGGTTATAGTGGGGACCCCTAAGATGGTTTATAATGGGGTTTCAGCCTAACCACTCCCACTACCCCCCCAATTTGCTAGTTATCATAATACTCCCCACCAGCTACTGATAATCTAATCTTAACCATTTGATAAATAGAAGGTACAAGTTGGAAGCTCATGTTGATATGCCAATGTTTCATCACATAGGCCTAAATCCTCAAGTAGGTAAATATCAGACAGTATGCCTTCTTAATACGCACAATAATAAAAGCAAGGCTGTATAAATTTGGGTTAAAGGTAAATTTCATTCAAAACATCGAACAATATCAATATTATGTGACTTGAACTTTATACTAAAAGGCATTATACCCACATTTCAAGAAGTGTACTTGAGCAATTCATAATTTGAAACAGAAAACATGCAGATCACTTCAAAAGAGTCGATGACAGAGTTTTATTACACACACAATACAGTTTGTATATACGGGAGAGAGAGAGAGAGAGAGAGAGAGAGAGAGAGAGAGAGAGAGAGAGAGAGAGAGAGAGAGAGTATGTATGGATAATTATATATACTATATATATAATATATATAATATATATATATATATATATATATACATTCTCTCTCTCTCTCTCTCTACCGTATATACAAACTGTAATTGGACGTTGACTTTTATACATTTTCCCACAGCTTGAAGTTATGACAATAACGCCAGAAAGAAATATGAGACAATTACAAATACCGAAGCGTACAGAGAAAAAGATTTTTTTTTTTTTTTTTTTTTTTTTGCGAAATAGAAGGCCTATTACTCCACCTTCCTCTCAATTTAGAATTTCTCGGTTTGAAATGATTTGGATGAACAGAATGTTTTACTTATTTCAACCTCATTAACCCTCTCTCTATCTAGGGCTATTTTATCATTTAAACTCTGTCCTCATTCACTTCTTTTCCTTTAATCAACAGACACAATATATACATATATATATACATAATATATATACATATATATCATATATATATATATATATATATATATATATATATAGATATATATATATATACATATCTATATCTATATATATATATGTATATGTGTGTATATATATATATTATATATATATATATATAGTTATATATATATATATATTTATATACATATCTATATCTATATATATATGTAATATTGTGAATATATATATATATATATATATATATATATATATATAATATATATATAATAATATATATTGCGCATGCGCGTGCAGTGTGAAGTGAACAATCTACCTATCAGCTTGATGGACTAACATTTAAATAAAAAGCCAGGTGTTCATCGCACAAGCTACCGGCTGAAGAGTGCATGCTGGTACCAACATGGCGGGCCCAAAGGAACTTATGGGTCCCTGTTTTCAAAACCGGGAACTCAAAGCCTTAGAAATTCATCACTGAAGGACCCTGAGCTTACTTATTACGGGATTTTTGCTCCCACACTGCAAGGAACACAAAATCGTGAGACCCCCTTAAGGAATTTATGAGACCCTGTTGTCACAAAACATGAACTCGAGGAATCTATGCGAACCTATCCAGGGAACATTTTAAAGATTCTGTTCTCATATTATGAAGAACAGGAAGGAATTACGGGAACGTGCATCTACATCTCTGTGATCTTCTCCCCATAATAAACAGAATGTATAAGGAACTAAATCAAACAGTGATGCTCTTTAGAACACGGACTCATAGCAAGACTTGCTACATTATCATGCCTTAATGAGAGAAATATAATTCCTATCTCCTCCCACAATGCACGTTCCTTATATTCGTTCAGACAAACATTGATAATATAATAACAATCTCTCGTTATCTCAACTTTTAGCTATGTCAATACAATATGGAGAGAGAGAGAAAGAAGCGACATGTTAGTTGGATGTTCGTTCCCGAAGCCTGGCCTAAACGCCCCATTGATTCAGAAAAATTATAAGTGCTTTTGATGTAAAGCTTTCAAAAGACAGTATATGATCAACAGACATCTACTACATCAATTCACACAATTACCTAAATACTCCTCCAGCCATTAAATTGCATTACTGCAAAAAGGATACGCTACTACATTAACCAGCACATGTACACAAGAACGATATCTAAGCTTGGATTCTGAAAAAGGGAAAGAGGTGTAAATTATAACCTTCGTTAAGAACAACCCACCTACAAGTCAACTTTTCAATAAGTATCGTGTTCTCCTGCCATGCCAGTATGATATTTTCTCAACGATTTCCTCATTGGTACATAACAATATGCCAGACTTCACAATCAGACATATTTTTTCACGATTCTATGGCACGAATTGGGATATATAGTCCACCTTCTGATTCACTCGATCTCTTTCAGGGGGGGGGGGGGGGGGGGGGGGGGGTGTCCTGCCATCCTGTTGAACAGGGCTTGTTTTGGGGCAGCTATGCCAACCGGAGTCTCCGCGGGGAATATTAAACGGACAGATTTTTTCACTTCAGAACACCAATTTTGGACGCCTGTTTTTTCCAATGACAAAATGCGGCAAGTTTCATTAATCACGAAATGAAGCATGACCGGCGAAGGAGTGATGTACCTACGTTAAATGCTAAGTGGACTGTGAAACAGCCCTCCCAGAAGACGTCGCGCAATTGGAACTTGGTGAAGTTCAAGCGACAATGCAATGCAATACTACCCTATTCTTGCATTTTGATACATTTCTATCTATTTATGTATTTATTACTTTATCTTTTTCTTTTTTAATAACTAGTATCTCTTCGCTCTGTATTTCTTTTTACTTCCTCTTACTCCTTCCTATTGAACACCATATTCTTTGGGAGCTTGAATTTCAAATCAATGGCCCCTTTGGTGGGCTTGTTTCAAATGAATAGTTTTCATCTACTGAATAACAATAATAATAATAATAATAATAATAATAATAATAATAATAATAATATTAAGACGAATTAGAGGGATACCAGTACATACAGAGGGAGGGGACTCACCAGTTGTATTGAACTATTTCATTTTATTACTTTGCTCTAAGTCACGCTCGCCTGTAGTACCTACACTGGCTTTTGCTCTTTCCACCGTACACAAAGTTTGTGAGCGGCTTCTTTCTACCTACTGCCATACTTTGGACTTCTCTTCATACTTCCTTTTTCCTCCGACTCTTGTAACCTTCAGCCTTCGACGAGGTAAATATAACAAGTTCCTTCAAAGGCCTTTTTTCCCGTTCCATGCCCAACCTTCCTTTACTTCAGACCGGCGCCAGATAAGGCATTGGTGTGTGTGTGTGTGTGTGTGTGTGTGTGTGTGTGTGTGTGTGTGTTGTGTTGACAACACCATTAACTGTCGAGATCAGTTTTCTGGCAGTTGATCCTCCTAAAACATGGGTCCTCTTATTTAACTCTTCTCGTCCTTCAGAGAACCACAAAAGCCACTTCCTTTCCACGTTCAGACCAACAGACCCAGCAGCCT
Organism: Macrobrachium nipponense; assembly: GCF_015104395.2. Lineage (NCBI taxonomy): Eukaryota > Metazoa > Arthropoda > Malacostraca > Decapoda > Palaemonidae > Macrobrachium > Macrobrachium nipponense. Next base: position 27,238,344 of record NC_061090.1, on the reverse strand, counting down.
TCAGAAAACAAAATGGGATTGACTGACTGACTTACTGACTGATTAAAGATTACACTATATACCCAGACACGAACCCGGCAGAGGCGGAAAGAAAACAAGAGCTTCACCCAATAAGGAAACTGTACACACGCCCATTTCAGGATGGTTGGCGAGGAAGCTCACGGGAAAACGGAACAGAACGTGGCTCACAAAGCTGAATAATAGAATCATTTACTAAAAGTATTACTTTAGGGGAATAAATAGTCGGCGTACAGACAGTTTAGTAGCGAGAAGCCATACAGATAGCCAACAAAGAAAATGTGATCGGTTCCACATTGAAAGCTACGAAGGCTTGTATTCTAGAATGTTCTTCCCAGCATCAGCGAGGAAAATATTAATTTTGCTGAGAGAGAGAGAGAGAGAGAGAGAGAGAGAGAGAGAGAGAGAGTCTATTATTTCTTTCAACTATTAGCGTGATGAGACCGAGAACGCTTAACGCTTGAGGCAAATGAGATTCAACATTGCTTTATGATTTCCATGAGCACTTCACCTTGTTCAACCATGTAGCCTTACACAAATGTACACACCAGGATGATTAGATGACCATAAATATGCTTGGGAGTTTCGAGTAAAGCTTATAAAAACATTCGAATTTCAACGCATTGTTTATTTTTAGCAAGTTTATCATAAAAACTTATAGCCTACGCTTCTGCCAGTAGTTATTCTGCATACGCTTTCCATAAAATAAACTTTCGTTTAGCAACGAGAGAACTTCTGTGAATATAATTTAGAATAACCTTCTCAAATATGATGTCTCTCGTATAAAGAACCTCCTTCGCTAAAATGTCGCTCTTAACATTAGTAAGAATTAATGCTTCCAGCATTTATGAGATTATCCACGCTGTAAAGCCATTTCAAACGTTGAGAACAAAGAGGAGGCTGCTGGGCCTAGACCCAGGCTGACAACCTACGCATCTCTTGAAAATGGGCCACAGATAGGGGCTGAAAGTACTCGAGTGTGGAGTAAAATTAAATGTAAATACTTAGAAGTAAACAGTACACAGTGATTTTGTGGGTTTCTTTTTCAGACGATTAATGAGAATGCCTTCAGCATTTATGAGATACCTCCTCTAAATAGTCATTTCAAACATTTATGAGAATGCCTTCAGCATCTATGAGATACCTCCTCTAAATAGTCATTTCGAATATTTATGAGAATGCCTTTAGAATTTATGAGATACCTCCTCTAAATTGCCATTTCAAACATTTATGAGAATGCCTCTGGCATTTATGAGATACCTCCTCTAAATAGTCATTTCAAACATTTATGAGAATGCCTTCAGCATTTAGGAGATACCTCCTCTAAATAGTCATTTCAAACATTTAATAGAATGCCTTCAGCATTTATGAGATACCTCCTCTAAATAGTCATTGCAAACATTTATGAGAATGCCTTCAGCATTTATGAGATACCTCCTCTAAATAGTCATTTCGAACATTTGTGAGAATGCCTTTAGCATTTATGAGATACCTCCTCTAAATTGCCAAACATTTATGAGAATGTCTTCTGCACTTACGAGTTACCTCCTCTAAATTGTCATTTCAAACATTAATGAAAAAGTTTTCACCATAGAGAATTCTCTAACCTTAAATGAGGAACTTCTCCAAAACCCTCAATCACAAATGAGAATACATTACATTGAAATGCCTTGCCAACATGGGGTATTAAACATCGATAAAATGCCGTGTACGTACTGATGAGAATAACTTCTGCTTAATTGTTGGGTCTCTCTACATCAAAAAGGAAATCGTATACTTTAAAACGTCTCCATTCTTAGATGCAAACACCCTACGCTAAAGGAAGAAAAAAACATAAAACAAAGATTAAAAAGAGTAATTAGATTACTGATTACCAAAATCTTCCTTGAAATGAGATAATCTTATTTTAAATCTACCTGATGAAGACGGAAGAACAATCACGTTCTTTGAAGATGGGGATAAAATACAATCCTTCATCTAAGTCACATTCTTTGAAGATGAGGATAAAATAAAATCCTTTATTAAAGTAAGTGTATTTCTTGGTATGTTAATAAGCATACTATTAAATTTGTAGGCGTCTTTTTAACGATATACAAAGATCTACACTCAATGTAAACGGTCTCTCTTTATCCTTATTCTATCTGATATTATATTACCCAGGTTGAAATTCTTATGCCCTTCAGCGGCTCGAAGTCAATGAGGTCTTTTTAAGTTCCCTGAAAATTCTAATATATACACTGACCGACATGCTCCTCAATAATACGAAAGCTCCTACAAATACGCACAGCGGATTTTCTAACTCTATATAACTTGTACTGTACTCTACAGATTTTTATTAATTTTATTTTTTTTTAAAGCCATCCTCAATACTGAGGTAATTATAAAGAAAATAAATGATCGGCGCAAAGGATACTATTCATCGATTAATATCAAACCACGAGAATATATTGCCTTTTATGATACTTCAAAATAAAACTCGTACAATACATGTTGCTCCGTCACTTTTCCCTCTTCTCCTTCGGGGAGTTCAGCGCAGCGCCCAAAATAGAAGTAAAAAAAGCAGAGAACAAAGGAGGACGCAGAGAAACCCGAAAAACCTGCGCAGACCAACCGAGCAGCAGCATCGCTCGCGCACCCGAATATCGATTCAAAAATCGGGGCGGTTCCTCCGCCGCCATCTTTGACAGTCCCACCTGGGTGGCAACGGGATGAGAGTTTCTCACCTCGGCTGTCAAAAACGAGGACCTGGCCCTGGCACGCTTGTGGGGCGCACTTCATGCCCCGAAGTGCCCACTGGGCGAACAGGGGGGGTCAAAATTGGGCAAAATCGGAGACGATTTTGCCGTTACAATGACCATCGGGGGAAAACAGTATGGCGGACGGCGATCGAGCGAGTTGCCACATCGTGATATCCGACGATACCTTCGTATTCGTTATTAACGACTAAAGACTTCGGAAATATGATCATACGGCGATAAAACGCCTATAATAACAATAATCTTTAAAAATATGAACTTGAAATCCCCTGGATGCTTCATCCCGATGGACGAGATTCGATCCCAGACCGCCGACTCCCGAACAAAATGGCGACCGATGGGTGGAGTCACGTGCGGGTGATTCCCGACATTATTTGTAAAAATTTAAGATAAATGATTGACGCATTCTGAACGCGGGGATAAACTTTCGCATACGTCAGGATTTGCTGATATTTCCCTGCAAAAGAAAATTGCAGGAAGTTTCAATGCGTATATAATTCGACGGCATTATCTCTTTAATGGAGAAAAATAATCCCGTAGATAATTGGGATTCTAAGTTATTTTATGCCTTAATCTCTTGAATAATATACATTTAGAGCTATCATAATTCCAAAAAGTATAAAATACTGTGTTAACGGAATCCTTTTTAGTAACACAGCGACCAATCCCGACTTCAATCCGAGCCCCTTAGAAATTCGACAAAAATAACATCAATAATAACACGTAAAGCTGTCTTTGGTAACGAGCTTGAGTCATTTTAACCATTCAAGCCGGTCACGAGCCCGGATGATAGGAGATATTTTCAGCGTAAGCTTGAGAAATCAAAGTCTAACCATTACCAAACCTTGCAACACACCAAAGCGGTCAGAACCACGCGGCAATGAGTGATAGACGTGGCTGAAATCTTCTTCAGTATTCAAGCCGGTCACAAGCCCGGATCAATTTAGAGATTAAAACGTAGGGTTAATTATGAAATATCTAAGCGTTACTGGAATTTGAAACACACCATGGCGGTCTGACCAATGGGGCAATGAATGATAATGAGGTTCAAATCCCACAGCATTAAGTAAGTAGGGTCATTCCTTTTTAACCAAAAGCCCAAAAAGAAAAGTAATTTCTAAGTTGTGTCGTTAACTCCACAGAGTAGAGCAATTTGCAACAACAATTGCGCTCTAACTGCGCGTTCTAGAGAGAGAGAGAGAGAGAGAGAGAGAGAGAGAGAGAGAGAGAGAGAGAGAGAGAGAGAAATATACCAGACTAACGGCTACTGAATTTATAAGATTCTGATTCACCGTCCGGATGCATCTATTAGTGAACTGACCTGGCTACCCAACCTGTATAGGCTATTCATCAATCCGGCAGCAAACGTTACAGATTCAAAAACCATTATAGCTTTCAAATCTTTGAAGACAGACACTTCAAACTTCATATATAGAATATTACCACCAGTCCGTTCAATTCGTGTCTAGAGTCCAGAACCTCGATCAACTGCATGAAACCGATATATGGAGAAAAACATGGGTATAATAATGGGTGAAAGGTCAAATAAGACTTCAATCATGACGATAACTTTTGAACTCAGTGAGGCATACCTCAAATCTCTTCAACGATGAAACCCCGTGTGCAGTGTGGTCGAGGTCAGATTTAGAAGCCAAAGGTCATATGAGAATTTTCCATGTCTTTCTCCGATCTCTTGCAAGGAATTGTATAACCACTACCCTTTTTCTGAACAGCAGAGAGAGAGAGATGAGAGGAGGAGAGAGGAGAAAGAGACGAGAGAGAGAGAGAGAGAGAGAGAGAGGAGAATCGCACCGTATGAAAACTATGAAAATAAAATTCCCTTATTTCCTGAATATTTTCAGCTGTATTTATTAAAATACAATTAATATTGTATGTATGCATGTATGTATGTATGTATGTATGTATGTATGTATGTATGTGTATATGTATATGTGTGTATATATAATATATTATAATATATAAATAGATATATATATATATATATCTATATATATAGATATAAATAATATAATATAAAAGATCGGAGCAATAAGTCCTACAGCCTCATCGGAAGATGAGGTCCCAGCACAATAGGAGCTCAGCTGAAATGTTTCCACGTAAAGGGAAATACACTTTGACACGTCTGACAGTCTGTGCGTGACTATGCATGCGTTCTCTCTCTCTCTCTCTCTCTCTCTCTCTCTCTCTCTCTCTCTCTCTCTCTCTCTCTTTCTAATCACTCAAGCGCTCAAAGCCAGCTCTTAAGCACTGTCTCTAGAAAGCAACAAAATTCTTTTCTGGTATTTGTTTCTTCCTAAAGAACACCGTAATATTCTTTGGAAGCTTGAATATCAAGTCAGTGGCCCCTTTGGTGGGCTTGTTCCATATGAATAGGGTTCTTCATCTTCTGAATATATAACATTAATAAAGTTAGTAGTGGGAAAGCGTCGTTGATTTCGGAGTTATTTGAGGTTAAATTCCAAAAGGAAATTAAGAGTATGAAAAAATATATGATATGAATAACAGGATAAGGGCGCACTTAGGCTCGAACTGCTATACTGTGTATTGTTTGATAAACCGAAAATTCACAAGTGTGAGAGAATTACAGACGGGTGAGACACATCCCCGGTTTGCCATAGAACTTTATTCTGTTTGGAAGAAGCTCTATTAAATTTTGCAACCACCCGACGACAGGGCAAGGTCTGACAACGCTATACGGACTGAGTTTCTAAGACCAAGATCGATCGTACGCTGGCACAAGGCCATCTTATCTGCACGATTTGCGTAAGTTACGCTTTCCGACATTCATTCCCCCTATTTGAGAGCACTAAAGCTTTCTTAGTGCGGTAACCTCAGTGAGCTTTCAAGAGGAGATATACATAAATACATACATTCGTTCCTTGACAATGTCTTGGTAAAGACGAAAGCGCTTGGATTTCTGCCTATCATTTTCCTGTGGTATTCGCTTATTTAATGAAGTCACGTGCATCTACTGTGATTTTTACGCAAAATACATACATACACAAAAAAAATAGATGCTGCCGTGTGAGCAGCTCATAAAAGTCGCCGACGAAGGAGGCCATGACAGAACAGCATGCAAGTCCGAACTTTGTATTATAAATGTAAGAACACACTTACAGGCCTTCTTTCCTTACGATACACGTTTACTTATTTGCATGTAATGATCTCATACTAATAGTGATCATCAATAGCAGAAATCACTTGCTTCCCTCGACAGCCAAGCAGCATCCCGCCATATAAAAGCCTTCGTTGAAGGATTCCTCTTCTGGAAAAGGAGAATGAAACACAGGAGGAAGCAGGGAGATTTCCAAAGTCTGGCTGCGAACGGGATGAACCACCGACCCGAAGCAGCCATTTCACCCTTGCCTCCATTTCCCCCTTCGACTCTAGCGGTTTTCCCACCTTTTTAAAAAGGTTGGTATCCGTCCTTTTCCTTCGAGGGAGATCCCGGCAATCTGTGTCCTTTCCCTTCAGTCCCGCGAAGTAGGTTTACTTACTTGAGTCCTCCTCAGTCCTCATCATCATGACCTGTTACCACTCGCTTCATATTGTTTGGGTTACAAGTAAATTCCAAGAGCTGTAAGCTCTTCTTTTACCAGGATTTATACTCGGAATGAATATATATACCCTCTCCTATAACAGGGTTACGTACGTATAATAATTAACGCCTCGACTATATGAAAACAGCATAAAAAATTACTGAAAATGGAACTACTCGTACAGTTACACACCATTAATAATAATAATAATAATAATAATAATAATAATAATAATAATAATAATAATAATAATAATAATAATAATAATAGTCTTCGTTTACCCGGATTAACACTCGGAATGAATGTTTACATTCTCCCAATAGGCTTGAGAGAGAGAGAGAGAGAGAGAGAGAGAGAGAGAGAGAGAGAGAGAGAGAAACATTACTGAAAATGGAACGACTCGGACAGCTACAGCTACGCACCAACAACAATAATAATAATATTAATAATAGCAGCGGTATAATCAGTGGTATCCATTACAACACAGATGCAGGATTTAGGTAAAATTCTTCCATTCTGCAAAAGTGGGAGGCGATTTCGAACATCAGGAAGAACTTAGATTTAGCAATATTAAAAATAAATGATTCGACATTCTTCCATTAGAGTCAAGAATCAAGGAATTCATCTTATCAAGGAATTGATCTTAAGGAAAAATAGCATTCCAATTATAACTTGAATTCAACATGGCCGCCGGCAGAAGTCAGGGTTCTAAACTAAGTAACTTAACATTGAAAACTAACTTATATATCTGGATACGAAAGTTTCCGGGCATATATATTACCAGATCTATACAAATTCCATACAATGAAAACTTACTTTATTGATACCATATATTTCTTTTAAGGAGAAAAAAAAAAAAAGATAAAACAGAACAAGTGTGAAATGTCTTCTTTCCCGCGTTGAGTTTCGAGATCTCGTTTGTCGAGTTCGAGCACATGAGAGGGAAAGGGGAAATTTTCATTCATTTTAACCCCTTTTTTGGATATTCGAAGGTTCTAATAACAAACCATATCCAATTATATGAAGAGACTAAGTTAAACGCTCATTCTGTAGCAGTTTTACATCTGATTCAACAATTTCTCTATGACTTCCATAATTACTTGTTATATTCCCCCTGGTCTTTACTTCGTAAAAAGGTTATTTACTTTGCAAGGTTATGACCTAATATTATTATTAATTTTTATTCAGACGACGAAACCTATTCATATGGAACAAACCCACCAAAGGGGCCACTGACTTGAAATTCAAGCTTCCAAAGAATATGGTATTCATTAGGAAGCAAGTAAGACGAGGTAAAGGCAAATACAGATAAAAGGGACCCTATACTTATTAGAAAAGAAATTAATAAATTAACAAATAGATAAAAATGAATTAAAATGCAATGAGAATAAATAGTATTAGGGTAGTAATGTCCTGCACCTTCGCTTGAACTTCTGAAGAAGTTCCAGTTGCCCGACTTCCTCTGGGAAGCTGCTCCACAGACCAACGGCGTGAGGGATGAAGGACCTCTGGAACTGAAAAGTTCGAAGCGAGGCACATTTGCTTCATATTGGTGCTGCTGTTCAGCGCATCTGCACGGCTGTCCTTGGGAGATAAAGGGGATCAGGGATCAATTGTGAAAGTGATAAGTCTCTGTTGAAATAAGTTTTTTCTACATAAGTATCCGAACTGTTCTCTACTAACATCCATGTTTCTTGGAATAACAATCATTCCGCCTCACCATTGCATCGTAGAGTCCCAATACTAATCAAGACAATAAGTGAATGATTGGTACTGAACCGCAATGGCAACTTTACTCTTCCCGTTAAAACTAAAATCACAAATTACAGATATTTACATTATCAAACATATCAGTAACATCCTAAGGAGATATCAAATGATTCCAGAATTACTTTCTATTTGTTTATCTTTAATATTGAAACTTCATGGAAACTACCACATTAACAAAAAATCAAGTTCAGCCAGGAGCTTTATCGTTCTCGTTCCTTTAATGTCAAAATTCATTATAAAAGTAATGGTCTTCAAATTGAATAATTCTCTATTTTTTCCACCTCAGGCACCTTCAAAATCTAGGGTGAAAGCTTTCATGAGATGTGGCCATACTCGAATGGTCGAAAGTCTTTATATATGAGAAGTAAACTCTTGGCTGGGAACTCACCATGATACACTCATAGCCTTCATGAGAACCCTATACTTGCAGGTGGTAGCCTTCGTGAGAACCGTATACCTGCAGGTGGTAGCCTTCGTGAGAACCGTATACTTGCAGGTGGTAGCCTTCGTGAGACGGTATACCTGCAGTGGTAGCCTTCGTGAGAACAGTATTGCTTGCAGGTGGTAGTTAGCCTTCGTGAGAACGTATACCTGGCAGGTGGTAGCCTTCGTGAGAACCGATACTTGCAGGTGGTAGCCTTCGTTGAGAAACCGTATACCTGCAGGTGGTTTAGCCTTCGTGAGACGTATACTGCGGTGGTAGCCTTCGTGAGAACCGATACTTGAAGGTGGGTAGCCTTCGTGAGAACCGTATACCGCAGGTGGTACGCCTTCGTGAGAACCGTATACTGCAGGTGGTAGCCTTCGGAGAAAACCGTATACCTGCAGGTTGGTTAGCCACGTGAGAACCGTATACTTGCAGGTGGTAGCCTTCGTGAGAACCGTATACTTGCAGGTGGTAGCCTTCGTGAGAACCGTATACCTGCAGGTGGTAGCCTTCGTGAGAACCGTATACTTGCAGGTGGTAGCCTTCGTGAGAACCGTATACTTGCAGGTGGTATTTCCTCGTGAGGAACCGTTTTATACTTGCAGGTGGTAGCCTTCATGAGAACCCTTTGTGAGAACCGTATACTTGCAGGTCGTAGCCTTCATGAGAACCGTATACTTGCAGGTCGTAGCCTTCATGAGAACCCTATACTTGCAGGTCGTAGCCTTCATGAGAACCACTCTTATAGCCCGTGGCCTTCACAAGAAGGCCCACAGGTCGTAGTAGCGTTCATAAGTGCCATACTCAAGGGGGAGGATGAGACTGACGAAACTTTGAAGTCAAAAGCCTCCAATGAAAAGTAACTACATTCAGGGGTTAAAGGCCTTGTGAGAAGTATCCAAAATAAAGGGCCAAAAGCCTTACTAGGAAGCAACAACATTAACAAATCAAAAGCCCTAAAAGGGACTACGAAACTTTGGGGTTGAACAGAAGCCTTGATAAGTAACAACCACAAGCAGGGGGTCAAAATCTTCATCAGAAAAGACCACATTCAGAGATCAAAAACCCTTGATGATAGTGAGCATACTGAAGGCCAAAACCTCGATGAGAAATGACCACACTCATGGTCAAAAGCCTTGATGAGAGGTGACCACACTGAGGGGTTAAAAGCCTTGATGTAAATTGTCCACACTCAAGGGTCAAAATCCCTGACGAAAAGAACACGAGCCAACATGAGAAGTAACGACACTTAGGTGGTCAAAAGCCTTGCTGAGAGGCAGCTGCACCTAATGAACTAAAACCATGATGAAAAATAACCACAAACATGAGCTGAAAGTCTGGATGCAAAGTGCCTTTGGAACAGAGGAGTTCAGACTTCACTGCGCAGTGACTCTCATCTTCTAAATACTGCCAGACATTGAAATGATCTTTGAGCTTTGGTCTTCTAATTTTCTACGCCTGCTATTCTCCAGACGGACTTCATACTTTATTGCAGTATTAAAACATAATCTCTCCTTTGGCTGTAGTTTCTTGCTCTTGACGGTATTAATTGCCAGTCACACTGGATTGTGAAGGAAACAATTGTTAAGACACTTGGCGAAACCATTCATCAGGGTCTTCAAAATGCGATGTCCTATCAATTCACTGTACCTATACCTATAAGCTACTTAACCTTCCTTACCTGAAACAGAGATGTCTTGTTTTTTAATTGGTAATATACCATCAGTAAGTTATCATACCTAGACTAAAAAAAAAATAAATAAATAAAATAGGAAGGGTATCTATCTCTTTGAAACTTCTTCAGAAGGAAGCAAACAAGGTTATTCTCACATATTATCATGGCAGCAACCTCTCCGAAGGAATACCTTAGAAGCAGAGGTACAAACACACAGGTCCTATTAACAAAACAACTCATAATGCATTGCACTGAGTAAATTTGGGGAACTGTGTTGAATCAATTTTGAAATATTTTTCTAGTTAGGCAAGAGTAATACTTTCAAAAATCAATTCATTCAGATACTAATCGGTCACAGACTACTGTAAATTAAATTAATGATATGTTTTTGAGGTTTGTGACAAGTATCGCAACATACAATAAAACCACGGTCAAGACGATTAAGAGAACCTAAATCTACCAAAACCGGTCTCGCTAAAATGATACATGACAACAAAAAGGAGGTAAAAAATTCAAACCTAACACCATCTATACCAAACTTGGGTGTCCCCCCCCTCCGCCCCCCCCCCCAACATGTTACCTATACGAGCGAAGATCCCAAAAATTGTACTAAAAAAGCCAAGACTTTGTATATTTCGGGATGCACTTATGCAAAAAGCAGATATAAAACCAAATTTAGGCACAGTAATTGATGACACGATATAAGTTTGCGGTTAAGGTCAAGATGGCAAAATGGCATGAACACTGATTCACAGTTTAGTCTAAGGTCAATAAACGCAGCAAAGGAGAGGTTAAACTACAGCCAAGTGAAAGGAATTTTAATGCATTTCCTGATTCAACAGATAGTAACATAAGTCATAAATGACAGAGGTTAAAAAGTTAATTTCATTTATCCATGCTATTAAATGAAGCTTTAAAAAATAATAAAGATATTTCCCTAATGTTAGTGGAAAATATTATTAAAATAAATACTATGACGCTGGCCGCAGTAAAACCACATTTGGCAGTGAGACTGCAACTAGTATTCCTTCAATTAATGTCTCTCTGAAGCTTCCTAATTTACGAACAGTTGTTAATAGCTTTATAAAAACAGGTTATGAACAGCAGCTGGATTTTGAGTGTGGGAATAAAATCAATACTGTCAGGAAGTAAGGCTTCAGACTGTGTTCCTAATTCAGAGATTATATTGTGGCCTGACTCAGAGGTTATATACTGTGTTCCAGACTCAACAGGTTATATTTGGTAAAATTATGACTTCGGTCTTCTATCAAACTCCCCATGGAATCTACTTCAAGGGGGATTTCTTCAAGCAGATGAAAATGTATAGTTAGGCACAGTGTCAGACTACACTCACGATCTATTCTTGGTTCAGTAGAGGCAGATGGTCAGGTTAAACTATTAGTGTTGACCCGGTTGCAAATTCCGAGAATGAAGTTCTTGACTTCGTGCTAGGAGCAGGGAAAACTTGTTGACCAGCAAAAAAGCTACAACAAATATTTCTGAAAATCATTTTTTTTATCAGTATTAAAACCTAATTACTCGGCTATACTAGTTATGATAAAACGGTGACACCTAAATTAACAGATCAATTTGCCAGATTTGCTTTTAATCAGCGTACTTGTGATGATAATGGGGCGTGGTATGCCCCTCCCCTAGAATTCTAAAGTCTTTCATTGTTACCAAACTCAGCAGTTGTCCAATTCTGAAAAAACTAAACACTTTCGAATTATGAAGAGAGTTTGGTATGTAAGACAACACTTTTAAACACTTGTGAATAATGGAGAGTTTGGTATGTAAGACAACCCTTTCTTTAAACACTTGTTTTTAATGAAGAGAGTTTGGTGTGTAAGACAACCCTTTTTTTAAACACCTGAATAATGAAGAGAGTTTGGTATGTAAGACAACCCTTTTTTTAAACACTTGTGTATAATGAAGAGAGTTTGGTATTTAAGACAACACTTTTTAAATACTTGTGAATAATGAAGAGTTTGGTATGTAAGACAACCCTTTTTTTAAAACATTTGTGAATAATGAAGAGTTTGGTATGTAAGACAACCCTTTTTTTTAAACATTTGTGATAATGAAGAGTTTGGTATGTAAGACAACCCTTTTTTTTAAACATTTGTGAATAATGAAGAGTTTGGTATGTAAGACAACCCGTTTTTTTAAACATTTGTGAATAATGAAGAGAGTTTGGTATGTAAGACAAAAAATTTTTAAACACTTATGTATAATGAAGACTTTGGTATGTAAGACAACACCTTTTTTTTAACACTTATGTATAATGAAGACTTTGGTATGTAAGACATCACTTTTCTTTAAACACTTATGAATAATGAAGAGTTTGGTATGAAAAGACAACACTTTTCAAGAACAATAAGCTGATTAAGAGGCAGATGACCTGTACTAGATGATGGAGTTTCCGTACTCCTTCTCTTACCGCATTTATCGATAAATGTTGTTATAGTGAAGATATGAATTTGCACCTTTGCGCTTCACTACTTGGAGCAAATGGTGACATAGTAAGGAAGTACTCATCATGTGCAGAGCCTTCACTTTTGGAAGGAGTTATTCGAAGGAAATAATCTACCTTCATCAAGTTAAACAGGAAAGGGCACCCATGCATGTAACAGAGTTGCCACAATTTTTTTTTTAAATCTGGATATTCTGGAAAAAAAATCTGAATAAATCTGTATATTAAAAAATTAATCTGAATAACAAAATCTGAGGAATTGGTAACTTATCATGTTACTGGAACGCATGTAATTTAGAGGAAAAAATACATTTTTTTTTTTAAATCCGGATATTCAAAAATAAAATCTGAATAGATATATACATTGCGAAATTAATCTGTATAAAAAATCCGAGGAATTGGTAGCTTATATTTTTAGCATAAGTTACTGGAAATGGCATGCAATTTAGAGGGGGGAAAATACTAAATTCAAGATTAATCTGTATATGTGGCAACACTGCATCTGAAAGTAGGGAGAAGTGGACTCAAAATGATCAGAACCTTAAACCATCAAAACAGGAGTCATTCAAAGGAAACGATTTTAATTCAGTAAATGAATACAGAAAAGAATATTGGGGTAAGCAATGACAACACTGAAGGGTGTGGACCCGAAATGAGCTGAACTTCATCTTCGCATAAATTATTAAAAAAAAAATCACCTTCCTTATAGCTATACAGAAATCGGGCTGCGTGATGGGAATGGTAAAAGGGGAAGTAAAAATGAGCAGAGCTGTCATCTTCAGAAAGTAACATATTAAAAAGAAATGCCTGTCCTTCTGCAAAGGGTTGTAAAGGACAGCAAACTAATGTAGTGAGAATGTCGTCATATAGGCGGACGCATCGCGTTCTGAAGAGTTATTGGACGAAAATAATCATCTTCCGTCGTCAAGTACAGGCAGAAATCGACGTGAAGTACCTCCGTTGTCAGATGAAGAGTGATCCGAAGGGACATTTTCAAGAAACAATCTTAGCTCTTCAAATGAAGGTAGAAAAGGACATCGAACTTGTAGCCTTAAAACCAATAAAACCTTGTCTAAGGAAGAAAAGTTATTCGTAGAAAATCATTTTTCTCCACCAAGTGAAGGAAATAATGTTTGAAAGTAATCTTCCTTTAATACGTGAAAGTAAATTGGACTCTTGGCGAATGCAGTGAGAATGTCGTAAGTAGCCTTAGAAAGATAAGGACCACCGTCTTTGGAATAAGCATAAATCGGGGGATTTAATTAATCTTTCTCCATCATGCAATGGCAGAAACAAGAGCGAGCTATAACATAAGTGAGGTAGTTGGAAGTAGACAGATCTAGTACATTGAATTGAATATGGAATTTAGGCCAAAGGCCAAGCACTGGGACCTATGAGGCCATTAAGCGCTGAAATAGAAACTGGGAGTAACAGGGTTGATAGGTGTAACAGGAGGAAAACCTCTAACAGTTGCATTATGCAGTAATTGTTAAGAGAGGGTGGAAAGTAAGATGGAAGAAAGAAAATATGAAAGGAGGTGCTATAACAGGAACGGCAGGGATTGCAGCTAGGAGCCGAAGAGTTATATGAGGAAAATGATGAATGGAAACGATCTTCATCACTCCAAAAAAGGCAGCAATGGATACTATGCTAATACAGCAATTGTCTCAAAACACAGTCCAGGTAGAAGGTATATAGTGTTATCAGTGCCCTTCACGCGGTTTACTGTAGACACTACTAAAACGTGTTTGCAACGCCTCTTCGGCTCATAGCTGCACACATGTCCTTGAAAACCTTTTACATTACTTCCAACAGCACTTCTTTTCTCTATCTCGTTGGCCAACCCCTATAACTATTATTTCTTACTGTCCAACTCTTCTAACTATTATTTGTCCAAAAAAAAAAACTTTTACATTACTTCCAACAGCACTTCATTTCTCCTATCTCGCTGTCCGACCCCTCTATTAATTCTTACTGTCCAACCCCTCTAACTATTATTTTTCCTTAAAAACCTTTTACATTTCTGCCAACAGCACTTCTTTTCTCCATCTCGCTGTCCAACCCCTCTAACTATTATTTCTGAGTGGAAATGATGGGATTTCTACCGTAATGAATATGTTTGGTCTTCAATCTTCGTATTTTGCTGTACGGTAATTCACTAGAAATAATCTTTGAAAATAATCTTCCCCATCAATCGAAGGCAGAAATGGACACTGCGTTAATGTAGTAAGAATCTCAAAAAAGTATAACCACATAGCAAGCAGACCTTTCGTCTAATAGAACTCTTTAAAGGGAAATATTCGGCGGAAATAATCAGTGAAAAATTACCTACCACCATGCCAAGGCAGAAACAAACCTTACTAAGCCAATGCTGTAACAATGTCAGATGGAGAATATAAACAAGCAAAAGTGACGTCCTCGGTAAAGCAAGTTATTCGAAGGAGATAACCTTCCTCCAGGGACTGACAGCTAAAATGGACACAGGTTATGAAGTGATACTCTCTGAAAATGCACTTCTGGAAGAAGTGGTACTCGAAGGATAATATCATTCCTTCATCAAATCACGACAGAAAAGACGCGGAGCTAATGGAGTGAGAATGCAGGCTCGTCACAAGCAAACCCTCTGTCCCGAGAAGTTATTTGGAAGAAACCATCATCTTCCAACGAGTGGCGGTAGAAACGGACATCGTTTTAGCAGGCACAAATATCATCATAACTCCCATCATATTATTACAAATACTGTTACAATTTAGAATGACCACTAGTTCATCTTAAGGTTGTAATTTACAAAAATCTTTACCAACTGACATCTCATATCATAGCATTGTACAAGAACCTCGACCAACGAATCTTGCTTCTATTCTGTATCTTTAATAATTAATTTCTAACCTTAATGATGAACCTTATAACATCTTTAGCAGATTTTCTCGTTGCAACTTACGTGATTTCTTAAAAATAAATAAATAAAATAAAAAAAGGCGAGGAGAAGCCTTGTAAAATACAAGAGAAGGATTGACGGTAAAACCCCTTCAGGAATTCTCCTGAAGCCGGAGCATGAAAAAATACTAGTAAAGAAATTTTGGCTGTGTACAATAATGGCATGAACATATAATCATTTCATGTGTTTGTGTGAATGCGACTTTTCCTTTTTAAGGAACGGCTCCTGGTAATATTAAGCTCCCAGTAAGTCTCTAGGTGATGAATTGCTAACCATAAGAACTTCTCTCCCTTGGCTTCAATCCGCAACAGCGGAGGGACAAGGTCTTTTCGGGGAGAGAGAGAGAGAGAGAGAGAGAGAGAGAGAGAGAGAGAGAGAGAGAGAGAGAATCCTTCATTTTTTGAAATCACGGCTGGTTACCCGGTGCAGAAAACTTTCACATCAGCCGCTTTAAGCACTCAATTTTATTTATTTATCTATTTACTTTTGCGTTCGCGCACACATGCAGTTAACCAACAACCTTTCATACTTGCAGCAAATCCAAGTCTTGTGTATTTAGGAATAGAGTCCTTAACGCGTACTTATTCTCACAAAGCACGACCTGTAGTAATATGAATACTATATCAAATAAAAATACAAAGAAAATTCTCAGAGTCGGTAAGGAACTTGATCACGTGCACAAGATTTCTTTGGCATTTTTAGCTTAGGGGATTAAGGGATTGGCATCGCTTATTCACCCACATACCTCCCCACATCCCCCTTTACACAACTACACAAACAAAAGCACAAAGCAAATAAAAATCTATCCTTTTCTGGAACATAATGTACTATACAGAAACTACCTGTTTAAAACAAATTTCACGAGACAAAGGCGAAACAATATTGGCAGACTCAACAGCCATAAAGAGAGAGAGAGAGAGAGAGAGAGAGAGAGAGAGAGAGAGAGAGAGAGAGAGAGAGAGAGAGAGAGAGAGAGACCTGCAATGGAGGACCACGGAGGAGGTGCAGTAGCAGCAGTAGGAATAACAGGTCCCGACCTTAAAGCTTCGTCGGAGTGAAGGGTGGACTGGGCGTCTCCAAGAGTCCGGCTGACACCCATCATGGTGTATTTACATTCTCTGATGCGTATTTTGCATGCTCGTATAAAAACGTGCAATCAGTGGTTTTGTTCTGGTGAACCTTGAAGGGAGAAAAGCAGAAAAGGACGAAAAAGTTCTTCCCTACACACCAAAAGAAAATACATTTCTCTCTCTCTCTCTCTCTCTCTCTCTCTCTACACACACACACAACCTTAGCGGTCTGGTACAACTCGGATATACTTAACGTGTTCAAGGTAGAACACCTGAAAATATATATTATTCTTTTATTCTTTCTTTCTAAGATTAAACGCTACATTAATGACGAGAGACATAATCCAAATTTCATTTTTTCAATAGCACAGAAATACCGACAAACTTATTAAAACGTGCTCAAGGAAAAACCATGCTTAATTGCAAATCATATGTGAATATGAGTAAACCACTTCAGTCCAAGTGAAAACACATTTGATGATTCTCACAAAAAAATAATAAATAAAAATAAAAATAAAGTAAACTTCATATACATGCTACCTTTTTACATCTCAGGCCAAACATAATTTAAACAAATGACAGGTAAATGTATACAGTACAGAAACAAGATAACTAACAGAAGTAGAAAATGAACAATAAATTCAAATATCTAAATACGAAAATAAAAAAAGCAAACATAGAAATCGCTCGGTTCTCTTCACCAAAACAGCTACAAATCTGGTAGTTCAATTAATCCCCCTATACACATACGAAAAAATAAAGCAATCAAATCATTCATAACAGAGAGAGAGAGAGAGAGAGAGAGAGAGAGAGAGAGAGAGAGAGAGAGAGAGAATGTGTATATGTACGTGCGCGCGAGTCTGGTAGTTGATCTTCTCGTCCCCAGCCGGTGTGTTCGGAGGGCGAAGGAAGGTGGGTTAGCGGTGACGTGAGAGGTGGACGGACAAGAGACGAGCTGGGGACTAGACTAGATGCACGGGGACTAACTTCGTGCCTTCAAGGGTCCCCCCTACGTGAGGGTGGGGCTACATAGTGTATGTGTATGTGTGTGTGCGTGTGTGTGTGTGTGAAGAGGGTGTAACGTGTGGGTGTACAAAAATGTAGCACCGCGCGCTCCGGGCCTCCCTCCTCCACAAGGCTAAACTACACAACAAGGACGATCAATAAAGTGGCAAAATCTGCCGCCTCTGCTCAGGGAGATATCCTTCGTCCGAGGTAAAAATGATCGACGTGGTTGTGTAACCGATCGGTTTGTGACATGTCACCAACACAAACAGTTGGCCTAGGACCAGCATTACAACTTTACTTTGCTGTAGACATATACATTGGCAGCCCAATTAGACGAGGGAGAAATAGGGCTTCAAAATAACGCAACACTGTAATATACTGATACAGCCAAGCCCTCTTTAACACTACCTAGTCAAAAAACTTCAAATTTCTAGCCGTCTAAAGCAATGGACCCCAGACCAGTCTCTCCCTTTTTCAGGCAGCAGCAGGAGGGGTGCAAATACTTCCCCTTCCCTCCCCCCTCCTCTAACCCACCACCCCTTCAATCCCAATACTGAATCATGAGCCCCATTGTAACCACCCCATCCACCACCCACTGACGTTGGCTTCGTGGGGATCCACGCTCCCCCAAAATTCTCACCTCCTCCCCCTCCCCCACCCCCCATCCAAATGTTATTTCAGGGATCGGGAAAAATTTATCGACATTAAATCGTCGATTCCCTGAACGCGATCAATGTAGAATTTACTTCGACATTTATCACATTTACCAGGGTATGACGCTCAAAGAGAGAGAGAGAGAGAGAGAGAGAGACGCAGTATATTTGAAAGCTTGATATATTTATAGCTTTCTTTTTCAGGCAAAACTATGACAGCCATTGCAATACATAGGAGTTCTATTTGAAATACAGGTAAAAGCATTCATAACATAACCTAGAGAGATGTAAAAACCAGATAGTTTTTATTTGGAAATAATCCAAATAACAGACGTTAAACCATAAAAAGACTCCTGCTTTTCATCCTGTGAGGACAACTACAGAGACTGTGTAAGGAAGCCTACAGGTCTGTCCAATCACTCGCAGCGTAGTTCGACCCCGGCAAGGCACGAGACAGAGAGAGAGAGAGAGAGAGAGAGAGAGAGAGAGAGAGAAGCAATGAGGGCGAGGAAGGCATAGATGATGATGGCGGCAGCCAGCAAGTGAGCAAGAGAGAGAGAGTGTGTACACGTGTGAGGGATGAAGGGAGGCGACCGTGGAAGGATGCAGAACGGAGGAAAGTGAGTGGGAGGGAGGGAGGGAGGGAGGAGGAGGGGGATGGAGAGAAAACGGGAGGGTCTGAGGTAGAAACGTACTAGCAATCTCTCTCTTCTCTCTCTCTCTCTCTCTCTCAGTCTCCGTATCACCTTCCCCGACTATACACCAGTCTATTTAATTCACTTCCCTCCAACCAGTCACATACACACACACATACACGCACACAAACATACATCCACACGGTGTGTACACACACACACACACTATGGCTGATATGATCCTCTACCCTCCCTCCACCCAGTTCTCTCTCTCTCTCTCTCTCTCTCTCTCTCTCTCTCCAACTCACATACAACGCAGTTCCTTAGTCCACCGCCAACCTCTCTCTCTCTCTCTCTCTCCTCTGCGGTGTAACTCCATGCTTTGCCATGTTGTAATCGTTGTCGTCGTCTGAACGTTATATACATTTGACGCTCATATAACGTATTCTGTAAATTTAGTAACGAACACCTGCGCCAAGCCTTCAATACACATGCAACACCATGCAAATGCAGTATTAGGACTGTGTATAAATAACCAAATTAATTGCCTTATCATAACAGGTACGCTCGTATACACTGAAATAAACAAGAATTAAAAATTGATATACATCAACAGAAGTAGAGATACAATCCAAAGTACCCATGTAAATATTACCAGTTGCTATGGTAACCAAATTTCATGTGGAACATAAATTCTCTTTCAACAAAACATGAAAAACGTTGCAAACGGAAAAAAATCTAAGGACCCACATGACTATTAGAACATGATATCAAAGCTCACCAATTTAAAGAAGGATTGCCTTTTCATACAGCCATTATGGCGATGTCGATTATAATCTTTTCATAACAGGACTAAGCCGAACTATTTACCAAAATGCAATTGCAATACACAAAAAGATACATCGGTTGACTACCATCTGACAAAAGCGACGCTACTCTGTGGGAAAAAACTATAAGTAAAATAGTCGAAAACAGACGAAACGCAATACTATGCTGAGGGCCTTTCGTAAGCAGGTTCCCTGGTTGCTACAGAGGATTCTTATAACAATTTAAACTACCAAAAGGGGTAAAATGGTCAATATTCAACTGCCGATCCCACAAGGGAACGATTTCGATAAAAGGCACTCTTGCAATCCTCCTAGCAACTATAGCGGCAAAATGAACACTGCGCAGATAACCTGAACGATACTGCTCTTAGATCCTCATAAAAAGTGACGTGGTCGGTTGGTTTTAGACCATGCTAGCCTTATACCAGCACGAGTCATTGCCTTAAGGCGGCAGAAGGAATCGGTAAGATTTTCGAGGGTATAAAGACCTTGAAGCATCTCCATTTTTCTGTGATGATGGTATCATATACAAGAGCTTCTTCTTCCGTAACAGAATTATACATGACAAACTATGACTGTCAATATCATATTCTAATATATCACTCGGAAATAAACTGATAATAACTAAAAGTAAAATTATACCACCAGGTTAAGTATTTTGCTAATGAAAAAATCGTGAATTCTGATTTAGAATTGGAAAAGCGGCCAGAAAAAAAACTGGTACAAATCCGTTAAGAACAAAATTTGTGGCTGGCCTATATGGCTCATTTAGGTCGCTAAAGGCTGCGGCTGAAATGGCGATCTTTCAAAATTTGACAGTAACATGAAAGTACAAAATTCAGTGGAGAATGAATGTATCCTTATCGCCTGGCCTGTTGTACCTGAAGGATGGCTTAAAAAAATACATTAAAATAAATTAAAATGGCCGGTAAAGAGAGGGATACTCTAACCGACCATCAAACAATTTGAACTTCAGGTCCCAGACCGACTCGCAGCCATCTTGGAGGTCGAGGTCATGGAGCTGGGCGGGGGAAACTGAACATCAGTTAATTAGGACGTATATAGGAAGACTTCTTCTTCAGAATCCATGTAATAAAAACATGCCACACACACACGTTGGTCGATTCCTACGACTGCATAATCATAAGCATTACTAAGAACCCTGAAATGAATAGGATCTTAGCTGATCAGGAAGATACTAATTGAAGGACAGAGCGCAGGTGCCGGAAAAATAAGCGCATAATCCAAGTCAACTATAAAATTCAACTTGACATATATTAAGTCAAAGTGACAAGTATTGCAGGAGCTAAAATAATAGTATCGAGTATCAGTAGTTCAAGCTTGAACTTTAAATTTAAAAAGTATACAAAGAAGACAGTATAAATGTATTATTTTAATATACACACACATAGTCCACTCAAGGATTGGACTGACATCAATGTATTTCGAGAGAGAGAGAGAGAGAGAGAGAGAGAGAGAGAGAGAGAGAGAATTTTCGCACGGCAACTAACAAGAATTATACATGGACATATGATTATAATTCTGAACCAATCTTTACAAATTCCCTGTCTTCATCGTCCAGGAAGGTCGCATAATACTCAAGACACCTAAAGAAATTCTTACGTCTCAACGGAACAGAGAAAAAGCCAAAAAATTCCCCCGTAAAGTGAAATAAAGGACTAAACTCTCCATTACATTAATAAATGTCGTAGCTTTCATACTTCACACATTTCGCGATCTACGATTTACAGCCCTTGTCACGCCTTGATCTTACAACCCTTTCACGGATTCGGGTACAGCGCTAAATATTCATTCCCTTCACATCCCGAAAAGAAATCCAGCTGCAGCCAAGGACGCAAACCGCACCCGCCTTGCATATTTCATCGGGCATCGATCCGATTTCGCGCCTTACGTATGCCATAATACATTCGCTGATCCTGGAGGAGCAACGGTGCCAATATCATCTCTATATATCACCGGCGGGACATTCAATATTCAGGAATTCCTGTAATTGCGCTCCGCGCCCTCGTGGGCTGTGGCACACCTCAAAGTGACAGACATTTCAGTATTATTGATGGCGTATAATGCGACCGGTCATTCTTGACCTGGTTCTTGGTGCATGTATGACAACGCGTCTTGGTTGCACCTGATTTGGAATTCTATTCTGTTATCCTTGATTTTTCACGATATTCCAGTTTTTCTCTTAAGCATCGACTCGGATTCCAGTAATGGGACGAATGAAGACTTAGGTTTTCCAAACTTCTGAAGCAAACAAGCGCAAGATATGAATTGTAAAAAATTCGAGATTTTCAGGTTAATGCGAATGAAAATGTCATAATTAATATTTTTAAACTGAGCGAACGTCCATTTGGGACAAACCCGAAAGGCAACGAAAAGCTTCCAAAGAGCTGTATGCACATATACGATAAAAGCGCAACGGTGACAAAAACAACAAATAAATAACAAGACACATCAAAGGAAAATACAAATGCATACATATATGCTCATATAGTCTGTGACACTTGATAGCATGCGACAATAAATTCAGCTGCGGACAAAATACAAGAGAGAAGTACCAAGCGCTTTCGCGTTATTTCAACGCATTTTCAAGGTACAATGCAAATGTGTTGAAATCACACGAAAGGCGCTTGGTGTTATTGTTATTTTTCTTTTTTCTCGCGGCCTTTAATAAATTTCAATAAAACTATACGTATATCCGGCAGACTTGAGTCATAGTGCATGGGGATTTGAATAAATTAAGCGTCAGTCTCTTACAACTTCCAATAACAACGCAACTCGGACTGATCCTTTACAAAGGTTTCTGATACTGGGAGGTATAAAGACGTTATAGCTCGAGAAAAATAAGTTAACATTAAATACAATTTGTTCGGTCTTTCAGGGCACTGACTTCCAAGACGCAGGAATCTTAAAATTAGGAATCAGTAATCAACATGAAACTGAAATTCGATTGTATTTTCCTACTACTATAAAGGCAGCATGCTGATATTAATTGAAAATATAACACTTAGTCAATGCCGTTATTCGCTTATACAGATAAGTTAAGCTGCAAGCAGCGCTGGGGACGGTTGGTACTTGGATGGATTACCTTGAAGAAGAAGAAGAAGAAGACAGGAAATGAAACTTGTCAGGGGAGAAAAAGACAATAACTGACTTTCCCCTGACAAGTCCGAAAAAGAGAAAACGCATGAGAAATACGGATCAGCGGCCATCACTGAAATGTCCGGTCACCTTGAGAGATTTATTCACTTCCCAATTTCCAGGTCTCGTTGCCCCCCCCCCCCACCCCCTCCCACCCCCTCCATGGCAGACAACAACCTTCCCGTGTTCCGTTACTAATTCAATTCCAGAATGTGCTTCCCTGCCTTCCTCTGTATTCCCAGCATCTGTAGACGTATCGCTTTCTTGCAGCGACGAGATTTAACTCTTTAGCCCACGAAGCTGACCTCATCGTATCATGATTTGTTCGTTTTGTTTGTTTGTATGGTATTTTTACGTTGCATGAAACCAATGGTTATTCAGCAGCAGGACCATCATCATATTATGAGTTCAGTTTCGTTTCGGATACATCCTGTTTTATATAAATGGCAGTAAGAGGCGTTAAGAGAACAGAGTTCGAGAGAGCTTCTATTTTTATACTCGACAACACACAAGCGGCCGCCATCTGATTTGTCATTCCCGTATACGAATATGCCATTATTCAGTCAGACAGCGGGAAGACCCATTGCCAAACAAGAACTTAAACAAAGGTCCAACCTTCATTACAGTTTACAGTGAATGTCATTCAGGTTCAATAATAATATCAATTCCAAACTAAAACAAAGAACGATGAGACAGTGCTAATTACAGTTTATAAGAGGAAACAAGATGGAAGATAATACCGGGTGGTTGGAAGAACCACGAGCAACAGCAACAACGGAGTAAATATTCTACAGCTTAGCCGTGCATGGAAACATACAGGTACAGAGAACTCGGCTACCGAAAATGCTATCACCGAGGAAAATATCGGATTTGGTGGCTTGTTGATGTTAAAAGGTAAAGTTAAACACACACAGACCAGTCATTTCTCTTCGGCCCGATGGAACACTAGCCGACATCGTACCTGAACAAGTGCATAATATTACAGTGAAATTTCAAACTAACTTTAAACCCTACGTATTCACAAATTATTGAAACCTTTAGCGTCATCATAAAATAAAAAAAAATTATAGTATAGCCAGAAACCATAAAAAACTTAGGTAATTTAAAAAAATAAAAATAGAATAACAGAAGGTCCCTTCATAAGCAACAAGTAAGAATCAGCAGGTATAAACCCCCTTCCCCCCTGCCCCCAAAACAAAATCGTGGGCGCGCATGCACGCTGTTCAAAACGCCAGTAACGAAACACCACAAAGAGAGAGAGAGAGAGAGAGAGAGAGAGAGAGAGAGAGAGAGAGATTAGGAGGGTGCGGCCTTACTTCCATGCGTTACGTAATAGCGTAGCGGCCATTTCATTTAAGTAGATATACAGTACGCTATCCCAATATAAACAATTATACGTACTGCCATAACCTTTCTTCTCTGGTTAACAGTAAGCTAAGATTTTCCATTGATTTTATTACTTTTCCTATTGAGAAATAATACAAATATGTAAATGTCTAAAATTCTGTGTGCGAAGTAAATTCTTATAAAAGGCAAAATGTAATACAACCTTTTTCATTACCAGTCTATTCCAGCGATTCCCAACCAGGGCTCAGTGGAACATTAGGGTTCCACTCGCCATTACCAGGGGTTCCGCAAGAAATCGTGAAATAAATATGTATTACAAATGACAGTGATCTGAATTTAAACCGCTAGATTATTAGCAATGGCCTGAATTGTAATTTCAGTACGATATATATATATATATATATATATATATATATATCTATATATATATAGAATATTATTATATATATATAAATTGTACAGCAGATATAGGTTCCCTGGGATATAAAAAAATGCTTCAAGGGTTCCTTAAAAGTTATAGGGGTTAATTGGGAACACCAGTCTGCTATATGAATATGTGTACAGACAAACAAATAAAATACAGAGACACGGCAACTGACATTACAGTTCATAGACTCATTTCATTTTCAAGATCGCATACACGAAGAGGTTCGAGCCTTAAAGAAAAAAAGAATCTCTTATAGTCCGGTGCAAAGAATAATAAATTATAAAAAAAACCTGAAGAAACATATGCGAACGGCATTGTCTTATGATTGTTTACAAATGACAGCAGTCAAAGGTAAATAAAAAGGTTAATAGTGGAATGGAATGAAAGGAACAAACGTCAGCGATAGAAGTGTATAAACTCTGTTGGCAGTTTACGAATTCTTGCGAAAATTAGTAAAAGGTTCAATGACCCTTTTTTTCCCAGCCACGGGAGAATGAAACTGCACCTAAGGTGAAATAGTTCATTGACCAGTGAGCAAGTATACACCAGTACACCGCGTCTACCGACAGCAGGTGCGAGAGCACATTTTGTTGTTCATTTAATCTTTATGATATTCGGTCTGATTGTCATTTTTCCTTTCCGTAAATAGATGTATTCTATACTGCCGAAGTTTGGGTAACAAGTTAATGCCTTTTTCGGCTTCTTGTATTTGTAAAGAATTATAATACTTTGCTAACCAAAGTAAAATAAATTCATAACTAAGCAACGAGAGAGAAGACGAACAGATAAAAGTCAAATTGAAAAAGAAGTCAGGCTTTCTAAGGATAGACTCCAGAAGACCTCGTTACCATATTAACCAATGTAAGAATAAGACTTAGTATGTAACACCATCGGAAATAGAGAGGAATGGCGAGCCATGATTGCCGACGTCCTTGGGGATATGGCACTTGGATGGTGATGATGATGATGATATGATGATGTAACACCATATCAACCCATCAACTTTTAAAGGTTAAATAATATTTAAACATAAAAATAATACACTACAATGTTCCTACAACCGTAGTTGAAATTACCACCTTAACATTAATTTCTTCATGAAACTATTAGAAAATAAAATAAAAAAAGAAATGCAGTTGATAAAATTCTATACAACACCAACTTCAAAGGATTGCGTAACTTGACGAAATTTACTTATTAGCGAACGAGATACGGGTACATGGGTACACTGTTATGTCTTATATTTGGCCATATTTTGAATTTACGAGCGAGTGCAAAAAATTACAACAACTAACAATATAATGCAACAATGATAATAAACAAACTCAACTGACACACGCCTACCAGAATCCTATACTGTATTTTTGTCAGAGACATGAGATGTCCCAAAACCATTTTTTAATGGCTACCACATTGAAGATAATCACTCCTTTGTGTATGCGCGTGTTAGAGAGAGAGAGAGAGAGATTCATGGAATTTCTCGGTAGACAAAGGCCTTGAAGTGAGACGGAAGATTGTGCTTGTTTCTAGTTAGATTGATAAATAATTTTTCTGTTTTGATTTCAAGATCTTGAATCTTAATTGCTCATTTAATTTTTCCCAAACGTACCTCTTACCCAGTTTAGGCTATATATATATATATTATATATATATATATATATATATATATATATATATATATATATATATATCTATATCTATATATATATATATATATATATATATATAATATATATATATCTCCATTCCAGAGGAGTTCTGAAAGCTATACGGCTGTTGTTCATGGTCAAGCATCAATATTTTTCCGTCCCATTTTTTTTCTCTTTTGATATAGGCACATGAATTTAAATTTCCACTCCCGGCGGCTTTGCTTAGAATGAATGAATGAATGAATGAATGAATGAATGAATGAATGAATGAATGAATAAATAAATAAAAAAATAAATAAATAAAGACAGCGTGCTCACCAAGCCGGACATTTTGGGAGCGGATCCATAAAACATTCCCCCGTCGCTTTCCCGTCTATGTATCGTTCAACAAATACGTCCACTTCGTCCTAAAACATTATGCATTCCCAAAGACATTTCAAAATACCTCGTTGAAATGAATTATAGATTCAAGTTTCATGAACGAAATCGCTTTTGAAAATACGCAACCATGCGGTGACAGTCACACGCGATTTCGATAAAGTCTACGGGAGGCAATCTCCAGGTGTCGAAAAAAAACCGACTGACCGGGTAGCTAGTTAGTTAGTTATTTTATTGACAAAAAATATACAATTATTTGTAAAAATTTGTCCACAAAGAGACATAATACGAAATAAACAAAGTGGACCGTAATCTCTTCTGTTCTTGCACGTACATGGCTTACAAAGAAAAAATACAACATCAAGCGCAAATAACATAAGCCCATAAAAACAAAAGAAGCGATATCTATGAAAGTAACAAGTAAACAAAGTATAATGAAAGATGCAAAGTCTACCGCGGAAACTATTACCTGGGTAACCCAATGCCAAGGCACTGAAGAACATTTCTAGATATCGCTCCCGAAAGATCGAGCAGCACACGATAATGGCCGACGGACGGAGACCGAGGGTAAATACTATCTAAAGCAGTGGTTCCCAAATTATCTTACCTGACGCCCCCTTTTTGCTTCCAGTAGACCCGCACGCCCCCACTCCCTCTTTTGTTCATGTGAAATGATTCTTGCATTTATTTCTTAGCATTGTTCAGGAAAACAGATTTCTGTTTGTATTAAATATTAATAATGAAAGCCACTCAAACAAATAATAGTACATTCCAGAGACATTTTTCTAATAAAAAACGGGTTGGAGTGACTGCTATAATTATACTTTGCATGTATGTAATGGCAGATATTTGTTCTTTGAATGATTTTATTATTCTAATTAAACAAATATTTTTTAGCAGATGACATCACGCCCCCCTTGTATCCTCCTCACGCCCCCTAGTTTGGGAACCACTGATCTAAAGCAAAGCCCACAGAACACAGAAACTCTGGACTTTTACTTAGAACGTTTATCAGTTCGCCATGAATTGCGTATGGACGTAGGCAGTTTATTAGTGCATGTGCATATCTTCAAATACATCAGTTTACAGCATATTACCAGTTTTAGTGACATTAGAGGATGAACTTGGCCTCAAATAAGTATCGTACACGTTGACATGAATGATAAAGTGGTTGTAATTACGTGTATATCAATACGATACATATTCCTAAAGGTTCCAGGTTCACTCCTTGACTATTGATTTTTTTTATTTATACAGATTTTTGGCATTATGCCAAGCACTGGGGCAACTAAGGCCATTCAGCGCTGAAACGGAAATTGACGGTAAAAGGTTTGAAAGGAGTAACAGGAAGAAAGAAAACCTCGTAGTTGCACTATGAAGCAACTGTTAGGAGAGGGTGGACAGTAAGATGGAAGAAAGAGAATATGAAAGGAGGTACAGTAAAAGGAATGAAAGTAGTTGCAGCTGGGGGCCGAAGGGACACTTCAAAGAACCTGAAGTAACGCCTACATTGCACCGAATGAGGTGCACCGATGGCATTACCCCCCATACGGGGTCCTTGACTATTGTTTCCAGCGTTCAATTCAAGTCAGAGAATATATTCTGGGACCTTCTCATACACTTCCTCCTTCAAGCTTTTTAGTCATTCACTCTGTGAATTTGACATCACACTCTGCAGTTATCCCTATTAAATAAGCCCTTTCAGCACATTTACGCAATTGTCGTTACTTATAAGTGGCTGCATTCTTTCGAATAATTTAACTAAATTTACAAAGCACCAACTCCCAACTGTATCGCCGAATTTATTTTTAAGGACTTTCAATGTCTCTAAGCCTCTTTTTTATCTTAATTAAACACAAAGAATAAATTGAGAAAAATAAATAAATAAAATTTAACTAAATGACTCGAGAGGTTAAAGGGCAATTGAATTATTACTACCGGAAACGATTTCATTATTTTCTTTACATACTGACAATTCAATAAGGCTTAAAACTTATTAATAGTATAGTACATTCATTCCGGAGCCCATCGCTTTTTTTCTTTTAAGGCCGATCCACAGATAATACTCTAAACATTAGTTATTTTTTTTTTATTAGTTTATGTTACGAAAGCTCCAAGACATACCTCGATTTACTTTACTCCGAGATCGGCAGAGGCGAATGGAATCATAAATTGAATTTACTACTACATCCCACACATTTCCTCAACCTGAAACAGCGCCTCATACTTTTAGTAATAAAATAGTTTGAAAAATTTTGATGCATCGAAATTCTTGCCACTTCAGTGACAGCGATTCTTCAAAGTTTAGAATTCGGGTTTCACCTTCGCGCCTATAGACCACGACGCCACATTATTATCACTATTGTTATTATTGTTATGATAATTATTTTTATTGCTAACCTGTCATCCTAGCTGGAAAAGCAGAATGCCACGACCCAATGATCGCAACAGGGAAAGCATCGTAGTTAGGAACACAAAAACCGAAGTAAAGAATGACTTATCATAGCCGAATTACCAAGATTAAACAAATTGGTTAAAAAATCTAAATATGAAATAAGATTCATTTGAGTACGCTAAAAACAAATTGCATTCAATTTGAAATGCCAGATTTCCAATGATTCGACTTCGAAACTAGAAAGTTAGCCAGCCTAAAATCTGAACGTAGAAAACTGTAATAACCGAACTTCATAACAGAAAAAGCAATACCAACTATGAACCTCATAAAATTGCTGATCGAGAACACCAGAAAGGAAGGAAATCTTCAACTTCATTACTTTAAGAAGCCGCAGAATCAAAATGAAGAACTAATAAGCATTTATCAGGGTACATGAAAAGGGAACGGAATTTTCTTCCGATTCATAAAACAGCTTAACCAAAGTGGTTCTGATGAAAAGCCTTTCTGCACAATACACCGAAGTACAAGAATCAACTTCTAAACTTGCAAAATCGCCAACACAGATGTCTTTTTATTAATACAGTAATTCTTTTATTGATACAGTAATTTCTTTCATAGTACATCATCTAGTGCAGAAATCTGGAAGCATCTAACTCAATGGCGTTTAATGACGAAAAGTATCGTTCGATGTTAATACATGCATCAGAAGGCACAAGAAACAGCAACAACTTTGAAAGTAACTCTAAATGGTGTCTAACTTTTCTCTCTCTCTCTCTCTCTCTCTCTCTCTCTCTCTCTCTCTTCTTTCGAGAGGAGAGGAGAGAGAGAGAGAGAGAGAGAGAGAGAGAGAGAGAGAGAGAGAGAGAGAGAGTTTGCCAGGGGGCCAATTTCAATAGAAAACATTTCAGCAACTCACAACGATCGGCTGGACATCGCTATCCACAATCGGACACCTTACCTGGAAGAGAGAATATATTATGAGGTTACAATACTTCCATAGTAGAAAAATAACATCTAAAAATGACACAACTAAACTGATGACTAAATCTTACATTAAGGAAGACGAGCTTGAATCGGCAATAGAAGCTTTTAATGTCATCGTGAAGAATGCTCCCCTCCTCTGTGCTTCCCACTGAAACTAAACAACTTCTTCTTCTTCCCAGCTTTTTCCCTATTCGGGGTCGCCGTTTTTAATGAGTCTCTTCCATCTACAATAAAACCGAACATCAAACCTTAATTTTTCGCAGGAATGAAAATCACTCGATTATGAGGTTTGCTTTTCAAAAGTACAATGAAACTTCTTGAAGTCCGTAACTCTAAATGGACTTGATTTATCGTGTTTCAGGAGAATTCAGAAACTTCACTTCTGTGGAGTGGAATGGGGTATAAAATTTAGGCTACTGCCCAAGCGCTGGGTACCCACGAGGTCATTCTGCGCTGAAAGGTTTTAAAGGTGCAACAGGAGGAAAATCTCGCAGCTCCACTTTCAGACAACTATAGGAGAGGGTAGAGAGTAAGATGGAAAGGAGGTACAGGAAAAGGAATGTACCACCTCGTGAGGTGAACTGACGGTAGTATCCCTCCTACGGGGGCTTCAACTCTGTGATGATTTCACATTTAGGAGAATCAGGTGAAGAAACTACACCAGTTCACCTTGATTTAGATTTACGTCGGCTTTTAGTCATATTAATAAAAAATATGCGCTTCGCTGCAGAGCAAGGCTTAAAATTTAAATTCGTATGAGATCAACATCTACCTTTGCATCTGAAACCGATTTGCACATTTAATGCTTTTTCAATACTCGCCGTATACTGTTTATATATATATATATTATATATCTATATATAATAATAATATATATATAGCATATATTATATATATCGTGTTTATGTTATATATATAATAGTCTCTTATGTTACATTGCTGATAAAACGTCATCCATACATGCTATGCCGCTAAAACTCACGCAAATACAATCGTGATTTTATTTCAATTCCCAGACGGGAAAAAAACTTTATCATATTAAAAATAATTCATTCAACTAAAAATGATTCATTAAGATTTAACAATAACTCTAAATCGGTGATATAAAAATATCTTATGCTTTTCAAAAATAAACTCCTATAATAATCAATGTTGAACTTCAAGAAATACCAATTCAAATTTTTGGTGCTGAACAATTAACTTACGTTATCCTTTAAACTTTAGAATCACACTACCATAAAATATTGTTTTGAAGTCCTGAGCGAAGGTCCTATTCTTTGAAAGATTTTCTCTTGATCAGAGCAACAATAGCCTCTAAGTATTAAATAAGATTAAAGTCTTAACTTACCAAACGATATGGGTGCGAATTGTCTTCTACAACTATTACTTTCATAAGAAAATGCATTTGTATTTCCAAGTCGTTGAAATGCTCGTGAGGGAAATTCCGGGTGTTCCAAACGAATGCTTAAATTTCCAGGCGTTCCAGACTTATATCACGATGCCAAGCTTTACCGACTTATATTTAAAATGGCAGGCTTTCCAAACTCATGCGCTCCAGACTGATATTTAAAACTCCAGGCGTTCCAAACATATTTCAAACGCCTAGCATTCCAGACTTTTACCCAAGATTCCGTACGTTCCAGATTTACGTAAATCTTAAATCATAAGAGTTCCGGATTTACATAAAAAAAAAATCCAAGCTTTCCAGTCGTAATTGAACTTCAGGCGCTCGAGACTGAATTTAAATTTTCTAGCGTTCATACTTTTACATAATAGTCATTCCCGGCGTTCCAGACTTCATCAGAAATTCCTGGCAATTTACATACACCAGAGAGGAGTTCATTAGCCCGGTACGAACGACGTTGTGTATATAAATAGTATATAAATAAACTAACCGGATGTCACTTATTTTGCAAAACCTGATACAATCCACTTCTCCTTAACCTAACCTCACCATTTTAACGCGTTTCCTTGCAATCACTTACCAGCTCCCACAACAGCATCCTAGTGTCCTTTATAGCTCCATGTCCCTCCAAGTTCGGGTCCTACAGGAAAGCACTCAAGCTCCAATTAACAGCCTCGATTTCAGATGTCATCTTAAGTCAATCGGCTGCGATTGATTGATCAACTTTTTGCGTCGTGTGGAACTTTAGAAATTAATTTTCTAATGTTACGTTTTAAGGTTAAATTTAGTTTTATATTTTGAGAAAGCCAAGAGTTTCCTACCGTACATTTTTCTTCCATACATAAATATATATATATGAGAGAGAGAGAGAGAGAGAGAGAGAGAGAGAGAGAGATTAATTCAATCCCTTTAAACATGACTTTATTGCTAATTTTACATAAAACTGGCTTATCGGAAAATCGAATCATCTAGCATAACTAAGGCTGAGAGAGAGGAGAGAGAGAGAGAGAGAGAGAGAGAGAGAGAAGAGAGAGAGAGAGAGAGAGATGAAATTACTCTTGAAAAACATAAATCTGCAAGAACGAAACTATAAGATCTATTCAGTTTGAGAAAAAAATAGCTAATTGTTATCAGCATGTGAACCGCGTGTGTGTGTGTGTGTGTGTGTAAAACAAGCCGACGCTGGAGATGAACGCCATTATTAATAAGCATAAAAGGAGAACCCTATCATCAATATAGGGCGTACGTCGAAGCTATTACTAATTACCAAAACAGAAGCCAATAAGTCCTTGTATAATCAATACCTGTCCATCTAAATTCTCTCTCTCTCTCTCTCTCTCTCTCTCTCTCTCTCTCTCTCTCTCTCTCTCTCCATGACAATAAGTAGTTATACTAATTGAACTCAAAGTGGTCTGTTCTCGTTTTCTCTGTATGTAAATTAGTTGCAAACATATGATTAAAATGTCATTTTATATTACTGTGTAAATTTAAATGTGTAAGTAACAACATTAATAATGTTACATAAAACACCAATATGCAAACTTTATAACATAAGCGCATACCCTAAAATGGATAGCCTACATTATTCATTATCATGATATACACACATACTATATAAATATTTTATTTATATATTTATAATTTATTATATATATATATAATAATATAATAATATATATATCATTTTAAATATTTATATATATATAGATATATATATATATATATATATATAGAGAGAGAGAGAGAGAGAGGAGAGAGAGAGAGAGAGAGAGAGAGAGAGAGAGAGAGAGAGAGAGATTTTGTACTATTAGATATAAATGCATGTGTCAGCAAACACAAGGGAAGAATGCACAAATGACAAAAATACTCAGTTACTACCCTATGAATAAATTGAACAAAAGACATACATGCACCTAAACGCAAAATAGGTACCAGGAAAAAAAACCACTCAAGTACAAATGTACACAAACGCTCAAACAAATCCTAGCCAAATCCTACCCATTTAGGGGCGCCCTCTTCTTTTTCTAACCCCTCTTTCATGCTTTTAGTGAAAGAGGGGCAGAAGGCTATTCTGGACCCACTGACTCCCCTCTACCCCCCTCCCCCACACCCCCTTTTTTCCCCTCCAGCACACACGCACAAACACACAAACACTTTTCATTACTTGCGTCGCCCTGGCAACCCCTCACATCAAACTATGCCGCAGCTCCCCTCCACTAACAAACACATACGCACACCAAACCAACGCATACACACACACATACATACACACGTATGTATATTTGGGGCGGAGTTAAGAATCGATATCTGCAGACCGTTTCATCTCTCTCTCTCTCTCTCTCTCTCTCTCTCTCTCTCTCTCTCTCTATGCGGGTATACGCATAAATATTCTTAGTTATATGACAGTATATTTATTGAAAGACCAGACGAGTGTTTCCAGAAACAGGTCACATACAACACACAGAAGCACATACTTTACATACACAGGAACAAACTCTACATTCACACATACACGCACATACTCTACACATACACGTACATACTAACATCTCCAATAATTTGAGCCATTCTGAATAATTTAACGGGCGCAAAAAGTGCGGCAATCAGCATAAATTTCAACAGAAGGACGAGCATTTGCAGAGAGAGAGAGAGAGAGAGAGAGAGAGAGAGAGAGTTACAATAATATCAATAACACAATGTAAAACACAAAATCACATTAAAAAGCAAAGTAACATGCGCATGAAAAATGTGAAAGAATTTTTCCAACCAAAGTGAACTTAAATTAATGAAAATTTCGAATTTCGATGTAACGAACAAAAAGAAGAATAAAAAAAAAAGATTTACTACATAAAAAATTAAGTTTAAATTATTGAAAATGCGCACATTTCCATTTATTAAGACTGAATCATTCAAATTAACAAAAAATATTTCATTTCTTAAATACAAGCGAGAGCTGAAGTTAATCTAGCAGAAAATAAAAAAAATGATACCTACAAAAAATCGACATTAAACTGAACATAAGGGAAAATAATATGACATTACACAATTCAGAATTAAATGAACGTTAGGTTTAACCTTATTCCAACAGAAAATGGGAAAAGCAACTGTGTTTAAAAACGAGTTTAAATTAATAAAGTCAAATAAAACTGCGTCTTAAAATAGAGTTTAATGAACGTTGAGCCAAGCCCTATGTTATGCCTTAAAAATAAACGGACGACACACACACACACACACACACACACACACGCTCTCACACACACACACACGCTCTCACTCTCTCTCTCTCCGTCTAATACCCTATCGCCCTACTTAATCATATTGAGGTAAAGGAACATTATGACATTGTGCGCCCTGGAGGTTGTGCGTGCGTGCGTGCGCGCGTTATGCGTCTTCTCCATACCATCCTCCTCCTCCTCCTCCTCCTCCTCCTCCTCCTCCTCTCCTCGCTTCCACACATTGATTTCTGGTCCCCCTCTATCGGTCGGTCTCCCTTCCCTCCTATACCTCCTCCTCCTCCCTCTCCTCCCCTTCCCTACTCACTCAGCATGCCGCTCTTCAGTCTCCGTGCACGGCACGGAGGAGGAGGAGGAGGAGAAAGGGGAAAGAGAAAGAGGGGAAAGATTGACTTACGACGGAGAGGGGGAATTGGAAAAGAAGGAAGGCTCTGTAGAAGAAACGGGAGCAGAAGAGAGACGATGATAAGGATGAGGAGGAGAAATGCACGAATATGATGAATATGGAGATTTATGGAAGAATGAGGAGGAAGCGAACGTGAGGACAAGATAGCTAAGGAAAAATAGAATTTATTACGAGGAAGGAATAAAAGAGAAAGGGTGAAAAGTATGACGAGATAGAAGATATGGAAGAAAATGAAAAACTTGAAACGGTCCACGTTTGCTAAGGTCCGTAACTCGCGCTTGGGATATCGCCCACCAGCCTACCTAAAACTGTGAAAGGTTACCAGCGTCTGAGAAAGTCAAGAAAAATATTGCTCAGTCAATGAATTCTTTTTTTCTTTTTTTAGTCTTAGCATTTTTTCAAATAGTGAGATTGACAGGAAGTACAATCTTGTTTTCATTATGTACCCTAACCACAAGGATACAGAGAGAGAGAGAGAGAGAGAGAGAGAGAGAGAGAGAGAGAGAGACGGGACTCGAACCTGTGACAAGTGATCGAGGACATAAAAACGAAGTCTCATACGTTAAAAAAGAAAGAAAGAAAAAAAAAAAAAAAAAAAAAAAAAAAAAAAAAAAAAAAAAAAAAAAAACTCTTACAGCACTGGCCCACTGGGTCAGAGCCTAAAGAAACGCAAAGAAAAGTTAAAATAAAAAGAGGGCGAATAAGTTAAAGATGATAAATGAGGCAAGACCGGGGTTGGAAACCGCTGTCTGAAGCGAGGACACACACGACAGACACATTGGGTGGATGGAAGTGTCAAAAAATGAATTTGACACACGGGAATGAGCTGCTAAAAAGATAGGCAGAGAGAGAGAGAAGAGAGAGAGAGAGAGAGAGAGCACTGAAAAGACGAAGAAACAGACCGGGAAGGCAAACATGAAAAACCAAATTTGAGTGGGAGAGTGAGAGACACCAGAGAGAGAGAGAATCAATACACATCGAGTATCTTGCCAGGCCAGAGAGAGAGAGAGAGAGAGAGAGAGAGAGAGAGTCTCTTGGCAGCATGCTCGCTTTTCTTGCCAAGGGATCATTAAACAAATTCTTGATGCCGTTTTCCCTTTACAATAACTCGAATTCTTCTAGTCTTCGTTCCCCTCATAAACAAATTTTTCTTTCAGTAAAAGCGCATCAAATTTTTACTGTATTTTCCGTTGCAAAGAATAAAGTATTGCTTTTCATACACACAAATACGTCACGCAAAGAGAAATCATGCAATAATATATTCCCTTTTAACAATAAGAGATCTCTAGCACTTCCTCTGACTAAAGATCTATAGCACTTCGTGTATGCGTCATCTAAGCAAAAAAAATATTAGTCTCTGTACAAAAAACAAAAACAATTATTTTAATAAGTTCCATATACCCTCTATAGGGTAACTATCCTTTTTAAATGGCAAAAATCATAAATACTGCCATTTACCACAAAAATATGAATTAATGAAATCTATTCTTCACCAAACGACAGGAGGGGACGTCTATTGGCAGTCATAATGACCAACACAAAAAACAGACAGGAGAGCTACTTTAATATACCAAAATCACATAAGTTCCTCTTCATAAAAATTGTAATGCCACACGTTCACCTTTCAATCATAACGATCATATCGGCGTAAGATTACTGTTCGGCACACAATGACCAATTTAAAACACCTCGTGGCACAACAACAAATGTCATCTACATGGGAAATAATACACTTTTACTCTAAGGACGAAAGCGTTTCAACATACATGGCAATACATGTGATCGATCCCCCCAGCACTCACGATCATGAAATAACTAATGATACAAATCACCCATAAAAGAACTTCTACGTGTACACACAAGAGATGGTAGCTCGGTACTTTTTCTTGAGAAGTGATTCGATGGCAGCTGCGTGACTTGAACGATTCAATTCCCACACATGCTTGACGAACTCAAAAAAGCAAAAGCGAAGACATGGAGACATTATAAAGACCGGATAGCCCTTCCACAAGATTATGACACCTCACACTTACGTATCGAAACAAAATGAACTTATCGAGTGCAGCAATAAAGGCTTAAAATATTACCCAACCAAGAGCCATTTTATATTCGAAATTAATAGGTGCAAGTGCCGAAAAAGAATATTCTGGGAGAGTAATTTTTTTAAATATATCCGTTTTCAGATTCCAAGGATGACTTGAAGGAATAAGCTGAAATTCTTGGTCTGCAGTTACACGCCATCCAGTATCTTGAAGCACGCACACACACACACACACACGAGAGAGAGAGAGAGAGAGAGAGAGAGAGAGACGTCAGCACTGTGAAACGACGGCAAAACCTGCCTATTTTGAACTAAGACATCATTCACGGTCTCATATCTCC
The DNA here is from genome assembly GCF_015104395.2 of Macrobrachium nipponense. Taxonomy (NCBI): domain Eukaryota; kingdom Metazoa; phylum Arthropoda; class Malacostraca; order Decapoda; family Palaemonidae; genus Macrobrachium; species Macrobrachium nipponense. The sequence goes on along the minus strand of NC_061090.1, from coordinate 27,200,769 downwards.
TTGTTTAGTGATGGCACAGCGCCAATACTTTCAGAATTGTACGATCTTTACATGTAATATTATACCGTTTCTTGACATTCCACAATTAGACCCGTTAAGAATTGAGTTGGACAACCGGCAGCCATTTTGAGAACACATCACCTAACTGTGCAGCGACCTAGAAACCTAATCGCCAACCGAAAAAGTCAGCCGCTGAACTTGTGTTTAATACAAATTTCACTTTTTCAAAAAAAAATCTCTTAAATTCACCCTAAACATTCAGACAAAAAGAAAGAAGGATTCTTCCGTTAACCAGTTCAAACCAGCATTACATATTAATAATTCATTAATCGATTTATTTCTTTATCTACTGTCAATCCCTGCCAGTCGACATAATGTTGGGATGACTGGAACAGCCTTTTCATGGAAATAAGTAAAACTTCAAGAGTTGTAGTTGAAAATATCAGCCATAAGCGCATATTTAAGTCATGACATGCTACATAAAACTTAAGAACTCCATACTTGTCCAAAATGCTAAACAACTACATTCGAGGATTTCTTCATATTAACGCTAAAGCTTGCCCATTTGAAGGTAGGGCAATATAGATTTCTCATAATACTTCACTATATACTCTTGTAATGCTTACGCAGTGTTGGAAACTAGAAATCCAACATTATCAACGTTCTTTAGGAAATATGAATTATTGTATAAATGGATTTTTTATCTGGTAGACAAAATCATTAACTAAAAGATAACTATACTCTTTGTCCCTTCCCAGGCCTATATGATCCTCTCTCTCTCTCTCTCTCTCTCTCTCTCTCTCTCTCTCTCTTCACAAGCAAAAATACCAAGCGAATTTGAATGTCGTGACCTCATACCTTGGGCTCAAATTCTTTAAAGTGCTAGAGCATGAATCTCTCTCTCTCTCTCTCTCTCTCTCTCTCTCTCTCTCTCTCTCTCTCTCTCGTATGCGGAGGGCGACTTCGGTATACAGGCAGCAGTGCCAAAAATTGATCGTCACGTACTGGCTCAACTACCCTGCCGCACACTCGATTCCGACGCTTCAGTTGGTCGAAACACGATGACGTCACCGGCACTTTTCATCTACCATTGGCTGTCGTACCATGACGTCATCACTACCTCCGTCCGCTTAGCATCTCTCTCTATTGCTTCACCAATTGTTCCTCACGCCAATTGGCTGGTGCAATAAAACATCCAGCGAAGGAGTCACGATGGGGATAAAAAAAATGTACAGCTCGGCGTGCAAGATATCCCGAAACGCGATTACGTCCGATCAAAAATTACTTCACAAACCTTTACATGAAATCTCTCTTTTAATTATTTAATGAATTAATTAACCTATATATTCGTTTATTTATTTACCTATTTATTATTGGTTTTGCTTCATTCTTCTCACTATGAAGTAGGGCGTCTGTGCGACGCTTTAAGACAACACAACGCGACCTTCTATTTTCAGCGAATAATAAATTACTTTTGTTTAACAACTGACTCAGACAAAGTGAGCGTCTAAAATAATCAAGAACGAATGAACAGGCGATGAACAGCAGACATTAAATATCTGACAATCCCTTACACAAAATACGACGCAAAATTAGTTTGTTTACTTGCATTTGTCAGAGTTGTCTATCGCAATGGGCCAGAGCGCATCTCAAGGCAAAGTTGAAAGAACATAAGTGATTAAAATATTAAGACCGTAAAGACCGACGGACAATGAAAAATACAATTATTGAAATGTAAACGTTCAAAAATATAAAACATTTTTACTTAAATGTAAGCGTTTAAAAAGACGAAACTTTTTTACTTAAATTGAAACGTTTAAAAATGTAAAACGTTTTTACTTAAATGTAAACGTTTAAAAAGATAAAACATTTTTGCTTAAGTAGGTAACGCTCTTTCGTAACAATAGTCTCACCTAACCTGACCTAAGACGGGGGGCTTCGCCTTTGAAATCCTACCGCAAGTCGAGCCAAGGTCTAGAGAAAACTGTAGACCTTGAGTCGAACCAAGGTCTGGACAACTGAATCGACCAATATCGACGATTACTGATATAATCCTATCGTTATCTTTGATAACTCGCTAACTCGACCAATCTCAAACTAATCTAATCCAACCTCATCCTTCCTTACCAAGGTACTTCTGCATAAACCCGGCCGATATGTCGACCAATATAGTAATGTAATTCAAAGCAATAAATATTATCGTCGAAAATGTGCTGTCTACTGGCTACATTCACCATCGTGGGTGCGATTCTCACTGAGAAGGGTAATATCTTCTGTAATTTCCTTAATGATTTCAACGCTGTCAATGGAAACCTTATCCATATCGCCAGGAAAATGAAAGGACCATTGTGGCTAGTAAGTACAAATAATTCACTATGAACAAAAATAAATAATGTCCAAGGACGGAAAAAAACAAGAACAAACTCTGATTGGCGTACATTGCATTGCTCGTCTGTGGAAAATATTGACACGGAAACGAGATGGCTCGTAAATTCTTTGTTATTAGAGATGCGAAATTCTCCCCTGTCTTTGGACAAATGGCCAAAAAAGCGTTTCCGCAGTTGAAATCAAGACTAAAGCCTCAAACTGAGTTGGGTTCCCAGCCAATGTCGGTCAAGATAACTTTGCGTAATTAAAGTCAATACGAACGAAGAATTGCTCGCTGTGCATACACTCTCGAGAGGTAGGACCAACTGACAGTTCAACGTGCATTCTCAAGATAATTATCAGATTTAGAGAGAATTCGAATGTAAGGAATCTCTCTCTCTCTCTCTCTCTCTCTCTCTCTCTCTCTCTCTCTCTCTCTCTCTCTTTCAGACCATAATGTCATAGAATTAACAGTCCATTCCAAAGCAAGTGAAAACAGAGATAAGCAAGAAATGAAAAAGTGGGAAGGATATGGAAAATACAACTTTACAGTAAAAAATATAAAATGGTCAGAAATAAATGAAGAATTAAACAAAGATTGGGATAACATTTTCGTAAGTGATGACATAAGGGTAAATACGGAGATATTATATAAAATATTAGATAGTGGATAAATATATACCGAAGAAGAAAATTAAACTCAGTCATGCATACCAAGGAGAGAAGGATCTTGTTCCAGAAAATCAGTGGAAAAAAGGTCTTGCAAAAGAAAAAAATGCATGGAAAGTTATAGACTAAAAAGTAAGATATGCAGAACAAAATATTATACAATCAAAGAAAATTGAAAAATGGGACTTGGAAGAAAAACCCTTATAAATATCAAGCAAAACCCCAAACTATTATACTCATACGCGAAAAAGATGAATAAAAGAAGAATAGAAATAGGCCCCCTTAAGAATTGAAGGGAGATTAACGAATGAAAAAAAGGAAAATTTGCAACATAATGGCAAAACAATTATAAGAGAGAATTCACCCCTAGAATAGATAATGAAGATAATGATATAGAAGTAAGGGACGAAAATAGTGAATAATTAGCTGACATAGATGTTAATGAAGCTGATATTGTGCAGGCTATTAATGAAATTAAAAATGGAGCTGCCAGCAGGGCCTGATGGAGTTCCTGCTATTTTGTTAAAGAAAGTAGTTCATTCTATGCAAAGCCACTTGCAATATTATTAAGACAAAGTGTAGATACAGGCATGATTTATGATGAGCACAAATTAGCATATATTACCCTACATTCAAAAGTGGAATCAAGACTAGAGGCAAGTAATTTATATGGCCTGTGAGTCTAAGCATCACATATTATGAACAAAAATCTAATAAAAAAATAATTTGTTTAATATTGACGACATGGTTAGTACCCGGAAAAAGTACACAAACCCAACTGTTAGTCCACCGTGAAAACATATACAAAAAATATGAAAAGCGGAAATGAAACAGATGTGGTTTATCTAGACTTTGTAAAAGCTTTTGACAAAGTAGACCATAATATATTAGCGAAGAAAATTAGAAAACATAATATAGTGGATAAAGTAGGAAGATGGTAAAAGAATTTTTACACAACAGAAAACAGATAGTTATGGCAAAGCGATGAGAATCGGAATGAAGCTAAGGTAATTTCCGGTGTGGCCACAAGGTTACGGCGTTAGCTGCATTACTGTTTGTTATTATGATTACAGACCATAGACAGTAATGTTAAGGACTCGGTAGTGAGTAGTAGTTTCACCGATGACACAAGAATAAGTAGCTAAATTACTTGTGATGAAGATAGAACGCGCTACAAAGAGACCTTAACAAAGTATATGATTGGGCAAGTAGGTAAATAGGATGGTATTTAACTCTGATAAATTTGAATCAATAAACTATGGAGACAGAGAAGGAAAGCTAATGCATATAGGGGACCTAATAATGAGACAATCAACAAATAGGAAGCAGTTAAAGACCTTAGTGTGATGATGAATAGGAACATGTTATGCAACGATCAAATAGCCAATTCTATTGGCAAAATGTAAAGCAAAAATGGGAATGTTGTTACGGCATTTAAAAACAAGAAAAGCTGAACACATGATTATGCTTTATAAAACATATGTTCGTAGTCCACTTGAATATTGCAATATGATATGGTACCCACACTATCAAAAGGATATTGCACAAATAGAGTGTACAAAGGTCCTTTACAGCTAGTATAGAAGAAGTTAAGGACCTTGACTACTGGGAAAGACTACAATCCTTAAAATTATATAGTCTAACAAGGAGAAGAGAACGCTACATGATAATTCAGGCATGGAAACAGATAGAAGGAATAGCTGAAAACATCATGGAACTAAAAATATCAGAAAGAGCAAGCAGAGGTAGATTAATAGTGCCCAAAACTATACCAGGAAAAATAAGGAAAGCACACAGGACATTAATCCACTACGCACCAGCATCGATAATGCAGCGTCTATTCAATGCGTTGCCAGCTCATCTGAGGAATATAACAGGAGTGAGCGTAGATGTGTTTAAGAATAAGCTCGACAAATATCTAAACTGCATCCCAGACCATCCAAGATTGGAAGATGCAAAATATACCGGAAGATGTAATAGCAACTCTCTGGTAGACATTAGAAGTGCCTCATACTGAGGGACCTGGGGCAACCGGAACAAGATGTAAGGTCTGTAAGCTAAGGTCTCTCTCTCTTTCTCACACACACACACACACACACACACAAGGGGCTCTTACTCTCGAGATAATGCGAATCAAAGTTATATCATTTACATCACTTTTCAACATTAATTGCAGGCAATGAAATCTGTTTCTAGGTATTCTGTAATTCCGTACTATTGTGATATCTTCCTCTTGAACATCGGTCCAACCTTTTCCGGGTCCAAATACTGGTTTTCATTTATTCCGAATTTCGGGGAAGTTGGAATACAAAATTAGGGACCAGTTGGAATACAAAATTAAGGAACAGACTCTCAAAATTCTGTTACCACTTTCTGGAATGTTGATCTAAAATTTCCAGAGAGAGAGAGAGAGAGAGAGAGAGAGAGAGAGAGAGAGAGGAGAGAGAGAGAGAGAGAAAGTGTTTGATAGATAGACATAATATACAATTCAGGGCGGAGGCCAAGAGCTGGGAACTATGAGGTCATTCGGTGTTGAATAGAAATTTGAGAGTAAAAGGCTTGAAAAGGCGTAACAGGAGGAAAACCTCGAAGCAGTTGCACTATGAAATAACTGTCAGGAGAGTGTGGGAGATAAAATGTTAGAGAGAATACGAAAGGAGGTACAGTAAAAGAAATGAAAGGGGTTACAGCTAGGCGCCGAAGGGACTCTGCAAAGAACCTTAAGCAATGCCTACTGTGCACCAAGTGAGGTGCATTGACAGCACTAACCCCCACACCCAAAGTCGGAACTATAATATCAGTCGATATTTTGACGAAGACAAAACTTTATGATTACCGATTCCAACTCAGACCATAGTAGTTCCAGTTCTAAGAGTGAAGCAACTTCAAAATGTCGGAATTGACAAATCTATTTATTGAGAAAAGGTAGGGTAAAAAAAAAAATTAAGAGAATTTACTGCAGACAAAGTTTCTGGCATCTTAATCCAAACTTCGGAAACGGCAAAATTCAAGGTATATTTCTAGCTTTCTACTAATAAATATAAATTTCGGGACAACTGTGCCTAAATTTTGGGATGGTGTATAACCGATTCAAAACTTGGGGAATTAAATTAATAGAAATTTTGGAGCTGTTGTCTTCACTTACAAGATCATTTCAGAAACTGTCTTTACTTATAAGACCACTTCAGACACTTCAGAAACTGTCTTTCCTTACAGGACCACTTCAGAAACTGTCTTTCCTTACAAGACCACTTCAAAAGCTGTCTTTCCTTACAAGACCACTTCAGAAACTATCTTTCCTTATAAAACCACTTCAGAAACTGTCTTTTCTCATAAGACCACTTCAGAAACTGTTTTTTCTCATCACACCACTTCAGAAACTGTCTTTCCTTATAAGACCACTTCAGAAACAGACTATGACAAATATATACTGACGAATATTCTTATATAAAGGGCATTGCTAACCTAGGAACTCTCAGTAATTTATATGTAGATAGCCACGCAAGCAGAGAGAGAGAGAGAGAGAGAGAGAGAGAGAGAGAGAGAGGAGAGAGAGAGAGAGAATGTTGGCACCGGGAGAAAAAAAAAATAAAAAAGGAGGTACCTGTCTCGAGCAAGGAAGTAATTACAGACGCGGCCGTAAGATGAATATCTCGAGAACGCAATCTCGTTATGAGTGAGTCATCAAAGAGCAGGAAAAAGAGAAAGAAGTTAAAATCAGAGCAAACAGCGACGTCTCACCGGAAAGAGAAGCAAAAAACTTGAAAGTTAAAGCTCCTGCCTTCCTTCTTGCATGACACTTCCTGGAGCATCACTTTGAATCTATATGCAAGCACACTTGCTTGCATCTTTGGTCTAAACTTTGCGATCAATAATTTTTCTAAAACTGCCAAATAAAATTCATCATGATAATCTAACCCACTTTCTCATTAAAGTGAAAAAAAGAAAATAACTAAATTAAGGACGCAAAGTATAAAAAAAAAAATTTACCTTATGAGTAAATAAGTTTATTGCCGCGACATTTTATAAATTTTCTTCTTAGAGTAAAACAAATAATAGGTAATAAAAACAAGTTTTTATCTTCCCACGATATCAATCAATTTCCTAATTAATGAGTTAAAAAATTTCATCTCTTAGGTAAGTAAAAATCTTCCAACGATATTTATTCCTATTTCTAATAGATGAGAAACAAATGAAATAAGAAGACTAAACATTTCAACGAAAAGCAACAAGCAAACACTTTTTCTATTTTATAGGTGAATAAAATCCTTCCTGCAATATTTAATTAATTTTCTAAATAATGAGAAAAGAAAAAAAAAATAAAGTAAAAAACTAAATAGCACAAAACATTTCAACAAGAAACAACAAACCATATTTCTTCTTGATGAGTAAACAGAATTCTTCGCGTGATATTTAATCAATTTTCTGAGTAAAAAATAAACAAAATATACTGAAATAACTCGCATCACACAAAAACGTAAAAACAAGACAAAAAAAATTTCAACCCGGTAAACTTAATTTAGAATTCTAACGAAGAAGTTAACGAAACACGAATAAATTTAAATAAGAACACCAGACATTCTAGCAACAAACATCTCGCCTACCAGGATGCAGGTAGGTAGGTAGCCATTTCAAAGAGCGTTCGGGGGAAGGGGAAGGGGAGGGAGAGACGGGGGTGAAGGGAGTCAAAGAAACAGGACGCTGTAAATTAGCGGGCGCACAGACAGCAGGCTAGTCCGCGCGGATCTTCGCTCCTTTCTAAGTGGCAATAAAACAGGACGCTAAAAACTCTTTCCTCCTCCTAATTACACTTTTAAGTGCGACACAGGAACTGCTAATCCTGGGAGGGAGAAGAACGACTACTATAATCTTTGAATGTCGAAGATCACTGTAAGTGAAGGGGTTGAGGAGACAAAGTGGAATTTATGGGAGGTGCATGAGCTCTATACATCAAACATACTAATCATAGCAAAATATGCAAACTTACTAAACACACACAAACATATATATATATAATATATATATATATATACATATATATTACTATATATATATATCTATATATATATTATAACTTGATCACGAAATATATAAAACATAATGCCACGTATAAATAAAGGTAATGCCACGGAGGAAAAATTGAAAAGACGAGAAATGCCTCAGTAAAGGGTCGTGCAGACGAAAGATCTCGGCATTTTTCGTCTTTTCATTTCTCCTCCGTGGCATTACCTTTATATATAACAATTTCGTCCCCTCGTGGATTCAGATCTGCGAACAGAGGAGAAATCAGGACTTCAGTGAGATGTTACCCACTCGGCCAACAAGATATATGAATAAGTACACACACACACACACACACACACACACACACATATATATATATATATATATATATATATATAATATATATACATTTGCATATTAAGTCATTAGATTTCCTAACAATTTCTCATATCTTCTTGTGTTCTTTGGAAGCAAGTGAAAATAAAGTCTGTATACGTTCTATCTGCACTTGACTATTTTGTTTTCTTTATCCGTGTTTTCGAAACGAGAGGTTTGCTGTGGCACTATTAGTCTTCCCTAAAACTATCAAAGAAAACAAATGACGAAAAGGGAGGGAGGGAGGGAGGGAAAGGCTCGCTTTTATTTCTTTCGTAATTTAACATAGATTTCCTCGGGTAGATAACATACTAACTATGAATCGCTTTTACATAAAAAAAAAAGCTATTCAACCAATATTTCTAGTTATACTGAATAATATTTCAAGATTTACTTAAACTCAATATGACAAGAAAAAATCCAAAAAACATTTCTTTACCAAGAACCAGAAACTTCAAATAATATGAACGAAATTTCATTTCTACTATCTTCGAAAAAAAAAGAGTAAAAAAATTATAACAAACAGTAAACATTTACTTCAAGAACTCCAATAGATTTGAATCTGAAATTAAAATCATATGAGCACAAGGCTTCTTAGACTCGGTTTTTCGGCGTAAAATGGACCAATACTTGAAGAATGAATCTAAAAAAAAATTGCAATAGACTAGAACTTATCACAAAGACATTAAATTCAACAGGCTTAGTCTCTCTCTCTCTCTCCTCTCTCTCTCTCTCTCTCACGGAAGCTAAGAAGCACACAACACCCGGATCATGTCCTGTCCGATAAGAAAGAACGAACACTAGATCTACACAGATAACATTGACAAGAGGGTATACACACAGGAAAAAAAAAATAGCAAAAGAATAGGAAGTACAACTGCCAGGATGCTTAATACCACAACAGGAAATGGAAGAACCGAAACAGAACAGAGATAAAGGAAAACAACAGGTAGAAATGTGAAGAACGGGAAAAAAGAGAACAGGTAAAAAAATGGAGAACGGGAAAGAAATGGAGAAATGTTAAAAAAAATGAAGAACAGGAAAGAAAAGGAACAGGTAAAAAAAAAGTGGAGAACGGGAAAGAAAAGGGAACAGGTAAAAAAAGTGGAAAACGGGAAACAAAACGGAACAGGTAAAAAAGTGAAGAACGGGAGAGAAAACGGAACAGGTAAAAAAAAAAGTGTAGAACGAGAAAGAAAACGGAACAGGTAAAAAAAAGTGGAGAACGGGAAAGAAAAGGGAACAGGTAAAAAAAGTGGAGAATGGGAAAGAAAAGGGAACAGGTAAAAAAAAAAGTGAAGAACGGGAAAGAAAAGGGAATAGGTAAAAGAAGTGAAAAACAGGAAAGAAAAGGGAACAGGTAAAAAAAAAAAAGTGAAGAATGGGAAAGAAAAGGGAACAGGTAAAAAAAAAAAGTGAAGAACGGGAAAGAAAAGGGAACAGGTAAAAAAAAAGTGAAGAACAGGAAAGAAAAGGGAACAGGTAAAAGAAAGAGGAGAACGGAAAAGAAAAGGGAACAAGTAAAAAAGTGAAGAATTGGAAAGAAAAGGGAACAGGTAAAAAAAAGTGAAGAACGGGAAAGAAAAGGGAACAGGTAAAAAATTGAAGCACGGGAAAGAAAAGGGAATAGGTAAAAGAAGTGAAAAACAGGAAAGAAAAGGGAACAGGTAAAAAAAAGTGAAGAACGGGAAAGAAAAGGGAACAGGTAAAAAATTGAAGAACGGGAAAGAAAAGGGAATAGGTAAAAGAAGTGAAGAACGGAAAAGAAAAGGGAACAGGTAAAAAAAGTGAAGAATTGGAAAGAAAAGGGAACAGGTAAAAAAGTGAAGAATGGGAAAGAAAAGGGAACAGGTAAAAAAGTGAAGAATGGGAAAGAAAAGGGAACAGGTAAAAAGAAGAAGAACGACGGGAAAGAAAAAGGGAACAGGTAAAAAAATGAAGAAAACGGAAAAGAAAAGAGAACAGGTAAAAAAAAGTTAACGATGGGAAAGAAAAGGGAACAGGTAAAAAAAGTGAAGAATTGGAAGGAAAAGGGAACGGGTAAAAAAAGTGAAGAATTGGAAAGAAAAGGGAACAGGTAAAAAAAGTGAAGAATGGGAAAGAAAAGGGAACAGGTAAAAGAAAGTGGAGAACGGGAAAGAAAAGGGAACAGGTAAAAAAGTGAAGAACGGAAAAGAAAAGAGAACAGGTAAAAAAAAGTTAACGATGGGAAAGAAAAGGGAACAGGTAAAAAAAGTGAAGAATTGGAAAGAAAAGGGAACAGGTATAAAAAAGTTAATGATGGGAAAGAAAAGGGAACAGGTAAAAGAAAGTGGAGAACGGGAAAGAAAAGGGAACAGGTAAAAAAGTGAAGAATGGGAAGAAAAGGGAACAGGTAAAAAAAAGTGAAGAATGGGAAAGAAAAGGGAACAGGTAAAAAAAGTGAAGAACGGGAAAGAAAAGGGAACAGGTAAAAAAAGAAAGTGGAGAACGGGAAAGAAAAGGGAACAGGTAAAAAGTGAAGAATGGGAAAGAAAAGTGAACAGGTAAAAAGAAGTGAAGAACGGGAAAGAAAAGGGAACAGGTAAAAAAAGTGAAGAATGGGAAAGAAAAGGGAACAGGTAAAAAAAGTGAAGAATTGGAAAGAAAAGGGAACAGGTAAAAAAAGTGAAGAATTGGAAAGAAAAGGGAACAGGTAAAAAAAGTGAAGAATTGGAAAGAAAAGGGAACAGGTAAAAAAAGTGAAGAATTGGAAAGAAAAGGGAACAGGTAAAAAAAGTGAAGAACGGGAAAGAAAAGGGAACAGGTAAAAAAAGTGAAGAATGGGAAAGAAAAGGGAACAGGTAAAAAAAGTGAAGAATGGGAAAGAAAAGGGAACAGGTAAAAAAGTGAAGAATGGGAAAGAAAAGGGAACAGGTAAAAGAAAGTGGAGAACGGGAAAGAAAAGGGAACAGGTAAAAAAGTGAAGAATGGGAAAGAAAAGGGAACAGGTAAAAAGTGAAGAACGGGAAAGAAAAGGGAAACAGGTAAAAGTGGAGACGGGAAAGAAAAGGGAACAGGTAAAAAAAAGTGAAGAATGGGAAAGAAAAGGGAACAGGTAAAAAGAAGTGAAGAACGGGAAAGAAAAGGGAACAGGTAAAAAAAATGAAGAACGGAAAAGAAAAGAGAACAGGTAAAAAAAAGTTAACGATGGGAAAGAAAGAACAGGTAAAAAAGGAAGAATTCAAAGAAAAGGGAACAGGTAAAAAAGTGAAGAATTGGGAAAGGAAAGAGAAAAGGCAAAAAAAAGGTTAAAAAACGATGGGAAAGAAAAGAAGAACCAAGGTAAAAACAAGTGAAAGAAAACCGGAAAAGAAAAGGAGAGGTAAAAAAAAGTTAACGATGGGAAAGAAAAGGGAACAGGTAAAAAAAGTGAAGAACGGAAAAGAAAAGAGAACAGGTAAAAAAAAGTTAACGATGGGAAAGAAAAGGGAACAGGTAAAAAAAAAAAGTGGAAGAATGGAAAGAAAAGGGAACAGGTGTAAAAAAAAAAATGAAAAAGGGAAAAGAAAAGAACAGGTAAACAAAAAAAAAAAGAAAAGAACAAGTAACTGAGAGGAAAGAAAAGGGAACAGGTAAAAAAAAAAAGTGAAGAATAGGAAAGAAAAGGGATCAGGTAAAAAAAGTAAAGAACAGGAAAGAAAAGGGAACAGGTAAAAGAAGTGAAGAACAAGAAAGAAAAGGGAACAGGTAAAAAAAAGTGAAGAACAGGAAAGAGAAGGGAACAGGTAAAAGAAGTGAAGAACAAGAAAGAAAAGGGAACAGGTAAAAAAAGTGAAGAACAGGAAAGAAAAGGGAACAGGTAAAAGAAGTGAAGAACAAGAAAGAAAAGGGAACACGTAAAAAAAAGTGAAGAACAGGAAAGAAAAGGGAACAGGTAAAAGAAGTGAAGAACAAGAAAGAAAAGGGAACAGGTAAAAAAAAGTGAAGAACGGGAAAGAAAAGGGAACAGGTAAAAAATTGAAGAACGGGAAAGAAAAGGGAATAGGTAAACGAAAAAAAAGTGGGAAAAACAAAGGAAAGAAAAGGGAACGAACGTGAAAAAACAGGAAAGAAAAGGGAACAGGTAAAGATGGAAAAAAAATTGAAGAACAGTAAAGGATAGGGAACAGGTAAAAAAAAAAAGGTGATGAATGAAAAAGAAAAGGCAGGTAAAAAGAAGTGGTGAAGAATGGGAAAGAAAAGGGGACAAGTAAAAAAAATTGAAGAACGGGAGAGAAAAAGGAACAGGTAGAAAAAAGTGAAGAACGGGAAAGAAAAGGGAACAGGTAAAAAAAAAAGTGACGAACGGGAGAGAAAAGGGAAAAGGTAAAAAAAAGTGGAAAAAAAGTGAAAAGAACAGGAAAGAAAAGGGAACAGGTTAAAAAAAATGGGAAGGGAACAAGAAAGAAAAGGTAAAAAAACAGGGTAAAAAAAAGTAAAACGAACGGGAAAGAAAAGGGAACAGGCAAAAAAAATTGAAGAAATGGGAAAGAAAAAGGAAAAGGTAAAAAAAAAGTGAAAAAAAAAAAGAAAAAAAAAAAAAAAAACGGGAAAGAAAGGGAAACAGTAAAAAAATGAAAGAACAAAGGGAAAAGAAAAAGGGAACAGTAAAAAAAGTGAAGAACGGAAAGAAAAAAGGGAAAACAAAAGGTAAAAATAAAAGTGGAAGAACAAGAAAGGGAAAAAAGGGAAACAGGTTAAAAAAGTGGAAAATGGGAAAGAAAAGGGCAACAAAAGGGCAATCTGCAGAAAAAATAAAGAAGAAAAGGATAAAACAAAAAATAAAAAAAAGTGAAGAAAAAAGGGCGGAAAGAAAGGGGTAACAGTTCAGAACGTGACGAACGGGAAAAAAAGGGAACAGGTAAAAAGAAAAGTGAACAACGGGAAAGAAGGGAAAACAAAAGGTAAAATAAAAAAAAGTGAAAGAACGGAAAGAAAAGGGAACAGGTAAAAAAAGAAAAAAAGAAAAAACGGAAAAGAAAAGGGAACAAGGTAAAAAAAAAGTAAAGGAACGGAAAAGAAAAGGGAACAGGTAAATAAACAAAGAACGGGAACAAGGGAAAAGGGAACTAAAAAAAGTGGGGAACAGGTAAAAAAAAAAAGTAAAAGGGAAACCGGAAAAAGGGAAGAGGAACAAAAAAGGTAAGAAAACAAAGGAAAAAAAAAAGGGAAACAGGTAAAAAAAGTGAAAGAACGGGAAAGAAACAGGGAACAGGTAAAAAAGGAAAAAGGAACGGGAAAAGAAAAAGGGAACAAGGTTAAAAAAAGGGAAAGAAACGGGGAAAAGGAAAAGGAACAAGGTAAAATAAAAAAGTGGAAAAGGGGAAGGAAAAATAAAGAAAAAGGCGGGAACAGGTAAAAAAAAGTGAAAGAACGGGAAAAGAAAAGGGAACAAAAAAAGGTAAAGAAAGTGAAAAGGGAACGGAAAAAGAAAAGAAAAAGAACGGGGAAAAAAGGTGGGAAAAAAAGAACAAAGGAAAAAAAAAGGGAACAAGGTAAAAAAGTGGGAAAAATAACGGGAAAGAAAATGGAACAGGTAAAAAAATTGAAGAACAGGAAAGAAAAGGGAACAGGTAAAATAAAGTGAAGAACGGGAAAGAAAAGGGAACAGGTAAAATAAAGTGAAGAACGGGAAAGAAAAGGGAACAGGTAAAAAAAAGTGAAGAACGGGAAAGAAAAGGGAACAGGTAAAAAAAGTGAAGAACGGAAAAGAAAAGAGAACGGGTAAAAAAGTGAAGAACAGGAAAGAAAAGGGAACAGGTAAAAAAGTGAAGAACAGGAAAGAAAAAGAAACAAGTAAAAAAAAAGTGAACGGGAAAGTAAATGGAACAGGTAAAAAAAAAAATTGAAGAATGGGAAAGATAAGGGAACAGATAAATAACAAAGTGAAGAACGGGAAAGAAAAGGGAACAGGTAAAAAAATTGAAGAACGGGAAAGAAAAGGGAACAGGTAAAAAAAGTGAAAACGGGAAAGAAAAAGGAACAGGTTGAAGAACAGGAAAGAAAAGGGAACAGGTAAAAAAGTGAAGAACAGGAAAGAAAAGGGAACAGGTAAAAAAAAGTGAAGAACGGGAAAGAAAAGGGAACAGGTAGAAAAAGTGAAGAATGGGAAAGAAAAGGGAAAAGGTAGAAAAAAGTGAAGAATGGAAAAGAAAAGGGAACAATTAGAAAGAAGAACGGGAAAGAAAAAGGAACAGGAAAATTAAGTTTAAAATGGGAAAGAAAAAGGAACAGGTAAAATGAAATTTAGAATGGGAAAGAAAAGGGAACAGGTAAAAAAAGTGAAGAACGGGAAAGAAAAGGGAAAAGGTAAAAAAAAAAAAAATAGTGAAATGGAAAGAAAAGGGAACAGGTAAAAAAAGTGAAGAACGGGAAAGAAAAGGGGAAAGGTAAAAAAAAAAGTGAATGGGAAAGAAAAGGGAACAGGTAAAAAAGTGAAGAACGGGAAAGAAAAGGGAAAAGGTAAAAAAAAAAAGTGAATGGGAAAGAAAAGGGAACAGGTAAAAAAGTGAAAAACGGGAAAGAAAAAGAAACAAGTAAACAAAAAGTGAACGGGAAAGTAAATGGAACAGGTAAAAAAAAAATTGAAGAATGGGAAAGATAAGGGAACAGGTAAAAAAAAAGTGAAGAACAGGAAAGAAAAGGGAACAGGTAAAAAAAAAAGTGAAGAACAGAAAAAAGGAACAAAGAAAAAGGGAACAGGTAAAAAAAAAAAGTGAAGAACGGGAAAGAAAAGGGAACAGGTAAAAAAAAAGTGAAGAACGGGAAAGAAAAGGGAACAGGTAAAAAAAAGTGAAGAACGGGAAAGAAAAGGGAACAGGTAAAAAAAAAAAAAAAGTGAAACAAGAACGGGAAAAAAACAAGAAAAAGGGAAACAGGCAAAAAAACAAAAAAAAAGTGAAGAACGGGAAAGAAAAGTGGGGAACAGGTTAAAAAAAAGTGAAGAACGGGAAAGAAAAGGGAAAACAGGTAAAAAGTGAAGAACGGGAAAGAAAAGTGAACAGGTAAAAAAAAAGTGAAGAACGGGAAAGAAAAGTGAACAGGTAAAAAAAAAGTGAAGAACGGGAAAGAAAAGGGAACAGGTAAAAAAAAAGTGAAGAACGGGAAAGAAAAGGGAACAGGTAAAAAAAAAAGTGAAGAACGGGAAAGAAAAGTGAACAGGTAAAAAAAAAGTGAAGAAAAGGAACGGGAAAGAAACAAAAGGGAACAGGTAAAAAAAAAGTGAGAACAGGAAAGAAAGGGAACCAGGTAAAAAAAAAAAGTGAAGAACGGGAAACGAAAGTGAACAGGTAAAAAAAATAAAAAAAAAAGTGAACGAACGGGAAAGAAAAGGGAAACAGGTAAAAAAAAGTGAAGAACGGGGAAAGAAAACCGTGACCAGGTAAACAAAAAAAGTGAAGAACGGAAAGAAAAGGGATTCGGTAAAAAAAATTGAAGAACGGGAAAGAAAAGGAACAGGTAAAAAAGGGAAGAATGGGAAAGAAAAGGGAACAGGTAAAAAAGGTGAAGAACGGGAAAGAAAAGGGAACAGGTAAAAAAGGTGAAGAACGGGAAAGAAAAGGGAACAGGTAAAAAAAGTGAACGAATGTGGGAAAGAAAATGGAACAGGTAAGGAAAAAGTGAAGAACGGGAAAGAAAGGAACAAGGTAAGTAGTGGGAAAGAATGGAAGGGAAAGAAAAAATGGAACAAAGGTAAGAAAAAAGTGAAGAACGGGAAAGAAAAGGGAACAGGTAAAAAAGTGAAGAATGGGAAAGAAAATGGAACAGGTAAAAAAAAAGTGAAGAACGGGAAAGAAAAGGGATTCGGTAAAAAAAAATGAACAAGAACGGGAAAGAAGAATGGGAAACGGTACAGTGAAGAATGGGAAAGAAAATGGAACAGGTAAGAAAAAAGTGAAGAACGGGAAAGAAAAGGGAACAGGTAAAAAAGTGAAGAACAGGAAAGAAAAGGGAACAGGTAAAAAAGTGAAGAATGGAAAGAAAAGGGAACAGGTAAAAAAGTGAAGAATGGGAAAGAAAAGGGAACAGGTAAAAAAAGTGAAGAACAGGAAAGAAAAGGGAACAGGTAAAAAGTGAAGAACAGGAAAGAAAAGGGAACAGGTATAAAAAGTGAAGATGATGAGAAAAAGAAAAAAAAGGAACGGTAAAAAAGTGAAGAATGGGAAAGAAAAGGGAACAGGTAAAAAAGGTGAAGAACGGGAAAGAAAAGGGAACAGGTAAAAAAGGTGAAGAACGGGAAAGAAAAGGGAACAGGTAAAAAAGTGAAGAATGGGAAAGAAAATGGAACAGGTAAGAAAAAAGTGAAGAATGGGAAAGAAAAGGGAACAGGTAAAAAAGGTGAAGAACGGGAAAGAAAAGGGAACAGGTAAAAAAGTGAAGAATGGGAAAGAAAAGGGAACAGGTAAAAAGGTGAAGAACGGAAAGAAAAGGGAACAGGTAAAAAAGTGAAGAACGGGAAAGAAAAGGAAGGGAACAGGTAAAAAATGAAGAATGGGAAAGAAAATGGAACAGGTAAGAAAAAAGTGAAGAATGGGAAAGAAAAGGGAACAGGTAAAAAAGGTGAAGAACGGGAAAGAAAAGGGAACAGGTAAAAAGGTGAAGAACGGGAAAGAAAAGGGAACAGGTAAAAAAGGTGAAGAACGGGAAAGAAAAGGGAACAGGTAAAAAAATTGAAGAAAGGGAAAGAAAAGGGAACAGGTAAAAAAAGTGAAGAACGGGAAAGAAAAGGGAACAGGTAAAAAAGGTGAAGAACGGGAAAGAAGAGGGAACAGGTAAAAAAGGTGAAGAACGGGAAAGAAAAGGGAACAGGTAAAAAAGTGAAGAACGGGAAAGAAAAGGGCACAGGGTAAAAAAGGTGAAGAACGGGAAAGAAAAGGGAACAGGTAAAAAAGGTGAAGAACGGGAAAGAAAAGGGAACAGGTAAAAAAGGTGAAGAACGGGAAAGAAAAGGGCACAGGTAAAAAAAATGTGAAAACGGGAAAGAAAAGGGAACAGGTAAAAAAAAAAAAGTGAAGAACGGGAAAGAAAAGGGAACAGGTAAAAAAAAAAAGTGAAGAACGGGAAAGAAAAGGGAACAGGTAAAAAAAATTGAAGAACGGGAAAGAAAAGGGAACAGGTAAGAAATAGTGAAGAATGAGAAAGAAAAGGGAACAGGTAAAAACAGTGAAGAACGGGAAAGAAAAAGGAACAGGTAAACAAATGTGAAGAACGGGAAAGAAAAAGAGAATATGTAAAAAAAAGTGAAGAACGGGAAAGAAAAGGAACAGGTAAAAAAAGTGAAGAATGGGAAGGGAAAAGGAACAAGTAAAAAAAGTGAAGAACGGAAAAGAAAAGGGAACAGGTAAAAAAGAGAAGAATCTTCACGGGAAAGAGAAGACATAAAAAGATGAGAAAGAAGCGAGGAAAAGAGAGTGTAAACGAGGAACACCAAAAATGTAAGTAGAGCGAAATAAGAAGCGAAGAATAGCAATAACGATTAAGCACAAAGAAGAGGAATAATCTTGAATGAAGAACAGGAATAAAAAAAAATTAAACAACGAAGAGGATCGATAACGAGTTTCATTTTTCATCATCTTTTGTCACTGATATATTAATATTCCATTTGTAATTCCTTCCGTTCACTTACCCATCAACTCAACCCAACCCACCCTAATGAAAACCTACCTCTCCTCTCTATCCTCACACCGGCCCCTCGCGCCAAAATTCCAAGCCGTTCCCACCCCCGCCCCCTGCCGAGACGCAATTCCCCTTCCCTTCAAATCAATAGCTTTTACCCTCTCCTGAAACATCACCCAATCCCCAAACTTCCCCGCAAATCATCCAATTCCCCCTCCTTCCACTTTCAGAAGAAAAAGTCTCTTAGCTCCGTGGTCCCATCCCCCCCACCCCCCCCTCAACCTTCCTTCCTTTCTCTCTCTCTCTCCTTCCTTCCTTCCTTCCCCCCCCCTCTCTCCTCTCTCTATACACAAATCTTCCCCTTCCCTTCATTCATGTCTACTTCTTCCAGTCACCTTTCCCTTCACCAAAGCTCCACTTTACTCCCTCCACTTTCCAAGCCAAGTCTCAACTCTCTCTCTCTCTCTCTCTCTCCTGCATGTCTAAGTCTCCTAGCCACATTCCCCTTCAGCAAAGCTCCACTTCCCTCCCTCCCCTTCCCTCCATTTTCCACCTAGGTCTCTCTCTCTCTCTCTCTCTCTCTCTCTCTCTCTCTCTTTCATGTCTCCTAGCCACCTTCCCCTTCACCAAAGCTCCACTTCACTCCCTCCCCTCCCCTCCACTTTCCAAGCCAAGTCTCAACTCTCACTCTCTCTCTCTCTCTCTCTCTCAGATTCGGAGAAAGATGTTACTACAAACATCCCAAGGTATGTCACAACTATGAATTCTATGGTAAATGTGCATACCTAGACGGCTATGAGGATGATTGCAGAGATCTACATCCAAAAATATGCAAAACCTAAAAGAAGGAAAAGGATGTAAGTTCTACAAAAAATGTAAATATATGCACCCTGTAGCCATGAATCAAAATCAAATAAGAAAATTGCAGATTCAGACACAAAATGAATAATTATGATGATGGAAGATCAAATATTATAGAAAAGTTGGAATTTTTAATGTCAGAATTTCTGAAAATGAAGAAAAGAACAATATACCAGAACAGGAAAGAGACATGGGAAAATCCTTATTATTACCATATTAAATGAAGGAGAAAACACGAAAACCATCATAGTGATGAGTGCGCAGGGTTTAGTTACGAGTAACTCAAAAAGAAAAACAGAGTACTTTGAAGAACTAACCCAAATTGAAACGAAAATAGATATAATGAATATAAGTGAAACCTGGTATTCCCAAGAGACTGGGAATGACGATCAAATAAAAGGGTTCCAACCTTATAGATCAGATAGAAAAAATAGGAATCAAGGGGGAACCGCAATATATGGGAAAGACAAAAAACAAGGAAAAATATATGAGAAATATAGTAACTCAGAATGTGAACTAATAGCGGTAGAATTTGAATCTGAAAAATTAATGAACTTAGTAATATATAGACCTCCTAATACTAAAGAGTTTGACAAAATAATAGAAAAATTGAATGATATATGTAGAAATCACAAGGACTGGACTATTCTCCTATCCGGAGACTTTAACTTTCGTTTCGTAGACTGGAAAGAACGAATAGGAGATTGTGGTTGTATTCATACATATAAAAAAGAGAGTAATAGTAGTGCAGAAGATAAGAGGCAATTCGAAAAGTTATTAGATATGCTACTAGAATACAACATTCAACAAATAAATCTGCCAACAAGAAAGGAAAATACTTTAGACCTAGTATTTGTGAACGAGGTGAATTATGTTAAAGAAATAATAGTTTATAATGCGAGCATTTCAGACCATAATGTCATAGAATTAACAGTCCATTCCAAGGCAAGCGAAAACAGAGATAAGCAAGAAATGAAAAAGTGGGAAGGATATGGAAAATAAAACTTCTACAGTAAAAATATAAAATGGTCAGAAATAAATGAAGAATTAAACAAAGATTGGGATAACATTTTCGTAACATTTTCGTAAGTGATGATATAAGGGTAAATACGGAGATATTATATAAAATATTAAACAAAGATTGGGATAACATTTTCGTAAGTGATGATATAAGGGTAAATACGGAGATATATAAAATATTAGTGGATAAATATATACCGAAGAAGAAAAGTAAACATCAGTCATGCATACCAAGAGACAGAGAAGGAAAGCTATATGCATATAGGGGACCTAATAATGAGACAATCACAAATGAGGAAGCAGTTAAAGACCTTGGTGTGATGATGAATAGGAACATGTTATGCAATGATCAAATAGCAATTCTATTGGCAAAAATGTAAAGCAAAAATGGGAAATGTTGGTTACGGCACTTCAAAAACAAGAAAAGCTGAACACATGATTATGCTTTATAAAACATATGTTCGTAGTCCACTTGAATATTGCAATATGATATGGTACCCACACTATCAAAAGGGTATTGCACAAATAGAGAGTGTAAAAAGGTCCTTTACAGCTAGAATAGAAGAAGTTAAGGACCTTGACTACTGGGAAAGACTACAATCCTTAAAATTATATAGTCTAGAAAGGAGAAAAGAACGCTGCATGATAATTCAGGCATGGAAACAGATAGAAGGAATAGCCGAAAACATCATGGAGCTAAAAATATCAGAAAGAGCAAGCAGAGGTAGATTAATAGTGCCCGAAACATACCAGGAAAAATAAGGAAAGCACACAGGACATTAATCCACTACGCACCAGCATCGATAAATGCAGCGTCTATTCAATGCGTTGCCGCTCATCTGAGGAATACATCAGGAGTGAGCGTAGATGTGTTTAAGAATAAGCTCGACAAATATCTAAGCTGCATCCCAGACCATCCAAGACTGGAAGATGCAAAATATACCGGAAGATGTACTAGCAACTCTCTGGTAGACATTAGAGGTGCCTCACACTGAGGGACCTGGGGCAACCCGAACAAGATGTAAGGTCTGTAAGGTAAGGTCCTGCATGTTTAAGTCTCCTAGCCGCATTCCCCTTCACCAAAGCTCCACTTCACTCCCTCCCCTTCCCCCACTTTCCAAGCCAAGTCTCAACTCTCTCTCTCTCTCTCTCTCTCTCTCCTGCATGTCTAAGTCTCCTAGCCACCTTCCCCTTCACAAAAGCTCCACTTCACTCCCTCCCCTCCCCCCCTCCACTTTCCAAGCCAACTCACTCTCTCTCTCCTCCTGCATGTCTAAGTCTCCTAGCCACCTTCCCCTTCACCAAAGCTCCACTTCCTTCCCTCCCCCTCCAGATCTCAACTATTCCCTCCCTCCCTCCTCCCTGCCCATATCTTTGCTAATAACGCCTGCATAAATGCATAAATTATCCCTGACGAACCTGGTCTGCCACTCCGATTACTAATTCAAACTCTGAAATGCATTTATTTCCGCCCTCGCCAGCAAAGACTCATTAGCATACACGCCTGATGGAGAACCCGTGTCGTCCCGTCGTTATTAGTAGCCCTTTAAAAAACAATATCCGTCAAGCGAGAGTCCTATTAACAATCGTAAAAACGAAAAAATGATCTGACAGGTGAAAACAAATTTGAAAAATAACTTCGCGGGCGGGTTCTTTCCTTCCAACAGGTGATAAATTGACAGAAAACAATTTGGCTGAAAAAAAGAAAAAATGAAAAGGTGTTTCCTCTTACATTAGCCGCGTATGTGAATACCAATGAGGTTTGAGGACTCCGGCAGATGTGGTGTATGCTACCGTGGAAGCTCAATCATCACCAATATGGAGTAAATAAAAAATTTGGGACGTTTTGAGAGAATTGATCTTTGACCTCGTAACCTAAAACCACAAGGGGTGAAGGGTCGCCTTTCTATTATGAATTTGCTGAAGAATTTGTTGTCCAGTTAATTAACGTTAGAGAAATTGATTTTTTTTACATACTGCAGATAACACCTGTCCCGTTGGGTGTGTTGTAAGTTTCTTTGCGTTGATTTTTAGGACGATGCTGCTAGCTCTAATCCAAAATCTAAAGTTTATTCAAGTTGGTCACCCGTCCGTGTAATGAACAAACGCCTCTTAGCTTAAGATTCGTTACAAAATAAGAAGACAACTATACCATGAAAGTTTATGCCATAACACGTAAACAGCAGGGAAGGATGGGTGCAGGAAAGGTTAATGTTTCTCTCCCGAGTGAAAGAAGCAAATCATACAAACGATTAAAACAAACCTTAGCACTCTGGTGCAAATGACTGTGAGTCAAAATGAGGAACATAATGATACCCAAAGGGTGATAACATAAGCATGCACTTGGGTCGAAGTCTAAATGAGAGTTTGTCTTTTGATCGCTTATTCTCTAGTACTCTTGCCTCTGGGCATTTTGTTCAGCGAGGTTTCTTTTCTGGGAACGGGCCATTTTAGTTAACTCAGTCATATTATCAATAATCTTCTGACAAAGAAAAGAAATGATATCCTGTACAGGGTAATATAATTTCTCCCGCAAGGAAAAATTAAATCAACAAAGGATCGGACTTGTTTGTTTGTATGGTGTTTTTACATTGCACGAAACCAGCGGTTATTTTCAGCAAGAGGACCAACGAGCTTACGTGACTTCCGAACCACGTCGAGAGTGAACTCATATCACCAGAAATACACATCCCTGACCCCTCAACAGAATGCCAGAGAATCAAACTTACGGCCACCGAGGTAGCAGGCCAAGACCATACCGATCACGCCACTGAGGCGCTCAGAATCGAACTTGCATGGCTATGGTATATAGCATTCTAATTTATCGATATCGCGAAGTCTCATCATCATTATCCGCTATTTTCGTTACTACTTGAACGTCCTCTTATCTTTGTGACGACTTCGCCTCAACCTCATTATGTGCTTCCGTTCCTCGTTGTGACTGTCACTCGAACCCTAAAGCTAAGTTTCCTTTTTTTTATTCTTTTTTTTTTTTTAAGCATTCCTCATACCATGGATTTCTAATAGGTCGGCTAAGTGAAGATGTGCAGCACACTATGAAGTGTCTGACCTCATGCCGCAGTAAAACATCATTAACCTGAATTACCGTTTTCATGGTCAATTTAACTGAATACATGCCTTTTAATAAAGCACATCGTACTAATATTAACGCCTACATGAAGTGATGTGAAGATATATACACACATTTTACATATAAACTATGCTATATAATATATATATATATATATATAATGTATATATGTATGTATGTATACATATGTAAGAATAGATATGTATACATCTAAAACATGATGTATAACTATATATATATATATATATATATATATTATATATATAATATATAGCTACATCATTATATAATATTTATATTTATATATAATGTACAAACGCGTATATATATCAAATACTACGAGTGCAGTGTCTGCATATATATATCATACTCTATCATTAGGAGTTTTGTCATTTCCAGCCATTTGTAAACGTAATTACTGGTAAAGACCAAAACTGGATATCGCCCTCTTCCCCTACCAAAAAACTCACACACACACACACACACACACACACACCCATCTGTTAAGCAACGACTTCCATCCATTATATACTGAATCGTCTGTTATCTTCAAAATTCCAACTACTGCGCTGGTTTTAACACTCGCATATTCGGGATAACCTACTCTCCGCCTTCATGTCAGCAGAGTTGATGTAAATCGTGCGTCTTTTATCACGACTATCACTGTCACGCAAAAATGAAATGAAAATGGCATGCAATCTGTTGTTACCATAAAGGAATGCTATATTCTCTCTCTCTCTCTCTCTCTCTCTCTCTCTTCTCTCCCTTCTCTTCTCTCTCCTCCTCTATTCCATTTTTGGAGAATAAATTTTTGTGAATGTAAAACCATACTGCAAATACTGATTATCATGTGAATTTATCATCCAATTCTTTTTTTGAAATAAAACATTAACTTTTAAACAAAAGGGCCTTGGAAATATCTTTCTAATTCTGCTTCCCTCTCTCTCATATATTTAATTATTTTCTTTTATTTATTTATTTTTATTTAATTTTTCTTCCAGGGATATATCCCTTACTTTATGTTATCCCACCTTCCTCCTCATTTTGCAGATTTCTCATTATCTTCAGGTCTGGGCTTGTTAAGGTTATCCTTCCAATTGGTCTTTACATATAAGATAACGAAAATAACTTGACCTGTGCAAATAATTGTGTGTTAACGAACAAGACTGATTTTTAAACTGCAATATCACAGACCATTAATGACAACTTCAAGATACAGATCAAAGGCTTTTTTCCAAGTAAAATAATTTCAGTTTGAATCTGGGTTTCATAAAGGCTATATATAGTTCATCTATCACACTGGTAACCTTGTAAAAAAAAATCGGCCCTGATAGTCATTTGGTTGCTCGTGATGCTAACTTTTACAGTATATATATATATATATGTATATATATGTATTATATATATATATATATATATATATATATGTGTGTGTGTGTGGTGTGTGTGTGGTGTATAGTTATGTATGGATATATATATATATATATATATATAATATATATATAATAGACTATATATATATATGTTTCGTTGCAGAAAAGGGCATTTAGTTGGACTTCCAAAGACGTCATCACCAAAATAAAAAAATCTAGTATGAACAATATTACCGTACAAATTGGACGCGGTACTAAAACTAAAAAGAAAAACAAATAAACGTATCGGCATAACAAAGGCTACGCAATCATCCGTTCGCTGGCATTAAAACAAACTTAAAAAGATAAAATAAATAGCCAATTATGAAAAAGATTAGTGTCACTCTAAACACAGCCGTTTGGTAGCCATCCACACTGAAAAATAGGTAAGTTAACGGAATACAGAAATAAATAAATAAATAAATAAATAAATAAATAAATAAATAAATAAATAAATAAATAAATAACAAAATCTGTCACTACCCAAAATACTGCAGGGACGACAAAAATCGCCTTTCGGGAAGAGTGAACAAGAACTGTCCCGTCCCCCCCCCCCCCCCCCCCCCCCTACCCCCCCCCCCCCCCCCCCCCGATCATCCATCCCGCACGACTTCTCCGAAACATTTTATTTGGCCGCTCGATGCCTTGTACCCGGCATATTTTATTGGTACCGCCGGCCTCATAAACTCGACCGGAGTCACAACATCGGATGGGAATGGCATCTGAGGAACACCAAGGACGAGCCCAACCCGATCTACTACAAGGAGGGCCTCCCTCCTCCTCCTCCTCCTCCTTTGTTTTGGTTATTCTTCATAACCCGCCGGGCCTTCCTTGTCTTGCACTCAGGAATGGCTCGACCGGGTGTGGAAGAGTAAACAAAGATTGGGATCTTCTGTTTCGAAAACAAACATGAGCGCTGGATGCCGCGGATAACTAGAGGAAAAAGAAAGACATGGATGCCCTGAAAAACAAATGCAAAAACATAATAATATTGAGCAATGGATGTCATGGGCAAAAATTTGCGCAATGGAAGCTGTGCAAAATGAAGTGATATAAAACGTCAATATTGACCTTTGGTTTTTCAAAACGGAACACTCTCACACACACACATATATACAAAAGGCTGGCAACGGAGTGCGAGAAGCGTACGTACATAAAAAAAAAAAAAAAGGAAAAAAAAAAAAAAAAGGAACACACACACACGCCGCCCGACGAATACTTAGGAAAACGAGCATAAAAACTTGAATACTATGCTTTCTTTAAAAAAGAAAAAGCTTGCAATAAACTCGGAAAACGGGCACAACCCGTAAATATTAGACTCATTTAAGAAAAAAAATCAAGAGAGACGAATGATGAACTATAACAAGCACAAAACAACAAAGAAACAGAAAGCGATTTCAATAAATTGCACGCACAAAAGAGGCCGCTAAATTGAAAACGCCAAGAAGAACGAGCAGAGGCCTTACACCTGCACTGCGGGCTCTCTCTCGCGCTCTCTCTCTCTCTCTCTACCCTTGGCCACTTTCAAAGACTGAATAGGAGGAAGGTGGAGATTAGGGTTAACGCCCTCGCATTGCAAAAAGGATCAATTGCAATGGACTTCAATTTAGCTGAGAAACTGACACTCAGCAAGACAGATGAAGATATGTTACCATATACAGACCGTACCCTATACAATAGAAACTAATGCACATATTCTTGTAGTATTGGCATGAGTACAATGATTAAATAAATTATATTAGTAGGAGTACTAGGAACGTACAAAATATTTTATTAGTAGGAATAGCAAGCCATAATTATGGAAGTATCAGCAGCGGTAATAAAACCATTAATAATCATATCGGTAGCAGCAACGGTCGCAATAACGCTATTATGACCAATGACAGCAACATCACGGCAAGGCAGAAAGTTTGTCGGGGCACAAATTAAAGATAAGTGAATGTTACGTCGATATTTCTGGCTATACAAAGTCTGAGACACGCACAGGGCATTTCTTTTTCTTCTTAACTGAGAAGGGAATGTTGCTTCATCCTTCTCTTATTTCTGCGTTAATTTAGACGCTCACTTTCCCCTGGGTTAAAATATGCTCAATATATTCCTAATATAATTTCCCTTTCAGGTTCTTTATACTGGCCCTGGGTTAATATTAGGGCAGGAGGAAGCCAGTCCCATTGGCCCTACACAAAGCACTAACAACTGATAAATATACAAAACGGGTTATGTACACGATGAAGGACGTTTTAGCCTTATTTGGAGCAAAGACGGAAGTGCAGGACGTTACAGAGGACGTTTTAGCCTTATTTAGAGCAGAGTACTCTGCTCTAAATAAGTTTAGGGCACGACGCAGGCAACACAAGGACTGAACATATGACAAAAGGGATGCACCAGCTGGACGCAGCATAAGAAGACGACGCGAGAGATCAAGTCAATGTTGACAGAGAGAAGTGAAAACGAGTTTCATTTACGAGAAATGACAAAGTGTAAGTTCAGAGAGACTCTTTGCATACGTTGGCAGCCAGATCTGATGAACGATGAATAATGTAGGTGCATTTATAAGGGAAACATTGATAGAGCCAGAGAGATAGACAAGACAGATAAACAGGCAGGCAGACAGATAGATACGCGTACATACATACATACATACATAGAAAGACAGTACTCATCTTGGTATCAATTTGTTTTTGTAATCTAATTCATAGCACCCAGGAAATCATGGAAATTTCAAAAACAAGCTAAGTATGTTAACTTACAGGATCATTTCAATAAGAGTAGAATGGTTTATCTTTTATAGCAAAACATCACCAAGAGGTTTCCATTAAAACAAGCACAGACAGGATAGGAACGTTAGCAATAAAATAAGTAATCAAAATTAATAATTGATAGAAAACTTGAAATGGTAGACGAAGATGAATCAAGGCAATATTACCTATAACAAGAAACGTGACAAACTAGAAGCCATTCACTGGAGATGACCAGGAGTAATGGCTGAGCCTGCAAGTGTAAATGATCAACTTTCGTTGAGCCACGTTCATTGCGTTTTCTGAATTTTTCAGGACTTCAGAAAACTATACGTATGTCACATTTGCCGCAACAACTTCCAGCACCATGAAATCCAGGGTAATAATTTTCATGCATAAGTGATTCTTTGGCGCAGACACGAAATTGAGTCGTATCAAAGCATGGCTGTTAATATTTCCAAGATGTGTGATGGTTTTAATCAAGTCTTCTTGTTGACAGGGTTTAACTACGTGTATACTTGTCTGAAATTCGAGGTGTCATTCTTGACTGCAAACTCACTTTTGAGAAAAGTGTCCTGGCCATTTCTTTAACTATACGCAAAAGATTTGTATACTGAGATATTATTTTAATATTTTCGTAGATCCTTCTTCCTTGAGGATCTTTTGTTATTTGCTGTGTTTTGAATAATGCTACACGACTGGGTAGCTAGCGCCCGACTCCAATCTCAAAATGACATGACTAAAACGTACGTTTCATGAAATCTCTTTTCGAGATCTGGTATCGTCGTTCGATAAGTTTCTTGCAAGCTTTATAAAATGTCTTTCTTAATTCTAAGTATCACTTGCATGCAAAACTAGCCCCCAATATACCTCCACCAACCAGTACAGGTCTGCAATTAGTTTTTAATTTTTTTGCTGTGATATTCAGTATCTCACAGATTCCAGAAGTATCTTCTTAGGCATAAAAGTTTTAGTCATGAAGTTGAATAGTTAGAATTCCAAAAGCCGAAATTGGGTGCAACTAAATTTTTTTTTATCTTACTTTCTTTTCACCTCAGAGGTTATCTTTCCTGTTGCTCTTATATAGTTTATTTCATCCTTCTCTATTTCTTATTCAGTACAGACAGCTCCCCCTTATCAGAAATATTGCAGCTTGGATGATAACAATAAAACAACACTTAAAACAGAAATTTACGAATATGACAGTATTAATAACGATAAGACAGGCTTTTGATGAGAAAAATAGTTACGTACGAAGGGCGAAATGCAAAGAAAAAAAGAAAAACTAAACAAATAAATAAGAAACAGTTAAATACATACGAGCACATAATAAACAGTAATAGACTCTTAAATCAAATGACCGTTGTATTATACTAAGCCATCCTACAGCACCAGCCCGAAGTATGA